>NC_091300.1:30001834-30071834 GCF_038502225.1 Cherax quadricarinatus | reverse complement strand
AGCACCACCACCACAGCGCTAAACCCCTTCGTAGCACACCACCGCCACAGCACCATCGCTATAGCAGCACCGCTACAGCACCACCACAGCAGCACCGCCAGAGCAGCACCGCCGCCACACCACCACAACTGACTACCAGTTGGTGAACCGGAAGTATTTGTGAGGCAATAAGGTCTGGTGAGGCTGTGAATGAGACAGGAATTCCGTCTTTCAACCCTGAGGGGAAGGGGGGTTAGTTTTGGGGGAGGGGGATGGTTGTGGGAGAAGGGAGGTGGTTGTGGGGGGAAGGGGTTGGCTGTTGGGGGAGGGGGATGGTGGTGGCTGATTGTGGGGGGTCACCTCGTGGGCCCCGGGACGTGGGGTGTGGAGGAAATGAGGGGTGTGGCTGGTGGGACGTGTAGCAACGGATGGTGGTTGTAGTGGTGATGGTAGTGGTGGTGATAATGTTGATGGTGGTAGTGGTGTGAAGATTTTAATCGGATTATTAACCGTGATGGGTTAGTAACCCAGGATAAGCCATGAAAGCCAGTGAATGCTTATATCTTCTTGGGATCCCTTAATAATCTTCCCCAGGATGCTACTAACACCCAGATACCTACCTACTTTCCCACTGCTAAGTGATAAGGGGTAGCAGGTTTTAGGAGACTTGCCTATTCGTCCTCGCCCCTGCCCGGCACTGAACTCGAATCCCTGGGTTGTGAACCGAGCTCGCTGTCATTGAGCTGCTAGGGACACGGTGATGATGGTGATGATGGTGGCATTGGTAGGAGTGATGATGGTGGGTTTGATGTTGATATTACTGATGGTGGTAGTGATTGTGGTGGTGGTGGTGGTGGTGTTTGATGGTAGTGATGGCAGGAATGATGGCATTGATGGTAGTAATGATGGTAGTGATAGTAGTAGTGTTGATATTGATGGTGGTAGTGACAGCAGTGATGACAGTAGTGATGATGGTAGTGTTGATGGTAGTAGTGGTGGCAGTGATGGTAGTAGTTTTGCTAGTAGCGATGGTGGTAGTGAAGGACTAGTCATTAGCAGCGACCTCAAGTGAGCTAAATAATATCTAACCGCAAACAACAGAAGGCTACGCTTCATAGCTGCAAATAAAAAAAAACATTGACCAGCTGTAAGCAACACCAATATACTACGGTTAAAAACAAGCTCTGGAACCTGTTTGTTACCATCCAATCCTATCTCTCCCGCACTTCGAGTTTCAGCTCCCATAGATTGCAACACAGCTTGCAATTCCTTCCTTCATATATCCGCAGATATCATTCTCAAGCAACATGCATCACATTTTGTAATGAAATTTAAGTAATCAGTACCACTCACTCTGTTACATTAAACAATCGTATTTTTTTATCGTGATATGAACAGATTTGTAACTAGTATCTGGTTTTCAAAGTTGACACTAATACAACGTATTAGACCCTTAGAGATAGAGAATAACAAGAAATCTAAAAAATAATACTATACGGGCCGCGGGGGCGTTGACCCCCGGAACTCTCTCCAGATAAACTCCAGATAAACAAATAATATCCAAATAACACTTTGATGCTGTACATTCTATGGGTCTTCAGATTATTGTATATTTCGTGTAATAACACTGAAGTATAGGTTAGTATTTTTGTTTGTATTTGTCCAACATATGTAATAACCACTATTTAGGTTATAAGAAATTGTCTAACGAAAGAAATCCAAAAATGTCATAAACCCAAATGTCAGAGTTAATGCGACAAGTGCTCAGCATAATGCGCGAAGTGCTCAGCATAATGTGTGAAGTGTTCAGCATAATGTGCGAAGTGCTCAGCATAATGTGCGAAGTGCTCAGCATAATGTGCGAAGTGCTCAGCATAATGTGTGAAGTGTTCAGCATAATGTGCGAAGTGCTCAGCATAATGTGCGAAGTGCTCAGCATAATGTGCGAAGTGCTCAGCATAATGTGCGAAGTGCTCAGCATAATGCGCGAAGTGCTCAGCATAATGTGTGAAGTGTTCAGCATAATGTGCGAAGTGCTCAGCATAATGTGCGAAGTGCTCAGCATAATGTGCGAAGTGCTCAGCATAATGTGCAAAGTGCTCAGCATAATGTGCGAAGTGCTCAGCATAATGTGCGAAGTGCTCAGCATAATGTGCGAAGTGCTCAGCATAATGTGCGAAGTGTTCAGCATAATGTGCGAAGTGTTCAGCATAATGCGCGAAGTGCTCAGCATAATGTGTGAAGTGTTCAGCATAATGTGCGAAGTGTTCAGCATAATGCGCGAAGTGCTCAGCATAATGCGCGAAGTGCTCAGCATAATGTGTGAAGTGTTCAGCATAATGTGCGAAGTGCTCAGCATAATGTGCGAAGTGCTCAGCATAATGTGCGAAGTGCTCAGCATAATGTGCGAAGTGCTCAGCATAATGTGCGAAGTGCTCAGCATAATGTGCGAAGTGCTCAGCATAATGTGCGAAGTGCTCAGCATAATGTGCGAAGTGTTCAGCATAATGCGCGAAGTGCTCAGCATAATGTGCGAAGTGCTCAGCATAATGTGCGAAGTGCTCAGCATAATGTGCGAAGTGCTCAGCATAATGTGCGAAGTGCTCAGCATAATGTGCGAAGTGCTCAGCATAATGTGCGAAGTGTTCAGCATAATGCGCGAAGTGCTCAGTATAATGTGCGAAGTGCTCAGCATAATGTGCGAAGTGCTCAGCATAATGTGCGAAGTGCTCAGCATAATGTGTGAAGTGTTCAGCATAATGTGCGAAGTGCTCAGCATAATGTGCGAAGTGCTCAGCATAATGTGCGAAGTGCTCAGCATAATGTGCGAAGTGCTCAGCATAATGTGCGAAGTGCTCAGCATAATGTGCGAAGTGTTCAGCATAATGCGCGAAGTGCTCAGTATAATGTGCGAAGTGCTCAGCATAATGTGCGAAGTGCTCAGCATAATGTGCGAAGTGCTCAGCATAATGTGTGAAGTGTTCAGCATAATGTGCGAAGTGCTCAGCATAATGTGCGAAGTGCTCAGCATAATGTGCGAAGTGCTCAGCATAATGTGTAAAGTGTTCAGCATAATGTGCGAAGTGCTCAGCATAATGTGCGAAGTGCTCAGCATAATGTGCGAAGTGCTCAGCATAATGTGCGAAGTGCTCAGCATAATGTGCGAAGTGCTCAGCATAATGTGCGAAGTGCTCAGCATAATGTGCGAAGTGCTCAGCATAATGTGTGAAGTGTTCAGCATAATGTGCGAAGTGCTCAGCATAATGTGCGAAGTGCTCAGCATAATGTGCGAAGTGTTCAGCATAATGCGCGAAGTGCTCAGCATAATGTGCGAAGTGCTCAGCATAATGTGCGAAGTGCTCAGCATAATGTGCGAAGTGCTCAGCATAATGTGCGAAGTGCTCAGCATAATGCGCGAAGTGCTCAGCATAATGTGCGAAGTGCTCAGCATAATGTGCGAAGTGCTCAGCATAATGCGCGAAGTGCTCAGCATAATGTGCGAAGTGCTCAGCATAATGTGCGAAGTGCTCAGCATAATGTGCGAAGTGCTCAGCATAATGTGCGAAGTGCTCAGCATAATGCGCGAAGTGCTCAGCATAATGTGCGAAGTGCTCAGCATAATGTGCGAAGTGCTCAGCATAATGTGCGAAGTGCTCAGCATAATGTGCGAAGTGCTCAGCATAATGTGCGAAGTGCTCAGCATAATGTGCGAAGTGCTCAGCATAATGTGCGAAGTGCTCAGCATAATGCGCGAAGTGCTCAGCATAATGTGCGAAGTGCTCAGCATAATGCGCGAAGTGCTCAGCATAATGTGCGAAGTGCTCAGCATAATGTGCGAAGTGCTCAGCATAATGTGCGAAGTGCTCAGCATAATGCGCGAAGTGCTCAGCATAATGTGCGAAGTGCTCAGCATAATGTGCGAAGTGCTCAGCATAATGTGCGAAGTGCTCAGCATAATGTGCGAAGTGCTCAGCATAATGCGCGAAGTGCTCAGCATAATGCGCGAAGTGCTCAGCATAATGGGCGAAGTGTTCAGCATAATGCGCGAAGTGCTCAGCATAATGTGCGAAGTGCTCAGAATATTATGCGAAGTGCTCAGCATAATGTGCAAAGTGCTCAGAATATTATGCGAAGTGCTCAGCATAATGTGCGAAGTGCTCAGCATAATGTGCGAAGTGCTCAGCATAATGTGCGAAGTGCTCAGCATAATGTGCGAAGTGCTCAGCATAATGCGCGAAGTGCTCAGAATATTATGCGAAGTGCTCAGCATAATGTGCGAAGTGCTCAGCATAATGCGCGAAGTGCTCAGCATAATGCGCGAAGTGCTCAGCATAATGTGCGAAGTGCTCAGCTTAATGTGCGAAGTGCTCAGCATAATGTGCGAAGTGCTCAGCATAATGTGTGAAGTGCTCAGCATAATGTGCGAAGTGCTCAGAATATTATGCGAAGTGCTCAGCATAATGTGCAAAGTGCTCAGAATATTATGCGAAGTGCTCAGCATAATGTGCGAAGTGCTCAGCATAATGTGCGAAGTGCTCAGCATAATGCGCGAAGTGCTCAGCATAATGTGCGAAGTGCTCAGCATAATGTGCGAAGTGCTCAGCATAATGTGCGAAGTGCTCAGCATAATGCGCGAAGTGCTCAGCATAATGTGCGAAGTGCTCAGCATAATGTGCGAAGTGCTCAGCATAATGTGCGAAGTGCTCAGCATAATGTGCGAAGTGCTCAGCATAATGCGTGAAGTGCTCAGCATAATGTGCGAAGTGCTCAGCATAATGTGCGAAGTGCTCAGCATAATGCGCGAAGTGTTCAGCATAATGTGCGAAGTGCTCAGCATAATGCGTGAAGTGCTCAGCATAATGTGCGAAGTGCTCAGCATAATGTGCGAAGTGCTCAGCATAATGTGCGAAGTGCACAGCATAATGCGCGAAGTGCTCAGCATAATCTTGTCTACAAAGAATTTCAATAATGTTTATTACTCCGATATCAATTGTATAACGTATTCTAAGCAAATGAAGATTATTATGATTGTTAGTCAGCCTGACTTTCTTTGTGCCTGACAATATTTTATTACAAACTACACAATGTACGACAAAGAAACAACGAATTTGATTTGATTTTGATTTAATAACTATCAGGCTAAGTTTCATAGACTGACATTTTGAGTGCAGTGCATCTGAAACTATACTGATGTTATCATACAGTCTATAGCATGACTGCTAAGCCTCCCTTTCAATATTTTGTTAATGTTTGGCTCACAAATAATACGAAATATGAAGAGAAACTGGAGGGGCACAGAAAAAGAGCAAGAGAGTTCGCTTCTTCATTGAGAAACCCAGTGTGAAGAAAAACTTAGTACTAAACCCGTTCTCACTTAGGAAACGAAGCGACAGAAAAGAACAAAAAGGCACGATACCGTGACTGGAACACACACAACCCACACATAACCCATACATAAGAGGAGCTTATGAAGATGTTTCGGACCGATACGTCGTCGTAAACTCCTCTCTCTCATGTGCGGGTTATTTGTGTAGTGTAGTAAGAGACAGTATTCAAACCTTTAAGATATCAAATAAATTTGACACACTTGGACACCGAAAATTATTTGAAATACAAAGTGATTTAATGGCAAGAAACAACTGTATGAAACTCCGAGGCAGAACATACAATACAAATGCAAATAAAGTTTTTTTTTTTTTTTTTTTTTTTGCCAATTGAGTCATAGACAGTGGTATCGAACTGCGACCCCAGGTTAAATGTGCATAAAAGTACAAACCCTTTAACAAACATGGGGGAAGCCCTTTTAAAGTATCAGATTCGACTAAACACAGTGTATTGGCTTCTTGGGAACACAAAACACTCCTCTGCAGGGTTGAAAGTGGTAGGTGAGATGTAAAGTGATTCCATTACGTCTTTTCCTTACAATATGACCAAAGGGGGTTTCAGGAGTGTGGAAGAGCCTTCTGTTGTAGAATCTGATCTTCGTGTGTCTAGGCAAAAGTAAGGCTGTCTTGATTGTAGTTTAGTCCTCATTTTAATCCTCCGTAAACTGAGCGAGTGCTTGAATGTTAGGGAGCGTTGAAGGATTAAAAAAATTACTTTTTTTTAAGTGGGAGTTGTTTCAATTTTCTTTGCGTCCGATACAGTACTTAAGGGAGATTTAGAAAAAAAGTTGCAAAAGTTGGTATAGGAGTAAAAAAAAGAACAGTGGGTAAAGAAAAAAGCTAAAAGTGTACAGAGAAAGTGCGATGTGTAAAGATAAAGAGGCATGTTGAATGAGATCGAACGTTAATTTTGAAAGAAAAATAAGTATGGAGGATATGAAAATGTTTAGATATTTGGCAGTGGATGTCAGCAGATGGGTCTATGAAAGACTGTAAATCACATAATAAATGAAAGAAAGTAACAGTAGTGATGAGGAGTCTGTGGAAAAAAGTTTTTTAATCGAAGCAAAAAATGAAAGTGCACCAGAGAACAGTGATGGAGCCAATGATTTTGTGTGACTGTGAGGCGTGGTCCTTCAATAATGCTGAAGCAGAGAGGAGGCGGTGGCACTATCATGAGTTCCGAGAGTTTTTCTACTCCCAGAGCCCGGCCTTGGGCCAAGTGGTGATGTCATGTCTGGGATTAGTGTGTATGGTGATTATTATGCAGAGATTAACGGGTGAAGAAATTAGAAGACTGTGTAGTAATACGACAGATATAATTAAGGGAGCGGAGGAGAGGTCGTTCAGATGGTTTGATTATAATCAAACCATCTCAACGACCTCTCCTAATTATTTAGAGAAGATAGAATAAGCTGTGTTAATTAGGAGGGAGGATGACAGTAGGTGTAATCCCTAAGAGAAAGGAGGTTCAGAGAGGCAGGGGCCTGAGTATCCACCAGGCATGAGTGAATGCATTCGATAGGAAAAATGGAACAAAGTGTTTTCCTGGAGAAGAGGTGGGGGAGGGGGGTTATTTAACTAGATTTAAAGAAATAAGTTAGTCGTACTCAAGTTCTGTAAGGAAGCATTGAGCCTACTAGTTGAAGGATCTTGTGGTTAGTTAAATCACCGTACATCACATCCATGTACTTCCGAAAAGACAGCTACGGTGAGAGTGATGTTGAACAGGGCCACGGTTTGATTCCCTCGTCTGTACAGTAGAACAAACGACAGGGAAAATGTATCAAATTATCGCCTGGAAAATCTGAGAGTGGTCTTCAAGACCACCACCACTACCACCACCACCAACATCACCACCGCCATCACCGCCACCATCACCACCACCACCGTCACCACCAGCATCACCACCACCATCACTACCACCACCATCACCACCACCATCACCACCACCATCACCACCATCACCACCACCACCACCACCATCACCACCATCACTACCATCACCACCACCACCACTACGTTATGCTGTGCGGGAGACATGATACTAATTTTAAAAGTATTCATGGCTTTCCAAAATGTTAATTAATGGAGAGAGGGGGAAAGTGCCACCCTTGGTGGATATTCATTTTTATTGGTAGGAACGGAGGGGATGGGGGAAGATGTACTCTACTGAGCAGTACTTTATATTAAATCTGTTGATTACAAAATCATGAAGGGCGTTCCAAAGTTTTTTGGGGGGAGTCCGTTGGGGGCCTTTTCTCAGTACTTCGGTTTTATTAAAAAAAAATGAACCCTGTTGAAATCAACCATATTATTTCTTGGAACCGAAAACTAAGAGACATGTACTGTCTCCTGATAAGGAGGGCACAGGGGCATGAGCCCTCCACATCCGCCTCCTGACAAGGCAAGTGAACGAATGAAAACTTTTGAAACTATCGGAAGAAACAATGAAAAAAAAATAGCATTTTTACATTTATAGCTTATCTATGAGACAGGAAACATACCCGGGCAGCACCGGCTTATTTGTTCATTTAAATATTTTAGTAAAGTATAATGGAGGGACATGAAAATAATGTGGGAATGAGTGTTTAATGACTAAATAATGCCTGTCCTCCTCATCATAATCATCATTATCTACCTCTTCCTTATACTCCTCTTTCTCTTCTTCTCCCCTTCCTCATTCTTCTATTGATCCACGTACTCCTCTCATACTTTTCCTCTCTCTCTTCACCTTCTCTTCATCCTCCTCTACCTGTTTCCCTTCCTTCTCATCCTCCTCCTCCTTCCCACCTCCTCATCCTCTTTTTCTCTCTCTTCCTCTTTTTCTTTTTCCTTGTACCCTCCTCCTCAATTCCTGCTCCTCCTCCTCCATCCTCACACGACCAAGCCTCTTATCCGAAAGAAAATATTAGAGACTAAGTGGAAAGAATTAGAAACAGCGGTATTGTGCCTTTTTTTATTTATAGATGTTTGTGTAGAGAGAGAGGGAGAGAGAAAGAGAGAAAGAGAGAGAGAAAAAGGAGGAAAAATATAGGTGGGTGGAGTTGGTTAGCAAGAATATGTAAAGAGTCAACACTGCAATCAGGTCACCTACCTGACCATCAGGTCACCTACCTGACCGTCAGGCCACCTACCTGACCATCAGGTCACCTACTTGACCACCAGGTCATCCAACTGACCTCCAAGTCACCTACTTGACCACCAAGTCATCTACCTGACCATCAAATCTCCTACTCGACCACTAGGTCACCTACCTGACCACCAGGTCACCTACCTGACCATCAGGTCACCTACTTGACCACCAGGTCATCCAACTGACCTCCAAGTCACCTACCTGACCACCAAGTCTCCTACTTGACTATCAAGACACCTACCTGACCACCAGGTCACCTACCTGACCACCAAGTACCCTACTTAACCACCAGGTCACCTACATGACCTCCAAGTCACCTACCTGGCCACCAGGTCACCGATCTGACCACCAGGTCACTTACCTGACCAGGTCACCTACCTGACCACCAGGTCATCTACCTGACCACCAGGTCACTTACCTCACCAGGTCACCTACCTCACCACCAGGTTACCTACCTGATCACCAGGTCACCTACCTGACAAACAGGTCACCTACCTGACCACCAGGTCACCTACCTGACCACCTAGTGATCAACTTGACTTATTAAGATCCAGCTCAGGGACATCAACACCACCTCCTTCCTATCCCTTCCCCTCCCTAACAACCCAATTCCCTCCTTTCCCTAATATTGCCCAACTTGGGAAATACCCCTACCCCAGCTGACTCTACCGATGACGTCATAGTTTTAGTTGGGAGTTGATGTTGATGACGTAACGAATAACAGTGACGTCATGAATCCGCTACTGACGTCATGAATCCGGGTGCTACTAAAATTGTTGATGCTGATGTGGGGGAAGAGGAGTGTGTGTGTGTATGTGTGTGTGTGTGTGTGTGTGTGTGTGTGTGTGTGTACTCACCTAGTTGAGGTTGCGGGGGTCGAGTCCGAGCTCCTGGCCCCGCCTCTTCACTGATCGCTACTAGGTCACTCTCCCTGAGCCGTGAGCTTTATCGTACCTCTGCTTAAAGCTATGTATGGATCCTGCCTCCACTACATCGCTTCCCAAACTATTCCACTTACTGACTACTCTGTGGCTGAAGAAATACTTCCTAACATCCCTGTGATTCATCTGTGTCTTTAGCTTCCAACTGTGTCCCCTTGTTACTGTGTCCAATCTCTGGAACATCCTGTTTTTGTCCACCTTGTCAATTCCTCTCAGTATTTTGTATGTCGTTATCATGTCCCCCCTATCTCTCCTGTCCTCCAGTGTCGTCAGGTTGATTTCCCTTAACCTCTCCTCGTAGGACATACCTCTTAGCTCTGGGACTAGTCTTGTTGCAAACCTTTGCACTTTCTCTAGTTTCTTTACGTGCTTGGCTAGGTGTGGGTTCCAAACTGGTGCCGCATACTCCAATATGGGCCTAACGTATACGGTGTACAGGGTCCTGAACGATTCCTTATTAAGATGTCGGAATGCTGTTCTGAGGTTTGCTAGGCGCCCATATGCTGCAGCAGTTATTTGGTTGATGTGCGCTTCAGGAGATGTGCCTGGTGTTATACTCACCCCAAGATCTTTTTCCTTGAGTGAGGTTTGTAGTCTCTGACCCCCTAGACTGTACTCCGTCTGCGGCCTTCTTTGCCCTTCCCCAATCTTCATGACTTTGCACTTGGTGGGATTGAACTCCAGGAGCCAATTGCTGGACCAGTTCTGCAGCCTGTCCAGATCCCTTTGTAGTTCTGCCTGGTCTTCGATCGAGTGTATTCTTCTCATCAACTTCACGTCATCTGCAAACAGGGACACCTCAGAGTCTATTCCTTCCGTCATGTCGTTCACAAATACCAGAAACAGCACTGGTCCTAGGACTGACCCCTGCGGGACCCCGCTGGTCACAGGTGCCCACTCTGACACCTCGCCACGTACCATGACTCGCTGCTGTCTTCCTGACAAGTATTCCCTGATCCATTGTAGTGCCTTCCCTGTTATCCCTGCTTGGTCCTCCAGTTTTTGCACCAATCTCTTGTGTGGAACTGTGTCAAACGCCTTCTTGCAGTCCAAGAAAATGCAATCCACCCACCCCTCTCTCTCTTGTCTTACTGCTGTCACCATGTCATAGAACTCCAGTAGGTTTGTGACACAGGATTTCCCGTCCCTGAAACCATGCTGGCTGCTGTTGATTAGATCATTCCTTTCTAGGTGTTCCACCACTCTTCTCCTGATAATCTTCTCCATGATTTTGCATACTATACATGTCAGTGACACTGGTCTGTAGTTTAATGCTTCATGTCTGTCTCCTTTTTTAAAGATTGGGACTACATTTGCTGTCTTCCATGCCTCAGGCAATCTCCCTGTTTCGATAGATGTATTGAATATTGTTGTTAGGGGTACACATAGCGCCTCTGCTCCCTCTCTCAATACCCATGGGGAGATGTTATCTGGCCCGATTGCCTTTGAGGTATCTAGCTCACTCAGAAGCCTCTTCACTTCTTCCTCGGTTGTGTGCACTGTGTCCAGCACTTGGTGGTGTGCCCCACCTCTCCGTCTTTCTGGAGTCCCTTCTGTCTCCTCTGTGAACACTTCTTTGAATCTCTTGTTGAGTTCTTCACATACTTCCCGGTCATTTCCTGTTGTCTCTCCTCCTTCCTTCCTTAGCCTGATTACCTGGTCCTTGACTGTTGTTTTCCTCCTGATGTGGCTGTACAACAGTTTCGGGTCAGATTGTGTGTGTGTGTGTGTGTGTGTGTGTGTGTGTGTGTGTGTGTGTGTGTGTGAGTGTGTGTGTGTGTGTGTGTGTGTGTATGTGTGTATGTGTACACACACACAAGATCACAACAGCAATACAAATAAACAATAAGCAGTATCACATTATTATTATTATTATTATTATTATTATTATTAGTAGTAGTAGTAGTAGTAGTAGTAGTAGTAGTAGTAGTAGTAGTAGTAGTAGTAGTAGTAGTAGTAGTAGTAGTAGTAGTATTTTATTCCCCAGCTTGAAATGTTACTTCCACGATCCGCCAGGAGCTTTACCGAAGAATAAGACACATGTGCCACACTTGGGTAACTTTATTCTCTTCAATAAAGATACCCACAGTGTCGCACATTTGCCATATTAACTCTCCGGTATTGTGTGACTTCAGTAACATGATAAACATTACTACCCAGTTTCCTTTACATATTTAGTCCTCAATCGTCTACATTTGTTAACTAACCTCCCCCGTCTTGATCTAAACATCTCCAGCAAATCTTACTGTATTACCTTCTCACCTCTGTAAATTGGATGTCACCTTCACCCACTTTAACATTTCCTCTAGGTACAAATATTTGTACCTACCCCATCGCTCCATAAACATTTTATGGCCTGCTTTGCCTAAATATTTTCACGCATTCCATCCCTCCATGAACATCTATCCTTTCTTTCTAAACACGTCTACGCATACTATCCGACCATTAATATCTTTCTCTGTCTTTCTAAACATTTCTATGCATACCATCCTCCCATTAACATTCTAAAAGTTTATACGCATACCATCCTCCCATTAACATCTGTCCTGTCTCTCTATCTCCACATGTCCAAGCATTCTATACCCCCTAAACATTTCCTATCCATTGCACCCCCTACTGACATCTGTCCTCTCCTGTCTCTCTAAACATTTCTCCCCACTCCATTCCTTAAACATTTTGTCTCGTGTCTCACTGAACATATCCTCTCCACCTCCCCAGTCATTTCTTCCCACTTCGTTCCTTTTTACATTATTTTCCTTGACTTCGTAGTCTTCTGGCAGGAAGGGGGCGTTGCTCCCCCAGCCTTGGTGCAATTTTATTGCAAATATTTATAAATCTGATGATATAAAAAAGGTTTACAGAAAATATAGAGAAAATTGATGTGTAATTGGTGTAAACTTGTGTGTTTATTTATCGTATTCTCAGTGGAAACTGTGTAAACCTGTTGTAAACAGAGTAAACCTAGTGTAAACTACGAGTAAATTTAGTGGAAACTTAATATGTTAGTTGTATGTATCTTCTGAGGGAAGATGAGTAGAGAAATTTATGTTTGTGTATAAATAAACATAAAAAGAAATTCTGGAAGATACATATTGAGCATACATACATACATACATACATACATACATACATACATACATACATACATACATACATACATACATACATACATACATACATACATACATGCATACATACATACATACATGCATACATACATACATATGCAACAAGTATGAGTACAGAGAGACAGACACGTTCTCTCAGCTCATATACGTGCTGACTCGCTTCTGGGCTCCGAGTCTCTTGCAGAGACTCAGTGTTGAGATCCAGAGGGAAAATGCCTGCAGCATTCTGAGCACACGGCCCGCCGCCAGGGAGTTGTATGAAGTATTTGAGATGTAGGTTTTGAGATGTTAGTTATGTCGTTCTACTTCCCATTGTATTTTTATTAATGTAGTCTGTCTATAAATAAAGTTTTATATAACAACACTGTGACTAGCCGAGGGCTCGAACCCATGTTGTTTTGGCCCGCCTCATGGTGAGCAAAAATCACAGGACCACCCAATCCTGGGAGGTCCTGTGGTCCTCTCCTTTTCCCTTCTCCCTCTCCTTATTCTTCTTCTCCCTCTTCCCCTTTCCTCTTTCCTTTTTCTCATTTGGGTTGTCTTTCTTTTGCCCTGGGTATTTATTCCCCCCCTTCCTCTGTGTTTTTGCTCTTACCCTCTGTGGGCCCCTGGTTCTCTTCCGGTGCTCCTCTTTCTCAGTATTTGACTGGCTCCTCCTCCACCTACTACCTTCTCAACTACTACCTTCTACCTCTATTACTACCACTACCACCCCCTGCCTATATATACTTCCTCCTTCTCTCCTTTTCGTTAGTGTGACTGTAAATGGTCCAAGTTAGACCGAAACGTCGTCGTAAGCTCCTCTCTTCTATATGCGGGTTATTTGTGTGTGTGTGTGTGTGTGTGTGTGTGTGTGTGTGTGTGTGTGTGTGTGTGTGTGTGTGTGTGTGTGTGTGTGTGTGTGTGTGTGTGTGTGTGTATATATATATATTTATATATATGTATATATATATCTATATATATATATTTATATATATATATATATATCTATATGTATATATATATGTATATGTATATATATATGTATATATATATATATATATATATATATATATATATATACATATACATATATATATATACATATACATATATATATATATATATGTATATATATATATATATATATATATATATATATATATATATATATATATATATATATATATATATATATATGTATATATATATATATATATATATATATATATATATATATATATATATATATATATATATATATATATATATATATGTATATGTATATATATGTATGTTTATAACCCAGAACTCAGTATGGTACACAAAGAATGCATGCAAAAAATATACACTGTGTTATCCAGCAATATTTTGTTTGGTACACAAAGAATACTCTTGCCATGTTTTCCAGAGACACACGAGCTGTTTTATCCTGTCTTACTATAAGGGAGTGCTGTCTAGTCTCCTGCTACTGGGGAAACATTTACTGTCTCGCATTACTTTAAAATAAGAGGTGATTTTTTAGATATGTTGCTTAGAAACAAGTGCTGGCTTTAATTATGTTACTGAGTTGCTGCGCTTTGATATTAGTATTGATTTGTGGGACTTAAAAGCTAGTGTTAACTTGATTTCTAACTTGACTAATTCTAATCCCATGCTGCATTTTCAGACACCCAGTTGATCTTTTCTAATTCTTAACTTATGGAATCTAATCACCAAATAGGATTTTAATTATCAAACAGTGTGTTGTAGAGAGCATCTAACGAGTTCTAATCACCAATATACTTTCATGTGTCTAATCTGGCTCTCCGGGCCCTTGAACCTAAGCTTGGTATTACTGGTATCAGTGATAGAATAAGTGAGCTTCAAAACTATAATATTTATTAAAGTGTTAAGAATGAACTAGACACAGTCATCATAACCTTAATAAATATCATGAGGTACATAAACACATGGTTTGAGAAATCGTGTATTTATATTAATTTTTTTTAATTTGCAAGAACTGCGTTTCTGTAGACAATGTAAGTATTTTTATCACTCCTTGGAAGATGTGTTCATTTACGATCAAACATCTTAAAACGCTTCCTATGAAGTTCATCATTATTGATAAGACTTTAATGAATAGCACAGGCATCTGTTCAAGGAGCAGTTTCTCCCTTAACTGTTAGAAATTAAATATCAGTAATTATATACACTGATGGATCTAAGCGGGAGTGTACTGGTAGGGCCGCATCTGCTCTTGCTGCCATCTTCCTAGATAAGAACGCTAGCATCTGTGTTGAGCTAGGCATAAGAATTAACAGCTGGGCATCTACACTGCAATTGATTACCATCCTGATGGCACTAAGGTTAACTTATGACACTGAGCTTGACTCTTTGATTGTTAGTAACCGAATCATCACTGAGGACACTTGACTAACATAATGTCTCGAACAACATGCTCATTTGCAGAATCCAGGCATAAATATTAAAAATAAATCAGAGAAGTCGGAGAAAATGTAATTAATGTACAATTCACATGGTTTTCATTAGACTCTGAATTACTCCTTCATCAATAAGTTGATAAATTAACCACAGAAAGTATCTTGAAGAAAAAGTTGAACATAGATTTGGTATTTTTTTTCATCAAGCTTTAGAAAGTAATATTAGTAGAGACGTAATTATTGTCTCCGAACACTTACAACGTCAACACTTACAACGTCAACACTTACAACGTCAACACTTACAACGTCAACACTTACAACGTGGAAATAAATGGTATCAAATACCACTTACAACGTCAACAGGCTGACTGATGTTGTGGTAGCCGGGCTTAGGTATAGTTACAAGTGCATTTTGACAGATACGAAGACGATGATCAACCTAATTACAAAGTATGTAGTCAGCCTTGTAGTTACTTTCCTGATGAGTAAGACACGTGCAGCAGTAGGCGGTAGGCATCTGAAGAAGCCCACTGCCTAAGCGGTAAGCTTCTTCAGTCAAATGCAGAAAATAGGTTGAAGGCAGTAAATGTGACGAGATAAAGCTGGTGTTATCAGTCCATCAACCTTGTAGAAATAGTTTGAGGTTGTCAGTCCCTCAGCCTAGAGAAGAGTTTAGCACAATGGCCTGGCACTAAGTGCATGACTGCCCACTTACTAACATATTACCTAGGTCTAATAACCTATGCAATAGGTCAGACTTTCATTTTAAGAACAATAAGATATGACCCAATTGAAGAAAATATCCTAAACTTGCTTGTAACAAATGAAATGTGAATTGTAAATATATATCCAGATGTACTCTTGTTAATTATTTTACGGGCTTTGTTCCTAGTTCCTTTTGTGTATTCATATACTCTTGCGCTACCTTCCACAGGACGGGTATGAGTCTCGTATATAACGTGACGCTTCGGAGGAAAAATCAAATCAACTATATTTTAAATTGACCCTGTCGTACTGCCTAATCACTGACTGAGGTACTCTAAATACTATGTGATGCGCTCTAATCACCATCTGATTTGGTCCTAATTACTAATCAGCGTGTATTAATGTCACCTGAGCGTGTTTTAAATACAACTGTCTTCTAATTACCACTTAAGTATGTTTATCTTCTACCTGGCCCTTTATACATCATCGTAGTTTTAACCACCATCTTGGCAGTTTAATAACAGCTTGGTATTATAACCACTATCTAAGCAAGTTTATTCACCACCTGGGCAAGTTTCGGTCACCACCTGGTGTGTTCTAACCACCACCATCTGAGCATTGCAGCCATATTCTGCGCCGTTCTCCTTTAACTGCCGTTCCTGGGGTATCTTTGGCTCTCGCTGTGTTCCTCCCACTAATTGAACAAACAATTTTTTTCATATATATTCCAGTCGCATTTTTCATTTGGTTGATTTTCTCTAGGATGAGAATAGTGGAAGTTGACGAATGATACGTGCAAAAACTATCCCATCACACTATCTGCCCATCCATTTATCAGTTATTCTTTCTAGGCTGGAATACTGCTGTACATTAACATCCCCATTCAAGGCAGGTGAAATTGCAGAGCTAGAGAATGTACAGAGAACCTTTACTGCACGTATAAGTTCCATCAAACACCTTAACTACTGGAAGCGCCTGGAACCACTTGACTTGTACTCACTAGAGCGCAGGCGAGAGAGATACATCGTAATCTATACCTGGAAGATTCTGAAGGGACTGGTCCCTAATATGCACACAGCAATCACTCCATACGAAAGCAAAAGACTTGGCAGGCGATGCAACATACCCCCAGTGAAAAGTAGGGGCGTCACTTGTACACTAAGAGACAACACAATAAGTGTCCGGGGCCCAAGACTGTTCAACAGCCTCCCACCAGCAATAAGGGGCATTACGGGAAGACCCCTGGTTGTCTTCAAGAGGGAGCTGGACAGATACCTAAAGACGGTGCCGGATCAGCCGGGCTGTGGTTCGTACGTTGGATTACGTGCGTCCAACAGTAACAGCCTCGTTGATCAGGCCCTGATCCATCGGGAGGCCTGGTCGTGGACCGGGCCGCGGGGACGTTGATCCCCGGAATGCCCTCCAGGTAGACTCCAGGTAGGTCATTGACCAGTAGACCTAGGGGGCAGAGGGTGAGAGGGAGTAAGCCTACCGGCAACTATCAACAGGAGAGTACTACTTAGCGTAAAGAACAACAGACCTCTGGTGCTGACCTGCTCGCAAATTCACTCTCCGCTGATCAAACTTGATTACATTCCATTCCGCAGGTGTTCTATAGCATCCTATTAGGATTTACCGCTTCTCTTGGCATTTAAATGAAATCCGACTTGACACCGTGTGTATAAACTTCTCTCGGAGTTCATATATATATTCACTCTGTATGAACATCTCTCTGTATGAATGAACTTCACTCTGTATGTATGAACTTTACTCTGTATGTATGAACATTGCATGTATGAACTCCACTCCGTATACTGTAAGCATGTATACTACAAAATACAGTAAACACTATAAACTAAATCTGTACAAAGTGCAGTGATAGTGCCAGACATTGACGTGGTCTTGTTGGGGTGATGGTCCTTAGATACCCTCCCCCCTACCACCATCACCACCTCCATCACCACCACCACTATCACTACCGCAATCACCACCACCACCACTACCACCATCACCCTCACTAACATCATCACCACCACCATCACTATCGCCACCACCATCACCACCACCATCACCACCACCATCACCACCACCATCACCACCACCATCACCTGGGAACGCTTGAAAGCACTTGACTTGTACTCGTTGGAACGCAGGAGGGAGAGATATATCATAATCTACACTTGGAAAATCTTGGAAGGAATGGTCCCAAATCTGCACACAGAAATCACTCCCTACGAAAGTAAAAGACTGGGCAGGCGATGCAAAATGCCGCCAATAAAAAGTAGGGGCGCCATTGGTACACTAAGAGAAAACACCATAAGTGTCCGGGGCCCAAAACTGTTCAACAGCCTCCCATCAAGCATTAGGGGAATTGCCAATAAACCCCTGGCTGCCTTCAAGAGAGAGCTGGACAGATACCTAAAGTCAGTGCCGGATCAGCCGGGCTGTGGCTCGTACGTCGGACTGCGTGCGGCCAGCAGTAACAGCCTAGTTGATCAGGCCCTGATCCATCGGGAGGCCTGGTCGTGGACCGGGCCGCGGGGGCGTTGATCCCCGGAATAACCTCCAGGTAACCTCCAGGTAACCATCACCACCACCATCGCCACCATCACCACCATCACTCTCATCACCACCATCACCAACACCACCATCACCATCGCCACCACCATCACCACCACTATAACCACCATCACCACCATCACAATCGCCACCCTCACCAACACCACCACCATCGTCACCACCATCACCACCACCATTGCCACTACCATCACCACCACCACCACCACCACCACCACCACCACCACCACCACCACCATCACCACCATCACTACCACAATCATCACCATCACTCACCACCACCATCGCCACCACCACCATCATCGCCACCACCACCACCATCACTCTCACCATCACCACCATCACCATCGCCACCACCATCACCACCACCATCTCCACCATCACCAACACCACCACCATCACCACCACCATCACTATCACCACCAACCTCACCACCACCATCACCAAAATCGCCACCACCATCACCACCACCATTACCACCATAGCCACCATCACCACCCTCACCACCACCACCATCGCCACCACCATCACCACTACCATCGCCACCACCATCACCACCACCATCATCACCAACATCGCCATCACCATCACCATCGCCTCCACCATCACCACCACCAACACCACCACCACCACAACTACCATCACCACCACTACAACTACCACTACCCACTACCACCTCCACCATCACCAACACCACTACCCACTACCACCTCCACCATCACTTCCAAATTCATTACCACCACCACCAGTATCACCCAGACGCTGACAGTGGTCAAACAACTTTCACGTGGGGTGAACACCGTGGGATGAACACGTGGTATGAACACCGTGGGGTGAACACCGGTGGGGTGAAGACGTGGTATGACCACCGTGTGGTTAACATCGTGGGGTGAACACCGGGGGATGAAGACGTGGTATGACCACCGTGTGGTTAACACCGTGGGGTGAACACCGGGGGGTGAACACCGGGGGGTGAAGACGTGGTATGACCACCGTGGGGTGAACACCGGGGGGTGAACACCGGGGGGTGAAGACGTGGTATGACCACCGTGTGGTTAACACCGTGGGGTGAACACCGGGGGGCGAAGACGTGGTATGAACACCGTGGGGTGAACACTGTGGGGGGTGAAGACATGGTATGACCACCGTGTGGTTAACACCATGGGGTGAACACCGTGGGGTGAACACGTGGTATGAACACCGTGGGGTGAACACCGGGGGGTGAAGATGTGGTATGACCACCGTGTGGTTAACACTGCGGGGTGAACACCGTGGGGTGAACACCATGTGGTGAACTCCGTGGGGTTAACACCGTGGGGTGAACACCGGGGGATGAAGACGTGTTATGACCACCGTGTGGTTAACACCGTGGGGTGAACGCCTGGGGTGAAGACGTGGTATGACCACCGTGTGGTTAACACCGTGGGGTGAACACCGGGGGGTGAAGACGTGGTATGACCACTGTGTGGTTAACACCGCGGGGTGAACACGTGGTATGACCACCGTGAGGTGAACGCCAGGGGATGAAGACGTGGTATGATCACCGTGTGGTTAACACCGTGGGGTGAACACCGTGGGGTGAACACTATGGGGTAAACTCCGTGGGGTTAACACCGTGGGGTGAACACCGGGGGGCTGAAGACGTGGAATGACCACCGTGTGGTTAACACCGTGGGGTGAACACCGGGGGCTGAAGACGTGGAATGACCACCGTGTGGTTAACACCATGGAGTGAGCACCGTGGAGTTAACACAGTGGGGTGAACATCGTGAGGTGAAAACTGTGGGATAAACACTGTGAGATGTACACCGTGGGATGAACACCGTGAGGTGAACACCGTGGGATGAACACCGTGGGTGGCTTGTTCACTGTAGTACCGCAGCTGACACATCTGGGTTACGCTGCTGGGTAATTCTCACGTTACTGTGTATGATAATTTGTATAACTGTGTTTATGTGTACCTGTTCCTAAATAAACTTACTAAATATTCTGCTAGCAGGGACAGCAGGGGTGTGGGGTGACGGGGAGGGGGCGACGGGGAGGGGGCGACGGGGAGGGGGTGACGGGGGAGGGGTGACGGGGGAGGGGTGACGGGGAAGGGGGAGACAGAGGATGGACGGCCTAACCTGATATTCAGTGGCACCTTACTGGGTCAAGTATGTACGTCTTACCTGAGTACTCACACGTGCGCGCGCACACACACACACACACACACACACACACACACACACACACACACACACACACACACACACACACACACACACACACACACACACACACACACTGAAGGTTACTTCACATTCTAGTGGTGTAAAATCCAACAACACTGGGAACGAGGTTATTCACTGTGGCGGGTGTTGTTTGTGAAAGATGACCTGGGTACGGAGAGATGCCTGGGTACGGAGAGATGCCCTTGGAACAGAGAGATGACCTGGGTACAGAGAGATGACCTGGGTACGGAGAGATGCCTGCGTACAGAGATGCCCTGGGAACAGAGAGATGCCCTGGGAACAGAGAGATGCCCTGGGTACAGAGAGATGCCTTGGGAACAGAAAGATGCCCCGAGTAAGGAGAGATGCACTGAGAACAGAGAGATGCCCTGGGTACAGAGATGCCCTGGGAATAGAGAGATGCCCTGAGTACGGAGAGATGCACTGGGAACAGAGAGATGCCCTGGGTACGGAGAGATGCCAGGGTACAGAGAGATGCCCCGGGTACAGAGAGATGCCCTGGGTATGGAGAGATGCACTAGGAACAGAGAGATACCCTGGGTATGGAAAGATGCCCTGGGTACAGAGAGATGCCCTGTGTACAGAAATGACCTGGGCACGGAGATGCCCTGGGTACCGAGAAATGCCCTGAGTACTTAATGATGCTCTGGGAGAGGCATTGCTGCTGCTAGTGTTTTGTTAGTCAGGAAAGAGAACCTTTCGGTGTTTCCTTGATCAGGAAAATTGAGCTGGTGGTGTTTTCTTCGTCAGAAAATGTGACATGTGTCTCCTGGAGGATGACATACAGCAGACTCATGTGAGAGACAGGAGTTTTATACAGTACACTACGTCTCGCTGAGGGACATAGAAGAAGGCAGCGTATAGCGAATGATACAATGCCTGCAGCTAAGCGGTCGTAGGATCAAGCCTACTCTCTCTCTCTCTCTCTCTCTCTCTCTCTCTCTCTCTCTCTCTCTCTCTCTCTCTCTCTCTCTCTCTGACAAGTTCAAGGATGGTACGAGATGACATTTTTCCTGTGTTATAAGCCAAGAAAGATAACTCTGTCTTGAAGTATCTTGATGGAGAGGCGCGGGGAGTGAGAGGTAGGGAGTGAGAGGTGGGGAGTGAGAGGTGGGGAGTGAGAGGTGGGGAGTGAGAGGTGGGGAATGAGAGGTGGGGAGTGAGAGGTGGGGAGTGAGAGGTGGGGAGTGAGAGGTGGGGAGTGAGAGGTGGGGAGTGAGAGATGGGGAGTGAGAGGTGGGGAGTGAGAGGTGGGGAGTGAGAGGTGGGGAGTGAGAGGTGGGGAGTGAGAGGTGGGGAGTGAGAGATGGGGAGTGAGAGGTGGGGAGTGAGAGTTGGGGAGTGAGAGATGGGGAGTGAGAGGTGGGGAGTGAGAGGTTGGGAGTGAGAGGTGGGGAGTGAGAGGTGGGGAGTGAGAGGTGGGGAGTGAGAGATGGGGAGTGAGAGGTAGGGAGTGAGCGGTGGGGAGTGAGAGGTGGGGAGTGAGAGCTGGGGAGTGAGAGGTGGGGAGTGAGAGGTGGGGAGTGAGAGGTGAGGAGTGAGAGGTGGGGAATGAGAGGTGGGGAGTGAGAGATGGGGAGTGAGAGGTGGGGAGTCAGAGGTGGGGAGAGAGAGATGGGGAGTGAGAGGTGGGGAGTGAGAGGTGGGGAGTGAGAGGTGGGGAATGAGAGGTGGGGAGTGAGAGATGGGGAGTGAGAGGTGGGGAGTGAGAGGTGGGGAGTGAGAGGTGGGGAGTGAGAGGTGGGGAGTGAGAGGTGGGGATTGAGTGGTGGGGAGTGAGAGGTGGGGAGTGAGAGGTGGGGAGTGAGAGGTGGGGAGTGAGAGGTGGGGAGTGAGAGGTGGGGAGTGAGAGGTGGGGAGTGAGAGGTGGGGAGTGAGAGATGGGGAGTGAGAGGTGGGGAGTGAGAGGTGGGGAGTGAGAGGGGAGTGAGAGGTGGGGGGTGAGAGGTGGGGAGTGAGAGATGGGGAGTGAGTGGTGGGGAGTGAGTGGTGGGGAGTGAGAGGTGGGGAGTGAGAGGTGGGGAGTGAGAGGTGGGGAGCGAGAGGTGGGGAGTGAGAGGTGGGGAGCGAGAGGTGGGGAGTGAGAGGTGGGGAGTGAGAGGTGGGGAGGGGGAGGTGGGGAGAAAGAGGTGGGGAGTGAGAGGTGGGGAGCGAGAGGTGGGGAGTGAGAGGTGGGGAGCGAGAGGTGGGGAGTGAGAGGTGGGAAGCGAGAAGTGGGGAGTGAGAGGTGGGGAGTGAGAGGTGGGGAGTGAGAGGTGGGGAGCGAGAGGTGGGGAGCGAGAGGTCGGGAGTGAGAGGTGGGAAGCGAGAGGTGGGGAGTAAGAGGTGGGAAGGGAGAGGTGTGGAGCGAGAGGTGGGAAGCGAGAGGTGGGGAGTGAGAGGTGGGGAGTGAGAGGTAGGGAGTGAGAGGTAGGGAGTGAGAGGTGGGAAGGGAGAGGTGGGGAGTGAGAGGTGGGAAGGGAGAGGTGGGGAGTGAGAGGTGGGAAGGGAGAGGTGGGGAGTGAGAGGTGAGGAGGGAGGGAGGGGTAAGGAGAGATGAGGAATAATATGCGAAGGGGTGAGGAATGAGGGAGGGGTGAGGATGGGATAACTCTGCTGCTGTCATTGCTAGTAACATGGTGACCACTTTCATTGCTAGTAACATGGTGACCACTTTCATTGCTAGTAACATGGTGACCGCTTTCATTGCTAGTAACATGGTGACCACTTTCATTGCTAGTAACATGGTGACCACTTTCATTGCTAGTAACATGGTGACCACTTTCATTGCTAGTAACATGGTGACCACTTTCGTTGTTAGTAACATGGTGACCACTTTCATTGTTAGTAACATGGTGACCACTTTCATTGCTAGTAACATGGTGACCACTTTCATTGTTAGTAACATGGTGACCACTTTCATTGTTAGTAACATGGTGACCACTTTCATTGCTAGTAACATGGTGACCACTTTCATTGCTAGTAACATGGTGACCACTTTCATTGTTAGTAACATGGTGACCACTTTCATTGCTAGTAACATGGTGACCACTTTCATTGCTAGTAACATGGTGACCACTTTCATTGCTAGTAACATGGTGACCACTTTCATTGCTAGTAACATGGTGACCACTTTCATTGTTAGTAACATGGTGACCACTTTCATTGTTAGTAACATGGTGACCACTTTCATTGCTAGTAACATGGTGACCACTTTCATTGCTAGTAACATGGTGACCACTTTCATTGTTAGTAACATGGTGACCACTTTCATTGCTAGTAACATGGTGACCACTTTCATTGCTAGTAACATGGTGACCACTTTCATTGCTAGTAACATGGTGACCACTTTCATTGCTAGTAACATGGTGACCACTTTCATTGCTAGTAACATGGTGACCGCTTTCATTGCTAGTAACATGGTGACCACTTTCATTGTTAGTAACATGGTGACCACTTTCATTGCTAGTAACATGGTGACCACTTTCATTGCTAGTAACATGGTGACCACTTTCATTGCTAGTAACATGGTGACCGCTTTCATTGCTAATAACATGGTGACCACTTTCATTGTTAGTAACATGGTGACCACTTTCATTGCTAGTAACATGGTGACCACTTTCATTGCTAGTAACATGGTGACCACTTTCATTGCTAGTAACATGGTGACCACTTTCATTGCTAGTAACATGGTGACCACTTTCATTGCTAGTAACATGGTGACCACTTTCATTGCTAGTAACATGGTGACCACTTTCATTGCTAGTAACATGGTGACCACTTTCATTGCTAGTAACATGGTGACCGCTTTCATTGCTAGTAACATGGTGACCACTTTCATTGCTAGTAACATGATCGCTTTCATTGCTAGTAACATGGTGACCGCTTTCATTGCTAGTAACATGGTGACCACTTTTATTGCTAGTAACATGATCGCTTTCATTGCTAGTAACATGGTGACCACTTTCATTGCTAGTAACATGGTGACCACTTTCATTGCTAGTAACATGGTGACCACTTTCATTGCTAGTAACATGGTGACCACTTTCATTGCTAGTAACATGGTGACCACTTTCATTGCTAGTAACATGGTGACCACTTTTATTGCTAGTAACATGACCACTTTCATTGCTAGTAACATGGTGACCACTTTTATTGCTAGTAACATGACCACTTTCATTGCTAGTAACATGGTGACCACTTTCATTGCTAGTAACATGGTGACCACTTTCATTGCTAGTAACATGATCGCTTTCATTGCTAGTAACATGACCACTTTCATTGCTAGTAACATGGTGACCACTTTCATTGCTAGTAACATGGTGACCACTTTCATTGCTAGTAACATGATCGCTTTCATTGCTAGTAACATGATCGCTTTCATTGCTAGTAACATGACCACTTTCATTGCTAGTAACATGACCACTTTCATTGCTAGTAACATGGTGACCACTTTCATTGCTAGTAACATGGTGACCACTTTCATTGCTAGTAACATGATCGCTTTCATTGCTAGTAACATGATCGCTTTCATTGCTAGTAACATGACCACTTTCATTGCTAGTAACATGACCACTTTCATTGCTAGTAACATGGTGACCACTTTCATTGCTAGTAACATGATCGCTTTCATTGCTAGTAACATGATCGCTTTCATTGCTAGTAACATGACCACTTTCATTGCTAGTAACATGACCACTTTCATTGCTAGTAACATGGTGACCACTTTCATTGCTAGTAACATGGTGACCACTTTCATTGCTAGTAACATGGTGACCACTTTCATTGCTAGTAACATGATCGCTTTCATTGCTAGTAACATGACCACTTTCATTGCTAGTAACATGATCGCTTTCATTGCTAGTAACATGACCACTTTCATTGCTAGTAACATGACCACTTTCATTGCTAGTAACATGGTGACCACTTTCATTGCTAGTAACATGGTGACCACTTTCATTGCTAGTAACATGATCGCTTTCATTGCTAGTAACATGGTGACCACTTTCATTGCTAGTAACATGGTGACCACTTTCATTGCTAGTAACATGATAACCACTTACAAGTTCATGAGAGACTAGTAAACAGGAAAATTCGCCCTGAACGAATAGTGAGGGTTGTGGTACATGGGAGTACAATAGTGAGGGTTGTGGTACATGGGAGCACAATAGTGAGGGTTGTGGTACATGGGAGTACAATAGTGAGGGTTGTGGTACATGGGAGTACAATAGTGAGGGTTGTAGTACATGGGAGCACAATAGTGAGGGTTGTGGTACATGGGAGTACAATAGTGAGGGTTGTGGTACATGGGAGTACAATAGTGAGGGTTGTGGTACATGGGAGTACAATAGTGAGGGTTGTGGTACATGGGAGTACAATAGTGAGGGTTGTGGTACATGGGAGTACAATAGTGAGGGTTGTGGTACATGGGAGTACAATAGTGAGGGTTGTGGTACATGGGAGTACAATAGTGAGGGTTGTGGTACATGGGAGTACAATAGGAAGATAAATCAGACACTGGAATCCACACCGAGGTTAACTTTTGAGAAAGACTCTCTGCTTCTTTCTAGATTAAGGACTTCTGTTTGTTTTCTAGGCGTTGGAGGCGAGGATAGCAGAGCAGGAGCGGCGCAGAAAAGATTGTAACGAGTGACTGTTTTACAATAGAGAGGAATGAGCACTGGGAAGTGCTTGAGAGTGCCATAATAGAGTACTGGAGAAGTGATGGGAGAGCCAGGCGGTGCTTGTGTCACAACTGGGTAGCATTAGACTAGAGGAATGAGTGCCAGGAAAGGGCTGTGAGTGCCAAAGTTGTTGGATATATTTCAACACAAGTTGAATATACCTCAACACAACTTCGAGAGGAAGCCGGGAGACATGGAGTATATCTCTGCTTCTTTAACCAGAAAATAATCAGTTACTGCAAATTGCCACTTACACGCTCTGAAGCGCACGCACGCAAACAAAACGCGCAAGAACGTATGTAAACACACGCACTCAAAAATACACGAAGAGCACACACGTAGGGACAGACACAAGTTTGGGGAGGGGCGAAGAAGACCGCAGACGAAGAACAGGCTGCAACCCACACTCAAGATGGACTTTGGGGTGAGTATCATACCGAGCATGTCACCTGAGGTGCACTTCAACCAAATAACTGTGGCAGCAACCGTATGTGAGTTCACACACACACACGCACACATAAACACCCTCAAAACAAACACAGCAAGCCAAGTGTCTGTTGACAAGCGCATTTGAAAACCGGTAACAGAATACAGAGAAAGAGAGAGGGAGAGAGAGAGAGAGAGAGAGAGAGAGAGAGAGAGAGAGAGAGAGAGAGAGAGAGAGAGAGAGAGAGAGAGAGAGAGAGAGAGAGAGAGAGAGAGAGAGAGAGAGAGAGAGAGAGAGAGAGAGAGAGAGAGACAGAGAGAGAGAGAGAGAGAGAGAGAGAGAGAGAAAGAGACAGAATTTCATTCACTACTGAAAAACTAATCCAGGCTGACTCTCGTGGCTCCACTATTGAGGGTATATTATAATTTTTCCTGAAGAGGGATTTTCTCTTCAGCGAATGATTGGAAGCGACTGATGGTAGGTGATTGGAAGCGACTGATGGTAGGTGATTGGAAGCGACTGGTGACTGGTGGTAAGTGGTGATTGGAAGCGACTGGTGACTGGTGGTAAGTGGTGATTGGAAGCGACTGGTGACTGGTGGTAAGTGGTGATTGGAAGCGACTGGTGACTGGTGGTAAGTGGTGATTGGAAGCGACTGGTGACTGGTGGTAAGTGGTGATTGGAAGCGACTGGTGACTGGTGGTAAGTGGTGATTGGAAGCAACTGGTGACTGGAAGTGGACGGGGGGTATACTGGAAGTTACTCGTGATTGAAAGAGACTGGTGATTCGAAGCAGCGGGTGACTGGAAGCGACAAGTATATAGAAGCAAGTGGGGGACTGCAAGCGATTGGCAGTTGGAAGTGACTGTTGACTGGAGGTAAGTGGTGATCGGAAGTGACTGTTGACTGGAGGTAAGTGGTGATCGGAAGTGACTGTTGACTGGAGGTAAGTGGAAGAGCTATGAAAGTAAACAGTTGTGCATTATATATATATATATATATATATATATATATATATATATATATATATATATATATATATATATATATATATATATATATATATATATATATATATATACAGTCAACCTGATATACCTGTGACTGATCTCCAGTGTTCCCCCTTCTCACTCTCGACAGTCGCGCTGCGGGTTAAGCTTGCGTGGTGGCTGCCTGATCAAGCAGGCTGTTGCTGCTCGCTGCTCGCATGACAATGAAAAACCAGATTCTCGTGACATTTTCTCCGTCATGTTCACGTCATTTTCACACTTCATTCCTTTTTGTGTTGTATACATACAGACTAGTGTTGACGTCGAGGATGTGTGGATGAAAATGAACACTGAGTGAACATGAACACTGAGTGAACATGAACACTTAGTGAACATGAACACTCTTCGCTGAAAGGTGTCAAGCCACTTTGGACAGAGAAACGAATGAACGGATTAAAAAAAGACAAGATATCTGTATGTTTCGACCTCGGTCACGTGTCTCCTTCAGCGGACAGAATTAATTATCGATAATCAAAGAGAAGAGGAGACAAAAAAAATATCTGAAACTGTATCGAAAGGCCGAGGAAGCAATCCAGAGTTAGAGTTGGCTGGTGATGCTCGTTAAGCGCAACGCAGCTGTCTACCAACTCGTTGATCATGGCCATAAACAACCCATTTGAACTGGTGGTATCTAGTGGGTGGTGATATCTAGTGGGTGGTGGTATCTAGTGGGTGGTGGTATCTAGTGGGTGGTGGTATCTAGTGGGTGGTGGTATCTAGTGGGTGATGGTGACTAGCGGGTGTGGTATCTAGTGGGTGGTGGTGACTAGTGGGTGGTGGTAACTAGTGGGTGTGGTATCTAGTGGGTGGTGATATTTAGTGAGTGGTGGTATCTAGTGGGTGGTGATATCTAGTGGGTGGTGGTATCTAGTGGGTGGTGGTATCTAGTGGGTGATGGTGACTAGCGGGTGTGGTATCTAGTGGGTGGTGGTGACTAGTGGGTGGTGGTAACTAGTGGGTGTGGTATCTAGTGGGTGATGGTGACTAGTGGGTGTGGTATCTAGTAGGTAGTGGTGACTAGTGGGTGGTGGTATCTAGTAGGTGTGGTATCTAGTGCGTGTGGTATCTAGTGTGTGGTGGTATCTAGTTGGTGATGGTGACTAGTGGGTGTGGTATCAAGTGGGTGGTGGTGACTAGTGGGTGGTGGTATCTAGTAGGTGTGGTATCTAGTGCGTGTGGTATCTAGTGTGTGGTGGTATCTAGTTGGTGATGGTGACTAGTGGGTGTGGTATCAAGTGGGTGGTGGTGACTAGTGGGTGGTGGTATCTAGTGGGTGTGGTATCTAGTGTGTAGTGGTATCCAGTGGGTGTGGTATCTAGTGTGTAGTGGTATCTAGTGGGTGATGGTGACTAGTTGGTGTGGTACCTAGTGGGTGGTGGTGACTAGTGGGTGTGGTATCTAGTGGGTGGTGGTATCTAGTGGGTGGTGGTATCTAGTGGGTGATGGTGACTAGTGGGTGTGGTACCTAGTGGGTGGTGGTGACTAGTGGGTGGTGGTATCTAGTGGGTGATGACTAGTTGGTGTGGTACCTAGTGGGTGGTGGTGACTAGTGGGTGTGGTATCTAGTGGGTGTTGGCATCTAGTGGGTGTGGTATCCAGTGTGTGGTGGTATCTAGTGGGTGATGGTGACTAGTGGGTGTGGTATCTAGTGGATGGTGGTATCTAGTGGGTGTGGTATCTAGTGTGTGGTGGTATCTAGTGAGTGTGGTATCTAGTGGGTGTGATATCTAGTGTGTGGTAGTATGTAGTGGGTGATGGTGTCTAGTGGGTATGGCATCTAGTGGGTGGTGGGTGGTGGTATCTAGTGGGTGTGGTATCTAGTGTGTGGTGGTATCTAGTGAGTGATGTGACTAGTGGGAGTGGTATCTAGTGGGTGGTGGTATCTAGTGGGTGGTGGTATCTATTGGGTGTGGTATCTAGTGTGTGGTAGTACCTAGTGGGTGTGGTGTCTAGTGGGTGTTGGTATCTAGTGGGTGTTGGTATCTAGTGAGTGTTGGTACCTAGTGAATGGTGGTACCTAGTGGTTGACGGTGATTAGTGGGTGTGGTATCTAGTGTGTGGTAGTATCTAGTGGGTGTGGTATCTAGTGAGTGTGGTATCTAGTGTGTGGTGGAATCTAGTGGGTGTGGTATCTAGTGTGTGGTAGTATCTAGTGGGTGTGGTATATAGTGGGTGTGGTATCTAGCGGGTGTGGTATCTAGTGGGTGTGATATCTAGTGGGTGTGGCATCTAGTGGGTGTTGGTATCTAGTGGGTGGTGGTGACTAGTGGGTGGTGGTATCTAGTGGGTGTGGTATCTAGTGCGTGTGGTATCTAGTGTGTGGTGGTATCTAGTGGGTGATGGTTACTAGTGGGTGTGGTATCAAGTGGGTGGTGGTGACTAGTGGGTGGTGGTATTTGGTGGGTGTGGTATCTAGTGGGTGTGGTATCTAGTGTGTAGTGGTATCTAGTGGGTGTGGTACCTAGTGTGTAGTGGTATCTAGTGGGTGATGGTGACTAGTTGGTGTGGTACCTAGTGGGTGGTGGTGACTAGTGGGTGTGGTATCTAGTGGGTGGTGGTATCTAGTGGGTGGTGATATCTAGTGGGTGATGGTGACTAGTGGGTGTGGTACCTAGTGGGTGGTGGTGACTAGTGGGTGTGGTATCTAGTGGGTGGTGGTATCTAGTGGGTGGTGGTATCTAGTGGGTGATGACTAGTTGGTGTGGTACCTAGTGGGTGGTGGTGACTAGTGGGTGTGGTATCTAGTGGGTGGTGGCATCTAGTGAGTATGGTATCCAGTGTGTGGTGGTATCTAGTGGGTGATGGTGACTAGTGGGTGTGGTATCTAGTGGATGGTGGTATCTAGTGGGTGTAGTATCTAGTGTGTGGTAGTATCTAGTGGGTGATGGTGTCTAGTGGGTATGGTATCTAGTGGGTGGTGGGTGGTGATATCTAGTGGGTGTGGTATCTAGTGTGTGGTGGTATCTAGTGGGTGTGGTATCTAGTGTGTGGTAGTATCTAGTGGGTGAAGGTGTCTAGTGGGTATGGTATCTAGTGGGTGGTGGGTTGTGGTATCTAGTGGGTGTGGTATCTAGTGTGGTGGTATCTAGTGGGTGATGTGACTAGTGGGTGTGGTACCTAGTGGGTGGTGGTATCTAGTGGGTGGCGGTATCTAGTGAGTGTGGTATCTAGTGTGTGGTAGTACCTAGTGGGTGTTGGTATCTAGTGGGTGTTGGTATCTAGTGGGTGTTGGTACCTAGTGAGTGGTGTTACCTAGTGGTTGATGGTGATTAGTGGGTGGTATCTAGTGTGTGATAGTATCTAGTGGGTGTGGTATCTAGTGAGTGTGGTATCTAGTGTGTGGTGGAATCTAGTGGGTGTGGTATCTAGTGTGTGGTAGTATCTAGTGTGTGTGGTATCTAGTGGGTGTGGTATCTAGTATGTGGTGGTATCTAGTGGGTGTGGTATCTAGTGGGTGTGGTATCTAGTATGTGGTGGTATCTAGTGGGTGTTGGTATCTAGTGGGTGTGGTATCTAGTGGGTGTTGGTATCTAGTGGGTGTGGTATCTAGTGGGTGTGGTATCTAGTGGGTGTGGTATCTAGTATGTGGTGGTATCTAGTGGGTGTTGGTATCTAGTGGGTGTGGTATCTAGTGGGTGTTGGTATCTAGTGGGTGTGGTATCTAGTGGGTGTTGGTATCTAGTGGGTGTGGTATCTAGTGGGTGTGGTATCTAGTGGGTGTGGTATCTAGTATGTGGTGGTATCTAGTGGGTGTTGGTATCTAGTGGGTGTGGTATCTAGTGGGTGTTGGTATCTAGTGGGTGTGGTATCTAGTGGGTGTTGGTATCTAGTGGGTGGTGGTATCTAGTGGGTGTGGTATCTAGTGGGTGTGGTATCTAGTGGGTGTGGTATCTAGTGGGTGTGGTATCTAGTGGGTGTTGGTATCTAGTGGGTGGGGATGTTTCGTTGATATTATGATCGCTGATATTTCCAAATTATTGTTTTTGTGGAGGGGGAGGAAGGGAAAATCGGATGTAATTGGGCTGGATTAAGGTGCAGTTTCTCAAACAATTTCCTCTTTCTGGTACATATTTAGGAGTGGTTAGCGAGAAAGTGCACGAGGGGTGATTAATCCTTTCTCACTGAGATTTCTTTCACTTGATCGCTGCATCAGGTGTGAGTCTGACTTACAGTACTCGTCACGGCATTATGCCGGATGAGCACCCCGGCACAATGTTGTGATGAAAATCAAAGGCCTACCATACAGGGGGGCCTTTTTTCGTCAGTGCGTTCTGCTGGGTAGCAGCCGTTTGCATGACTTCTCGGCCTGCTGCCACACTTCATAATGACTTCTCATTGCTCAACTGGCTGCCGTGGTGAGAGGAAGTGTTGCACTGTTGTCTCTCACCCGCCCCATCTTTTGTCCAGTGTTCCCTTGGTTTTGGGGCTGTACATCTTTGATTATAGGTAAAAGGAAGTCTTGAACACCTGAAAGTATAGTTCAAATCATAGGGCTTCACAAAGCTGGGCACCAGACGAAAGAAATAATGGAGAATGTTGAAGCAGTTAGAGAGTAACTACTTCTTTAACACAGGTACGAACAGATGTCTTCTTCGAGGGGCCAGGTCTAGGTTTGGCAGACGGTAACTGGACACCGCCACCAGCCTTAAAAGGCTGCACCCAGTTCCTCACTGAACGCTCACACACACCAACATTCTCCACTATTTCTTTCGTCTGGTGCCCACCTTTGTGAAGCCCTATGATTTGAGCTATAGTTGCAGATGTTAAAGACTTCCTTTTACCTATAATCAAAGATGTATAGCCCCAAAACCAAAGGGAACACTGAACAAAAGATGGGGCGGGGGAGAGAACAGTGCAACACTTACACTCACCACGGCAGCCAGTTGAGCAATGAGAAGTCACGATGAAGTGTGGCAGCAGGCCGAAAAGTCATGCAAACGGCTGCTACCCAGGAGAATGCGCTGAGGAAAAAAGACCCTCCTGTATGATAGGCCTTTGATTTTCAACACAGCTTTGTGCCGGAGCGCTCACCCGGCATAATGCCGTGACGAGCACTATATTTCCCATCAACCACCTGTTCACCGATTAATCTAACAACCCGGCAAACTACGTCACAATCCTAGCCTTCGACGACTGAAGATAAGATCATAAGTAATGAACACTGCAACAGGCCTACTGGCTCATGCTAGGAAGGGCCAAGTCACACCTACTTTAAGAAGGAAGGGGGACTGCAGCAAGCTTAGTGGCCCATGCTACGCAGGGCCAAGTCACACCCACTTAATAAAGAAGGAGCACGGTTGCAGACTTGCACATAAATGGTATAAAATACCGACAATATGAAGAATAGAGACATGTGCAACATCTGGGTATCTTTATTTGCAGACGTTTCGCCATCCAGTGACTTTATCAATACAGATTCTTGGACACAATTTGAAGACTAGAACTATATACAAAAGATGAGGTGATCAGTCCCTCAGCCTTGGCTGAGGGACTGATCACCTCATCTTTTGTATGTAATTCTACATTCTTCAGATTATGTTCCTGTATTATATTGATAAAGCCACTGGTTGCCGAAACGTCTACAAATAAAGATACCCAGATGTTGCAAATGTGTCTAATTGGCTTCATCAAGAAGGAAGGAGCACTACAGCAGGCCCACTGGCCCATACTAGGCAGGTCCAAGTCACACCCACTTTAAGAAGAAGGAACACTGCAGTAGGTTGTCTGTTTGATAATTGTTATTAGTATTAATGGTGACATTGTATGTGGCACATATTAGGGAGTGTGGAGGAGAGAATTTAGGAGCGTGAAGGGCGGAATTTTGAGGGTGTGGGAGAACGGGATTTTCGAGGCATGTTAGACTAGGAGTTTTTGAGGGATTGGGTGGACTTTTTTTGTAGGGGGGGGTCGCGGGGAGTGACTCTAGGGGAGTTAAAATGAGGGATTTTGGGGGGCAATTGGGAAGGATTTGATTTGTCGTGGGAAGGGCAGAATTTGTTGGGTCGTTTTCAGGTGTTTTTATCTTTTTCTTTTTTAAATGGGGTAGCTGGATTTTTGGGACAGGATTAATCTAAATAAATGGACACAGATGTAACTAATGTAGCATTTTATTGTAACAACGTTTAGCTCTCCAGGAGATTTGTCAAACCTTGACATAGCTCTTGGAGAGCGAAACGTTGCCACAATAAAATTTCGCATTAGTTGCACATGTGTCATTTTACCTAACACATTGTCGGTAATTCTACCATTATTACTAAACTTAATCCACCATCTCACGTAGTCGCGAGACCAACAACGAGACCAGCAGCGAGACCAACAACGAGACCAGCAGCGAGACCAACAATGAGACCAGCAGCGAGACCAACAACGAGACCAGCAGTGAGACCAACAATGAGACCAGCAGCGAGACCAACAATCCTGACACAATGCGGAACGTCGAAGAGTCTTCCGTTTCACATTTAACACGAGAGGAGGTTAGTACCGTCAAGGACGATGACGGTAGTGCTGTCTATAGGGTCTTCCCTCCCTGGCCCTCCATCCCTTCCTTCCTCCCTCCCTCCATGGCCTTCCTTGGCCCTCCCTCCATCCCTGGCCCTCTCTCCATCCCTCCTCAGGGTATATACACCTACAGCTTTGCATTTCGAGGTAAATATACACGCCGAGAATCCATTGTAAGAATTAGAGTAATATTAGTTTCTTAATTAATTGAGGTTTTATCGACTCACGTGCAAGTGTTGCATCTACAACTAACAACACCAACAACAAAAACAACAACAGCAACAACAATTGCAGTATTGACAGTAACTCAACACAAGAAAATGAAGATAACACCATGTTGACCACACGTTCACTAGCACATACACCAAAAGAAGGCTATATCTGCGTATGTACATTTGAGAATTAGCTTTAATTTGTTTTACGCAGGGAAGCATTCTTGACTGATGGGAATATGCAACCTTAATGATCCTCGTCCAGTCGAGGGGCTTCAAACCCCACAAACCAGCCTTTGCCAGATAGGAAGACGGTAAAAAATGGCGTTGATAAGCTTGCCTGTGTCAACCACGCAAGATGCTGCCGTTAGTTAAACCTCAAAAGGACTTCCGTTAATGGTGCTGTTAGTGTGGGAGTTACTGGGGGAGAAACAGGAATGACGGGGTGGGGAAAGGGAAAGGAAAAAGATGGGGAGAAAGGAGAGAGATGGGAAGAGAGGAAGGGAGGAGAGGAAAGCTAGATGGGAAAAGAAATGAGATTAGGAGAAAGGAGTGATGAAACAGGAAAAAGAGAGGTGGAACAGGAGAGATGTGTGTGTATAAGAATATGTGAAAAACAATTGTAAATGAGAGAGGAAGAAGTGAGAGATGTTGGGAGATGGAGAGGCGACAGAGGGGGGAGGGAGAATGAGGTGAGGGAAGGTAGGGAGGTGACAGAGGGGGGAATGAGGCAGAGGAGATGATTAGGTGACAGAGGGAGGAAGAGAAGCGAGGGGAGGAGAGGGGTGTGACGTTTGCTGTCCCTTGTGATATGGTCTTAATTAAAATATATTGGTTTCGTGTAGAAGGGAGAAGGGAAAGAGAGAGAGAGAGAGAGAGAGAGAGAGAGAGAGAGAGAGAGAGAGAGAGAGAGAGAGAGAGAGAGAGAGAGAGAGAGAGAGAGAGAGAGAGAGAGAGAGAGAGAGAGAGAGAGAGACAGGAGAGAGATAGAGAAAGACAGGCAGACAGACAGACAAACAGACAGAAAAAGAGATGAAAGGAGATGATCAAGGAAAGGGCTCACGCATCAATCCTCACATACGAAACGTCGACCTGGAAAGGACCACCTGTTACCAATAACTCGGTACTTGACAAAAGGCTAACGTGTCGGAAACCGGTATAACACCTCAGGTCACGGACCCTCACCAGATGATTATCAAGGCCATGGAAGCCATGACCAACCCACACGCTGATACTAGTCTTGGGGCTCTAAGATTGTTTACCTCCACGCAGTTCCCTCCTAGACTGACTGCAGAGAGTCAATACTCATTCTCACATCAATCACGACCTAAGAACGAGCAGAGGCAATCCAAAATCAGGCAATACGAACTATGCTTAAAATAGCCTAGTGGAAGCAGTCAACCAGTCTCAGGTTTGAAGTTCAACTCCATGATCTTGGGAAAAAGAGTTGAGCACATGGACGTTTATATAGTGGCAAAAATCCTCCATCGACAAAGAGATTCTCTGGCCAAGAAACGAGTCTCCTCGGCTCTAAGAGAAGTGTTCTATTATCAATACCAGACTGAGAACGGTATTCCCGCGGTGCTTAACCTCAGTCCCCTGTACTTCAACGCACGAGAAATGATTAGCGCAGTGTGTAACATAAATTCATAATGTAGTTAAGTATTATCGTTGAAGATTTTAAGTGAATCAAATTTGGTATTTACAAATTATAACGTGGCCACTAATATCCCACTTTTTCAATAAAAATAGCAAATTATGAAACATACAACTCTAAACTAATTCAAATCTCTTATTAAGAAATACCAGCTTTGCAGCCATTTTATTTTCTCAAATATACCAATATTCTAAAATACAGCAGAACTTCAAGTTTGAAGCCAGTCGGAATTCGAATTATTAAATCAGCATCGTTGATAAGTTATGGCAGTTGAACGAAGCACTCAGAAATTATCGCATGAAAATTAGAATTTCCATTTTCCCAGTTTCTTCTACTAAAAGAAAAAAAAACAATATTGGACTAACATTAGCTAAAATAAATCAAAAGTTTAAATGTGCCAATTTTATTAATCAATTTGGTTTCTGTGAAATAACGGCAGAATGTCACTTCTGATCATAAATCACAACGTTTGACTTTATTGTTATCTAGGTAAAAGCCGAGCAGACTAGGCATTCTCCAGGTATTTCACAGAATACAATAAAATGTGCGTCTACCTAAATTAAAGTTAAGAATTTTTTCATCCATTTCATGCGATGAACCAGCCACTGAAGACTGATGTTCACAATTATTTTATTTTAATCAGAGGAAAACGCTAGACTAATAGGAGTCATACAGCGCCTGTGGAATGTGATGCATTAATATTAGATTCAGGCAGGAAGGGGAAAAGTTCAATTCCTCGGATCAAGAGCCCCCTCACCATCAATCTTGAAAGGCTTATGGACTGAATACATCAATTCCAGGCTGAAAGACTGATTACCTCAAACTCCTCCTTCTCTTCTTCTACCGTTCTTCTTTGTATTGGACCTATGAAGCCACTGTGTGGCAAAACGTTTTCTCAGTAAATATTCCCATTCTCATTCTTCATGATGCTTCAGTCATTAAATACTGAAGTCGTTCAGGAGATAACTGAAATTTATTTAACTTGATTAAACGAGAATAAAAATTTACACTATTTCACCCACAAAAACTGATCACATCTGCGGCGCTTACACACTTCAGATTGAAGGTACACCACCGGCCACAACTAGGCCAGTGTTGATAATTTTTCAAGATACTTTTAATGAGCCAATCAGCAGGAATTCCTCGAGGAACTTGTGGTTAAACCTCAAATGACAAGTCAAAACAACTACTCAATACCCTCCCTGTCTTTCATTAATCCTCCTCTTCCCCCCTGCTCCTCCTCTCCCCCATTGCTCCTCCTCACCCCGTCACCCACGAGGTCATCACCAGATGACCTGATATGCTGACGAAAAGGTCAAGTGTCGTGTATGTGTGTGTGTGTGTGTGTGTGTGTGTGTGTGTGTGTGTGTGTGTGTGTGTGTGTGTGTGTGTGTGTGTGTGTGTGTGTGTGTGTGTGTGTGTGTGTGTGTGTGAGTGTGTGAGTGTGTGTGTGTGTGTGTGCGTGTGTGTGCGTTATTATAATGCTCAGGGGAAGCACTAAATCCGCAGGGGAATGATAGACAATCTTCTCTCTTGTTATTGTTTATCTTCCTCTTCTTGCCACATTGCTGACTGCACATCTCCCTCTCTCCTCATCTTCTTTCCTCCGTCCCTTAATATCTGTCCTCTCCATTCCTCCCTTCCTCCATTTCCCCAGCCCTCTCTACCTCCTTCAATTCCCCCCCCCCATTAGTCCCTCCTTTAATTCTTCTCTTCTCTTTTCCTCCCTCTCCCCCTCCCTCCTCCCTCTTTTCCTCTCTCCATTTTTCCTTCCCACCCTCCATCAACACATTCCTTCCTTCCCTCCTATTCGCTCAAGGCCCCACCAAACGGGATATTGACTAAATATGGAGTTAGCAAGGTTAAGCTATAATAAAAAATAATAAAGACGCGCACAAGGAAACAAAGAGAATGAAAAACAAGCGTTGAACAGTGACACTCAGTGCTGGAGCAAGATGCCAACAAAGAACAGATAGCAAATGAGGCTTAGATAGCAAACAAGAAAGCCAGGGATAGCGAATAAGAAATAGATGAAATCGAAGGATAGCAATCACGGTATAAATAGTATGGCGCAGACTAAGAAAAGATAGCAAACAATAGAATAATACATAGTAAACATGAAATAAATAGCAAACAAGGAGTACATAACCAACAAGAGGTAGACAGCAAACAATGAATATATAGAAACAATATATAACAACCAAAAGATAGCAAACATGGAATAAATAGCGAAAAAAAGAAAACAAGGAATAGACAGCAAACAAGAAATATCAATCTCAAATTAAGGTCAAACAAGACCCACAAGAATCTTAGAAAAGGTTTGAAATAAGACCCAAACAATTCCTAAAGAATTTCTAAGCAACACCCAGGAGAGCCACGAGGCTAAAACAAAAGCCTAGCCAAGCAGGTTTCAACATGAAAGCCTTGCCACCAAAACAGATCTTGAAAACCTAGGCAAGCAGATTTTGGAAGGAGAGCCTAGTTAAGAAGATTTCAAAACAACGAGGTAAGATTTAAAGCAACGAGCCAACAAGACTTCAAAACTAACTAATATTTTTTTTAAAACAACGATTCAAGAAGAGTTAAAAGAATACAGCCAGGATCACTGAAGAGGAAGGCAACAGAAGAACCACGACGCGAATGTAAACACTAATTACACAAGCAACGAAGAACAATAGTACTGGAGACAGGGCACGTGTAGTTGTACCTCCGCCCCTGTAGCTAGACGTTGGTAATAACTCCAGCTACACCCACCCCAGCCACACCCACTTCAGCCATACCCATCCCAGCTACACCCACCCCAGCCACACCCACTTCAGCCATACCCATCCCAGCTACACCCACCCCAGATACACACACCCCAGGCACTCCCCCCAGGTACACCCACCCTAGTAACACCCACCCCAGCTACACCAACTTCAGGCCCAGCCCCAGCTATACTAACATCAACTCCTCCCACTCCAACCCATCCCCAAACACCCTCAGTAACCCACATCCTTCACTCACTTTCTATCTCACACATCCAGCTCATATATTTATAATTTTGTCCTCGATATAATTTCCAGTATTAGTTAGGTTGGATTATGCTAAGTTAGGTTAGGTATTGTTAGGCTTGGTTATTCAAGCTAGTCCGGGTTAAGTTACTATAGGTTATGCTAATTTAAACTAGGTTATGTTACTCTAGGTTATATTAGGCTAGTTTAGGTTACGTTATGCTTGGCCACGTCTGGCCAATCCTCGAGTGTCGTGGGGGTTCGAAACGAGATATGATGGTTGAAGATAAACACACTTGTGGATGGTTACACTATATATTGTCAGACTGTGGTAAGGGAGCCCAACCTGCCGTGTGTTGCCTGGTAGACCTATGCGTGGACTGAGAGCGAGGTAGCGTCCCGCGCAAAGGGGTCGTGTATGTAAAACATATGGATGGTACTATGATACACAGATAAGCTATACAACACATGTAGGGGATCAGCAACTATGCTGACAGGAGTACATAGCACCAGTACAGAACACCTCCTAACCAAACACACAGAAACTCGAGAAAGCTTAAGAATTTGCAAGCAGGCTAGTCCTACTACTGACGGGAACCGAGTTACGAGGAAATATACAAGAGGAAGCGAATCTGATTTGCGTAGAAGGATGAAGGAGCAGGAAATATCTGAACCACGATCTGTGACATGAGGCAGAGGTTCCATCACCCACCCTCGGCGAATCGTGAAGCATACGCTAACAGAGAGGACGAGGACAAGATCGTTGAACATGGGAGGGAGCCGTGTCACGGGAGCGTAGAAACGGAACTGAAATGTTATTAAAGCCTGGTCAGAAGCACCAACTCTCCTTCCTTCCCCCCCATCCTCCTCCCACCTCTCCCCTCTCCTTCAAGGCGCAACTTGGTAATTACAAACACACACACAACACTCGGAATGCCTCCTGCGGCAAATCGTTGCCTCTCGCCACCAAGCGGTATCGGTGCTGCCATCTATTGACGGTGAAATCATCATCATCGAGTTCGTTCAGTTTGCATTACTTTCAGTAAGTTGAGAGACACCTCGGCACGCTAATTTATCACTCAGAAAGAATCTTTAATTATCAAGACATTCGTTCGTTGCAGTGACAATAATAATAATAATAATAATAATAATAATAATAATAATAATAATAATAATAATAATAATAATAATAATAATAGCAACATTAACAATAATACTACTAATAATAATACTAATAACAGCAACATTAATAATAATAATAATAATAATAATAATAATAATAATAATAATAATAATAATAACATTAATAATAATAATAATAATAATAATAATAATAATAATAATAATAATAATAATAATAATAATAATAATGGTCTCCTGTGCTTATTAGTTACACTCGGTTATACAGGACAGCATTCAAGGGATTCATTCAACTCAACAAGAAATAATAATTGAATTTCGTTGTGGTCGGAGACTCAGATAAGAGTTTATCAGTCGTCTGGCACCAGGAAATATGGCAAATGTATTTTCTTCCTACACACACGCACACACACACACACACACACACACACACACACACACACACACACACACACACCTGACGACTCCAGAAGAATTAAGACAGACATAGACTGAAGATAAAGACACAAATGGAAAACAGAGACGACTCATTTTTTTCTTTAAGTTGAATCTCCTGATGGTAAATAATGGAAGGAGGTAGATGAGAAAGTGTTAGAGAAAACCTCAATACATGGTTTCAAGAGAAGGTATGACAAGGCTCATGTGGCCAGTAATCAATAATGCTAGTGATGGCAGTTAAAGAGGCGGGACCAGGAGCTGAGACTCGACACTCCGTCCCTCCTCAAACACAACTCGGTGGGAACACTCATGCACTAAATACACACGAAAGCCTCAGTGTCTGTCGACTAGTGCCTTTGACAAATGGCAACTAACACACGCACAAGTGCAGAGAACGAATTGCGACACCGACAAAAAACCGGAAAAAGTCATAAGTACTTGCGTCTACCTACCTGGAGTTTTCCTGGAGGTCGTTCCGAGGGGTCAACGAACCCGCGGCCCAGTCCTTGACCAGGTCTTCCGGTGGATTAGGGCCTGATCAACTAGGCTGTTACTCCTGGCCGCACGCAATCCAAAGTAGGAACCACAGCCCGGCTGCGGCAATAGCTTGCATAAATCCATATAAACTTTATTTTCATATGCACGTTGCAATTATACATATGAAGCCCAAATTTTGAGAAATAGGAGCAACACAGCACATAGATATCATATTCATATTATATATTATTATATTATAATGTGTTTGTAATAAGAGAGAGTGGAAAAAAAGGTTAAAACTTCAGGAATCCGCCAGAAGACGGGAGAGGCAGTGGCGGTGCTGGTGGTGCCACCACACGTCAGACAGTACCATGAAACAGAGAAAAAGTTAAGTGTTCACAGGCCGCATTGCGATACAAAATTCCACACTCCGACTTGGGCTTCGTATTAACTGATTCGTAAAGTAATAACAAACGTAGCCGTGAGATCACAAGACGTAGTCACCAATTCACACTTGAGGTTAGATGAAGCCATTATGGTCTGATAAAAGACGTGCTAGGGGGAAAATAGTATTCTGCTTCTCTTAACGAAACTATAAACACGCAAGTCAAGCCAGGTTAAATGTAATTACGAATAACAAATAAGAAAAAGAAAAATAGAAACACATAAAACTAGGTTGGCAGCGCATTCACCTCACAAACTGAGTGTCCATGGTTCGATCCCCGGCAAGGGTTGAAACGCTGGGCATGTTTCTTTACACCTGCTGCCTCTCTTCAGGTAGCAGTAAGTGGGTCGCATCCCGGGGATGGTAGTATACCCCAGACAGGGCTGGGGTTTAAATTGGGCTGGGGTTTAAATTGGGCTGTGGTACGAAAATAGGAGAGAGAGAGAGAAAGAGAGAAAGAAAGAGAGAGAGAGAGAGAGAGAGAGAGAGAGAGAGAGAGAGAGAGAGAGAGAGAGAGAGAGAGAGAGAGAGAGAGAGAGAGAGAGAGAGAGACTTGAAGCACATTATCCATTTCAGTATCAGAGAAAAAGAGAGAGAGAGAGAGAGAGAGAGAAGAAGAACTTACAACACAACTAAATAATTCGTCGCGCATCGTCGTTTCACGTGGTCTCCGTCCTAGCTTTTAGTCTGCAAAATTGATTTGTTTCAGCTGCCTATGTCGTCGAGGCGCATGGCAGCAGAACCACAGGCTAGGACCATTGACAGTCACAAAGTGTGACTTTGTCAATGGTCCAAGTCGGACCGAAACGTCGTCGTAAGCTTCTCTCTTTTATGTGCGGGTTATTTGTGTATTGTTCCAGTCACGGTATTGTGCCTTTTTGTTATTTATTCACAGGCTAGGCCTAGAATACACTAGTCTTAGCATAAATAGTCAAAGAAAATGGGTTCCTTTTGCATTATAAGAAAAAATAGGAAGGTTTATAGGAGACTATGAAGTCGTACCATGCTAAAACAAAAGCCAGTTTCCTATAAAATAAGAGTTATTAAGGCCATAAGCAACTTGTCATGGCCCCTACAACTTCGCAACCTAGTAATTACGATGCCGGGGAGATGGAAATTCTTGACATCTGGAACACTCCCAGAGACCTCGGGCAAGTATCTATCAGTATTTATCAGCCCATAATGGCTTCATCTAACCTCAAGTGTGAATTGGTGACTACGTCTTGTGATCTCACGGCTACGTTTGTTATTACTTTACGAATCAGTTAATACGAAGCCCAAGTCGGAGTGTGGAAATTTGGTTATTGTTTGGTTTACATGTAGTAAAATTGTGATTACAGAGTGTACCACTAGAACGCTTAGCATGGCTAGGCATTTCGGGCATACTTAGGTTAGGTTAGGTAATTACTTAGTTTTATTCTTAATTGTAAAATATTACAAATTATGAGGTAAGTTGGTATTATGGCTAAGTGACTAAATACTAGTTTGTGAGTTTAGCAATGTGAATGCTTTTGTTTTGGCACAGTACATAGTTTCAGTATTGGAGTATCAACAATGTATGAATCTAACTTATATAGCCCTAGGCTTATACACCAGATGGCTGTCATTTTAATTAAGGAGGACTGAATCAAGTTTCGTTCAGTCATTGAACTGTTCGGTACGATGACCTAAGATTCTAGCCAGTTAACTTTGTGATTGTACTTCCAGACTGGCCTGTACAATATTTATTGCATATAGTGCGAGGAATTTTGTGTACCCCTCCGACCACATCGGCTTGGAAATTCTTAATTAACTTGTGTTTCTAAGTTGATTTTTTTTTTTGAAAGCGGTATTTATATTATGAATTTTGAAAGCCTTCGTCATCAGTGGCCTTCCTATATACAGGAAAGTTGAATTAACTGTCTGTTATTTGAATCAATTAGTCCAAGAATGATAGGTTTTTATCACTTTCCAGTTCAACAGTAAACTTAATAGAATCTGCATGGCTATTGAGCCTTATTAGGAAATCGTCAAGGTTCTGATCTCCCGGCCAAAGGTATATATTATGAACGTACCTAGACTATTTTGCTGTGCTAAGTATAACGTTTTCAACAGTTTAGTCTCAAAGAATTTCATATGGACACTGCTCAGCACCTGGCTGAGAGATTTGCCATAACCATCCAGTTTTCGAGCATAGAATTTACTATCAAAATCAGACTTGCAGTCCTCTATACGAGGGTTAATAAACTCAGTAATGGTATGCTTAGGGAAGAGCATTAGGTATTTGTCTAACTCTTCATTGAGGAAATCTACTAAATCTGGAATAGGAACGTTGGTAAACAACGCAGTAAGATCAAAACTTATTAAATGAAGTTATTCGGGATGTTCAGTCTGTGCAGTCTCTCTGTAAGTTCTATACTATTCGTAATGTAAACATCCGAATCATTTCCAGTCATAGGAATTAGGAGTTTTACTAACCACTTTGATAAGTTGCATGAAGCTAAGGCGACTGAACTAACGATGGGTCAGGCTGGACTCCCAGGTTCGTCTTAGTTAATTAACCCTTTAAGATAAGGCAAGGTGACCGACCTAATCGAATGCTCCCCAATTAGTTAATCGTTTCCCTTAATCTTTTTAGTTGTGTGCTGAAATTCTTGTTAACCTGATCAAGGAAATTGTTGGAGGTGTGTACGTCTCTCTGTTGCTAAGTGATTCATTGTATTTAATGGTCATTATCTAATATCACCATAATACCCGATTTGTCTGGTTTTGTAATAAGAAAACGTCAGTCGTGTATGAGGTCAAGGTATGCATTAGTAAAATGCTGGAGGCAGTTAGGTATCACTGGTTAAAATAATGCCTCATACTGAGGCCTGGTCATGGACCGAACTGTGGGAGCGTTGACTCCCGAGAAACCCTCCAGGTATACACTATTCCTTTGCAAATGTTAAAAAGCTTCAAGAGTTAAGTTCCCATCCATTTTAAGATTACAGAACGAGTCTGTGAGATCCGGGTAATTACCGTCACGGTTGCAGGAGCAATGCTACACTCAAAGCCTGAGGCTGCCCCTATTTTTTTTGGCATCGTCCAACCATTCATACATTCATTCAAACCTCCAATTAAAAGGTTATTAATTACGTTACCTTCACACGGTCATTATACCCGGTCTTTCAGTTATCCATCAGGTTGGTCAGATTTCATAAATCTCACGTAAGGACATTTTTTTTTTTTTTGAGAAACAGGCGAAAAAGTATTATACCGTTTTCTTTCATTTAACAAATGTCTTAATTTTACATTTAACATCATACACAAGTCTATACAAATATATTAATTTTAAAAACCTACACGAAATGTTCAAATGCTCTTCATTTTTACAGCCCCAAAGAATAAAAAAATATTTTTTTAAATTTTACATATTACATTTTATAAATACAGCTGCTTCTAAACCTCATCCCTAAAGTAACCAAAATAAAGTAACCAAGATCAAGAGCTTTACCTCTTCACTCCAACTTCTTCAACTGTTACAACGTTAAATATATTTCTAACGTAACTAGCTATCAAATAGCCCGATTAACATTTCACTGCCAGAATATAATTAAAAATATTTTGGATCAAAAACTGGCAATTTATAATCTAGACATCACCTTTTAGGGATCTGTATTCTGACTGTTTAATATGCAACACCTCTAATACACAATGCAAAAAATTTTACTATTGTTTACCTGCCATTTTATTTTCCAACATATTTTAGCTTTCCCTCCCGGTATTCTTCTCTTTAGTTTTTTTTTTTTTTTTTTTTTTTTTTTAAAATTTCCTCCGTTGTTATTTTTCCAAAATATTTATTGTCCAATGTAAACAACTTTTTTTTAATTTAAAATAAATCATTTTTTACAGCAATCTTTTTTAACGTAAGTGAAACGTTGAACTTTGCCTTCATATTTACCTAAATATTTAGCGTTATTTTGCCTGCAACACTAGTTATATTTTGCCTGCAACACTAGTTATATTTTGCCTGCAACACTAGTTATATTTTGCCTGCAACACTAGTTATATTTTGCCTGCAACACTAGTTATATTTTGCCTGCAACACTAGTTATATTTTGCCTGCAACACTAGTTATATTTTGCCTGCAACACTAGTTATATTTTGCCTGCAACACTAGTTATATTTTGCCTGCAACACTAGTTATATTTTGCCTGCAACACTAGTTATATTTTGCCTGCAACACTAGTTATATTTTCCTGCAACACTAGTTATATTTTGCCTGCAACACTAGTTATATTTTGCCTGCAACACTAGTTATATTTTGCCTGCAACACTAGTTATATTTTGCCTGCAACACTAGTTATATTTTGCCTGCAACACTAGTTATATTTTGCCTGCAACACTAGTTATATTTTGCCTGCAACACTAGTTATATTTTGCCTGCAACACTAGTTATATTTTCCTGCAACACTAGTTATATTTTGCCTGCAACACTAGTTATATTTTGCCTGCAACACTAGTTATATTTTGCCTGCAACACTAGTTATATTTTGCCTGCAACACTAGTTATATTTTGCCTGCAACACTAGTTATATTTTGCCTGCAACACTAGTTATATTTTGCCTGCAACACTAGTTATATTTTGCCTGCAACACTAGTTATATTTTGCCTGCAACACTAGTTATATTTTGCCTGCAACACTAGTTATATTTTGCCTGCAGCACTAGTTATATTTTGCCTGCAACACTAGTTATATTTTGCCTGCAACACTAGTTATATTTTGCCTGCAACACTAGTTATATTTTGCCTGCAACACTAGTTATATTTTGCCTGCAACACTAGTTATATTTTGCCTGCAAGACTAGTTATATTTTGCCTGCAACACTAGTTATACTTTGCCTGCAACACTAGTTATATTTTGCCTGCAACACTAGTTATATTTTGCCTGCAACACTAGTTATATTTTCCTGCAACACTAGTTATATTTTGCCTGCAGCACTAGTTATATTTTGCCTGCAACACTAGTTATATTTTGCCTGGAACACTAGTTATATTTTGCCTGCAACATTAGTTATATTTTGCCTGCAACACTAGTTATATTTTGCCTACAACACTAGTTATATTTTGCCTGCAACACTAGTTATATTTTGCCTACAACACTAGTTATATTTTGCCTACAACACTAGTTATATTTTCCTGCAACACTAGTTATATTTTGCCTGCAACACTAGTTATATTTTGCCTGCAACACTAGTTATATTTTGCCTACAACACTAGTTATATTTTGCCTACAACACTAGTTATATTTTCCTACAACACTAGTTATATTTTGCCTACAACACTAGTTATATTTTCCTACAACACTAGTTATATTTTGCCTACAACACTAGTTATATTTTGCCTACAACACTAGTTATATTTTCCTACAACACTAGTTATATTTTCCTACAACACTAGTTATATTTTCCTACAACACTAGTTATATTTTGCCTACAACACTAGTTATATTTTCCTACAACACTAGTTATATTTTGCCTACAACACTAGTTATATTTTCCTACAACACTAGTTATATTTTGCCTACAACACTAGTTATATTTTCCTACAACACTAGTTATATTTTGCCTACAACACTAGTTATATTTTGCCTACAACACTAGTTATATTTTCCTACAACACTAGTTATATTTTCCTACAACACTAGTTATATTTTCCTACAACACTAGTTATATTTTCCTACAACACTAGTTATATTTTCCTACAACACTAGTTATATATTACCTAATATAAAACTTTCCTACTTCATATTTAGCTAATTTTCACAACAACAACAACAACAATAATAATAATAATAATAATAATAATAATAATAATAATAATAATAATAATATAAAAATAATCCATACTACTTCATCAGGACAAAAATAGTCTGTCTTCATTCTTCTTCCCTCGGTATTTACATTTATAATAATGTATATAGATACGATAAATATCTTTATTTCTACTTAAATCTGTTTATCAGTGTGAACTCTCATATTCTACCATTTATGTGAAATACATAAATATTTGTAAGAGGTGTTTTAAAGAGTTCTATGAGAGGGACTATTCTCTGATCAGTACAAAATAAATGTGAGCATAGTTACCGAAGCGGTGTGAATTCCTTTCGTCTTGAGGGAAGGAGGGAGGGAGGCAGCCACTGGTTCCTCCTCTCACACACCTGCAATGGGTTTATGCGTGTTACATTGGCGTGACAAGTGTTATATTAGGGTAACAAGTGTTATAATGGGGAGCGAGAGGTGTTGTAATGGACTGACAGGAGGAATGGTGGGGCGACAGGTGTTATTGTGAGGTTAGGAGTGGTGTTACGGGGTGACAGGAGGTATATAATATCGTGACAGGTGCGTCACAGGGTGACAGGGGTTACACAAGGACGGCAGGAATTATAATGGGGTGACCGGTATTATGATAGGGCAACGGGTCAAATAATAGGGTAAAGGGAGTAATAGCAAGCTAAAAAAAAAAGCTCGTATAATTGGATGAGAGGTGTCAAATACTCTACGCAGACAGCAAATCATTATTGTCACACGTCATCAGGAGGCGCCTGGGAGTCCAACTTTACATCTCTAAGCTGAATAATAAATAAAAGATACGCAAAAAAAATAAATAAATAAAAGGCTGTGTAGAATGTGTTTTAACGGTCACTTATTTCTATACCTATTTTATTACATATGAGATTACTTAGTTGTTTATTTGTAGACAGAGAAGAAGAGCTATGCCCTTGTATTTTTTTTTTACTTCTAGTAGATGTAGCACTTACTACTACTTCCTCTTGGCCCTTATTCCATTGTTCTGTCACTCTGTGAAAAGAAACTTTCTCGTGTGTGTGTGTGTGTGTGTGTGTGTGTGTGTGTGTGTGTGTGTGTGTGTGTGTGTGTGTGTGTGTGTGTGTGAGTGTGTGTGTGTGTGTGTGTGTGTGTGTGTGTGTGTGTGTGTGTGTGTGTGTGTGTGTGTGTGTGTGTGTGTGTGTGTGTGTGTGTGTGTGTGTGTGTGTGTGTGTGTGTGTGTGTGTGTGTGTGTGTGTGTGTGTGTGTGTGTGTGTGTGTGTGTGTGTGTCGTGCCGAATATGTAAAACTGGTCAATTAACAAGAACTCATTTAATATTAAGTCCTTTCTAAAATTTTCTCTTATACGTTTAAAGATATTTTTTTTTCATTAATGTTAATGTAAAAATTTAAAATTTTGCTCCAAACGAATCTTAGAAAACTTACCTAACCTTATTATAACAAAGAACAATTTATTTTAGCCTAACCCAACTAAATATGTATATATATATATATATATATATATATATATATATATATATATATATATATATATATATATATATATATATATATATATGAATGAATGTGATTATTTAGCTTTATATAACTCTCTGTTCGTGTTACTTGTATATCACGAACAATATTCCCATCAACATATCACGTGTTCAAGAGAGAGAGAGATATGTAACAGAGGGTCAGGAGGTAGCCTTATTAATGAAAAAACAATAGAGATTTAAAGAAAAAGAAAGCTATAGGCAACAGAGGGTTCACTGATTACATTTCAGAAACAATAGCAGGAGACACAAAGATTGTGACTGTAGCAATAAACCAGCTTCTCTCCAAGCAATGTTAGTTTCACTTTGGCTGAATATACGAATCCAGTCTTGATGATTCTTCTCCTTTCATTATCCTTGTTAGATGTTGAATTTTCTGGGGAAGAAAACTCTTTGAGACTATCACCTGGGAAGAACAAGAACACAACGACAACAATATAGCCATCCTATAAACATCATTGAGAGGGTGGAACTAATAGGTATTAGAGGAAAACGCAACACTTAATCTATGGAGACTTTAACCAGGAAGAAATATGAAAGACACGGACCAGCATTGGGAATCAGAGACACGAAGGGCAAACAAGGTGATAATCTCAGAGTTTTCTTTCCCGGGACGTTCAGCATCCAACATTGATGATGATAGGAGAAGAAGCATCAAGATTGGATTCGTATATTCAGCCAAAGTGAAGCTAACATTGGCGAAGTCCATACGAGGAACAGCGAGGAGCATGCGTACACTGCAGTACAAATTTGAAACGTGAGTAAGAGAGTGGAATAGAAGGACAGGAAGCGAGAGATAGTGTACCATAAAAACAAGATATCGGAGACTATGTGAGTTCTAGTCGGAAATATACAGTGTATGATGAATTTCCACGAAACTACAAAAGACACTGAAGATTTTTCCCAGTACAAAAGGAGAGAGACGTATAAACCTAAGCGGTGGGTATATAAGCAATGCTTGAATACAAAAGCGAAGAAAAAGAGATCATGGAGAAAACGTAGAATAAGAATTTCAGAATCGGATCGAGAACAGTATAGAATGTCCAATGGAATGGATACCTTACAACAAGAAAGAAGGCAGAAATATAATGCGAAATTAACATAGAGACAAAGTGTAAAACTCATCTCAAATTACTACACAATCACTGAGAGGGAAAATTAACGATAACGGGTCACTTGATTAAAATAAACATTAAATGGGAAATTTTACTTAGGATGACAAGGAAATCGATTAAAGTTCAAGTAAGTGTCTCGATGTAAACCTCGACTAACAAAAACTGGAAAAGAGAGATGCCTTACCACACCATCCTAAACCACGTACCCGTGCCAGAAGAGGTAAAGCACTTGAAGGAAATGGACGTATCAGAGACAATGGAACCAGATAAAATCTCACGTGAAAACTAAACGAGACGTCAGGCATAGTATGCAGCCTAATAATGATGATCTCCAACAAATTCCGGAGACAAGAGAGCGGCAATAAAACTGAGAAACTGCAAAAGTAGTGCCGAGGTAGTGAGAGGGGTTGGACTTGGGGTGGGACTCGAGTTAATAGGGTTATTATAGCTTATTCCTTGGGCAACATTGATAATGAGTTGGGCGAACATTTTTTTTTAGTGGGTATTGGTTTGACGAGGACCTGCCAAGTATGGGCCAGTAGGCCTTCTGCCGTGTTCCTCCTTATGTTGAGAGTATGTCGCTCACATACTCTCAACGGTGATGTAGAAAAAAATAATAACTAAACCCCCTGGTAAACAGACTTTATTATTAAAAGAACATATGGAAGACGACAGAGATATGACATTTATTAAAGAGAAAGTTACGCCACGAGCGTAAAAAAAATGAAAATAGTAATAAACATTACGCAGCCCTCTCGCCAGAATCCGAACAAGGTGAAGAACTTGGTGAATCTGACTCAAGAAATCGTAATGACACGATTGCAAATAAACCATACCCCCGGCCGGGATTGAACCCGCGGTCATAGAGTCTCAAAACTCCAGCCCGTCGCGTTAGCCACTAGACCAGCTAGCCACAATAAGATTCATCCAACTAGGTATATTTCTACACCATAGGAAAGTTAGCACAGGCACCTCTGTGACCACAAATGCAAGTTTTTACAGACGAATCTCCAGCTAGCGTGGCCGTGACGAACTCTAGCTCAAGTCCCTTCACTGCCGTCAATCCCGGCCGGGGGTATGGTTTATTTGCAATCGTGTCATTACGATTTCTTGAGTCATGTTGACGGCAGTGAAGGGACTTGAGCTAGAGTTCGTCACGGCCACGCTAGCTGGAGATTCGTCTGTAAAAACTTGCATTTGTGGTCACAGAGGTGCCTGTGCTAACTTTCCTATTGTGTAGAAATATACCTAGTTGGATAAATCTTATTGTGGCTAGCTGGTCTAGTGGCTAACGCGACGGGCTGGAGTTTTGAGACTCTATGACCGCGGGTTCAATCCCGGCCGGGGGTATGGTTTGGTGAATCTGAACAAGGTGAAGAACTTGGTGAATCTGAACAAGGTGAAGAACTTGGTGAATCTGAACAAGGTGAAGAACTTGGTGAATCTGAACAAGGTGAAGAACTTGGTGAATCTGAACAAGGTGAAGAACTTGGTGAATCTGAACAAGGTGAAGAACTTGGTGAATCTGAACAAGGTGAAGAACTTGGTGAATCTGAACAAAGTGAAGAACTTGGTGAATCTGAACAAGGTGAAGAACTTGGTGAATCTGAACAAGGTGAAGAACTTGGTGAATCTGAACAAGGTGAAGAACTTGGTGAATCTGAACAAGGTGAAGAACTTGGTGAATCTGAACAAGGTGAAGAACTTGGTGAATCTGAACAAGGTGAAGAACTTGGTGAATCTGAACAAGATGAAGAACTTGGTGAATCTGAACAAGGTGAAGAACTTGGTGAATCTGAACAAGGTGAAGAACTTGGTGAATCTGAACAAGGTGAAGAACTTGGTGAATCTGAACAAGGTGAAGAACTTGGTGAATCTGAACAAGGTGAAGAACTTGGTGAATCTGAACAAGGTGGTATTGCGATCATCGAACACAGCATACGTAAGACCAGTACTGAAGAACGCTGTTTCAGCATGGAATGAAACTTGAGGAATGTTCGGAGGTTTGCTCCATGGCTGCGCCCAGAACTTCGGTGGGGGTGTGAAGGTATGACGAGAGAACTGTATCACTGGAACCCAAAACAATAGAAGATTGGAGAACCAGAGACAGACACGAGTATAACATATAAGATACTCCCATACATCTCCAACTCATTCCCATACCCTCATTCCAGTTCATTCACACACCCCTACAACTCATTCCCAAACCCCTGAAACTCATTCCAACACCCCTGAAACTCGTTCTCACACACCTATAACTCACTCTCATGCCTTTACAACTCACTCCTAAACCCCTACAGCTCATGCCCAGACCCCTACAACTGACTCCCACACCCCTACAACTCACTCCCAAACCCCTACAACTCACTCCCTCACCCCTCCAACTCATTCCAACACCCCTACAACTCACTCCATCCTCCATTCAGCTCACTCCCACATCTCTACAACTCATTCCCACACCTCTCCACCTCAGTCAAACACACATCCCTATAACTCACTCTCGTACCTCTCCAACTCATTGCCACACCTCTTCAACTCACAAACACGAGAACTAAAATTTTAAATGAACTAAGTGAGTATAATAAATAGTTTATTAAGAGGAAGGATAGTGAGCAAATGTGTGAAACATTAGGATGTGATGGAGGTCAACTCATTCCACTTTTCTAGTGTAGGTCAACTCATTCCATGGATATTGTGTAGTTCAACTCATCCCACAATGGCTGAGCGTAACTAACATCAGTTAATTAAAAAACCAAAGGAGTGATCCAGAGCTAGAGCTCCACCCTCGCAGACACCTTGTGAATACACTTAAGTGATGATAATTAGGTGAACACACATACACAGACGACAATACGCAAATGACATAGCAGCGAAAGCCAAATCTGACCCGAAGCTGTTGTACAGCCACATCGGGAGGAAAACAAGTCAGGGACCAGGTAATCAGGCTGAGGAAGGAAGGAGGGAAGTTCACAAGAAACCACCGAGAAATATGTGAGGAGCTCAACAAGAGATTCAAAGAAGTGTTCATAAAGGAGACAGAAAGGACTCCAGAAAGACGGAGAGGTGGGGTACGCCATCAATTGTTGGACACAATACATACAACTGAGAAAGAAGTGAAGAAGCTGCTAGGCGAGCTAGATACCTCAAAAGCGATGGGGCTGGATAACATCTCTCCATGGGTCCTGAGAGAGGAAGCAGAGGCACTATGTGTACCACTAATAACGATCTTCAACACATCTATCGAAATAGGGCGACTACTTAAAGTATGGAAGACAGCAAATGTAGTCCCAATTTTTAAACAAGGAGACAGAAACACAGCATTAAACTACAGACCAGTGTCACGACATGCATAGTATGAAAAATCATGGAGAAGGTTATCAGGAGAAGAGTGGTGGAGCACCTAGAAAGGAATGAGCTTAGCAACGATAACCAGCACGGTTTCAGGGACGGGAAATCCTGTGTCACAAACGTACTAGAGTTCCATGACAGAGTGACAGCAGTAAGACAAGAGAGAAAGGAGTGGGTAGATTGCGTTTTCATGGACTGTAAGAAGGTTTTTGACACAGATCCATACAAGAGATTAGTACAAAAGCTGGAGGACAAGGCAGGTATAAAAGGGAAGGCAATGCAATGGATCAGGGAATACCTGTCGGGAAGACATCAGCGAGTCATGACAATTGACGAGGTGTCAGAGTGGGCGCCTTTGACGATCGGGGTTCCACAGGGGTCAGTCATAAGACCGGTGCTGTTTCTGGATTATGTAAACGACATGAAGGAAGGAACAGACTCATAAGTGTCCATGCTTGCAGATGATGTGAAGTTAATGAGAAGAATTCAATCGGACGAGGACCAGGCAGGCCTACAAAGAAATTTGGACAGGCTGTAGGCCTGGTCCAGAAATTGGCTTCTGGAGTTCAACCCCACCAAGTGCAAAGTCATGAAGATTGCGGAAGGGCAAAAAAGACCGCAGATGGAGTGCAGTCTTGGGGGCCAGAGACTATAAACCTCACTCAAGGAAAAGGATCTTGGGGTGAGTATAACACCAGGCACATCTCCTGAGGCGCACATCGACCAAATAACTGCTGCAGCATATGGGCGCCTAGCAAACCTAAGAATAGCATTCCGACATCTCAATAAGGAATCGTTCAGAACCCTGTACACCGTATACGTCAGGCCTATATTGGAGTATGCAACACCAGTTTGGAACCCACACCTAGCCAAGCACGTAAGGAAATTCTAGAAAGTGCAATGGTTTGCAACAAGACTAGTTCTGTAGGTAAGGGGCTTGTCCTACGGAACAGGTTAAAGGGAATCGACCTGACGACACCAGAGAACAGGAGAGATAGGGAAGATATGATAACGACTTATATAATACTGAGAGAAATCGACAAGGTGAACAGAGACAGGATGTTCCAGAGATGGGACACAGCAACAAGGGGGCACAATTGGAAATTGAAGACTCAGATGAGTTACAGGAATGTTGGGAAGTATTTCTTCAGTAACAGAGTTGTCAGGAAGTGGAATAGTCTGGGAAGTGATGTAGTGGAGGCAGGATCCATACGTAGCTTGAAGAAGAGGTATGATAAAGCTCGGGAAGCAGGAAGAGTGACCTAATAGCGACCAGTGGAGAGGCGGGCCCAGGAGCTGCGACTCGACCCCTGCAACCACAACTAGGTGAGTACACACACACACATACACACACACACACACACAAGAGGAAGTGCTTATCTTGTCTTATCAAGAGCCACGTGCCAAGACGCCAGAGATAAGAGAAAAACCTGGAACTTGAGCAACGGCAAAGAGAACAACAGGAAACAGGAAGAGATAATGAGGGTGAAAATAACTCCTGAGAGAGAGAGAGAGGCAGACAGACAGACAGAGAGACAGAGAGAGAGTGAGAGAGGGATTGACGAGGTGAAGATAGAACCAAGGAGAAGAGATTAATTTCGGTAAATGGTGGAGATGAAAATGGTGTAGTGCAGAAGATGAAAGAGGAGAAGGAGGAAGAGGAGGTAAAATAATGAAGTTGGAGAAAAGGGAATTGAGAGAAACCGAGGAGGCAGATAGAAAAAATGGAGGGAAAGGTAGACAAAACAGGAAGTAGATTGGATGGCGATATAGGTAGAGGAGGTTGAGGCGGAGGTAGAGGAGGTAGAGGTAGAGGAGGCTGAGGTGGAGGTTGAGGGGTGGAGATGGAAGTAAAGGAGGCAGAGGTGGAGGTAGAGGGAATGGAGAATGAGGTAGAGGAGGTTGAGGTGGAGGTAGAGGGAACGGAGATAGAGGTAGAGGAGGTTAAGGGGAGGTAGGCGGGGTGGAGATGAAGGTAGAGGAGGTTGAGGTGGAGGTAGAGAGAATGGAGATAGAGGTAGAGGAGGTTGAGGTGGAAGAAGAGGGAATGGAGATAGAGGTAGAGGAGGTTGAGGTGGAAGAAGAGGGAATGGAGATAGAGGTAGAGGAGGTTGAGGTGGAGGTAGAGGTAGAGGAGGTTGAGGTGGAGGTAGAGGGAATGGAGATAGAGGTAGAGGAGGTTGAGGTGGAGGTAGAGGGAATGGAGATAGAGGTAGAGGAGGTTAAGGTGGAGGTAGAGAGGCTGTCAAACAAGTGCATCATCTGACCCTTAATAATCTGAGTTATGAAGTCTGACGGGCAGGTGCATCATCTGAGCCTTAATTATCTGAGTGATGATTTCTGAGAGACAGGAATATCATTTAAGCCTTAATGATCTGAATGGTGGAGGCTGACAGACAGGTGCATCATCAGAGACTTAATTATCTGAGCGGTGGAGGCTGACACACAGGAACATAATCTGAGCCTCAGTTATCTGAGTGGTGGAGGCTGACAGACAGGTGCATCCCCCGAACACAGACTGGAACACCTCACATTAGATATAAACAGAGACTTGCGAAATAAATATGAAAGTATACATCGATTTAAGCTCTATTATAAACATTATATATGTTTATTATATTAAAACGATGTTTTAAAAACAAGGGGGACACATAAAATATGCTCGTGTTTCTTTATATAAATTATTCACATTAAATTAAATATATACAGATTAGCAGTACCTTAATAATAAAAATAATATAAATTTGTACGTTAAGGCCCATAAGTATTAAATATTAGACTGAATTTAAATACTGCTGTCTACAACAACAACGTTTGTGAGGCTCAATAAAACCAGACAATTAGTTTCCATGATATAAAAAGGATAACACAGTCCTCCCCCCTGAAAAAAAAAATTGAAATATGAAAAGATAAAGCGAACAACATTCTGCTACAAGAGAGGAAGAAACTGTCTTGTCATAGGTAACCCCACCAGCGTAACCAACCTTTGTTTACAAAGCATTGAAGCTGGATCAGCCCGTCGTGGTTCCTCATACACGGTTTCACTCTGTAGGAAAAGAGAAACAGACTGTATGTACGCAAGAATTGTGTTCAGAAGTGCTCAAAACCAGTGTTTGTAATACAACGGCACTGTCCTCTGATTTCTGTACGTTTGTGAGAGAGCAAGACTTCCTCTCTCTCTCTCTTACTTGTGTAAAATGTTTGAGAAATTACTTTTGGGCTAGAAGAAAAGGTCATTAGAGGCAGCAATAGTTTATTCCATACCTCACCGTGTTCACACGTCTTCGCTTAATCAGCTTCTTTCTCCTCATTGCTCTCACTGAAGAGGAATAAATAACTGCGTTTTGGTGTTCCTTTCAAATGACTTGATGAAGCTGGTCCCGAGTTATGCGTTGTCAGGAATAAAGTCTTGGTCTGATGTGGTGTCTCTTCACTTCGCATCATCGTCGGGGTGTCGAATCGAAAGACATGGTACACTTTTCAAAGTCTGTTTGTATAACCATTCCTCGAGAACCTTACATGAGGTGTATATATGTTAAACATATATATATATATGTATATATATATATATATATATATATATATATATATATGTGTGTGTGTGTGTGTGTGTGAAACAAGTGATTTTATATCATTTACCAAACTACGGCAGGCCAGGACTCGACCCTACGAACCTTGTACTGCCTCCAGAGACAGCACAATGTACGCATCACGTTACCAATACGCCACTGATGATGCGTGCATTGTGCTGTCTCTGGAGGCAGTACAAGGTTCGTAGGGTCGAGTCCTGGCCTGCCGTAGTTTGGTAAATGATTTAAAATCACTTGTTTCGTGATTTCATTGCAATATATATATATATATATATATATATATATATATATATATATATATATATATATATATATATATATATATATATATATATATATATATATATATATATATATATGCATACATATATATATATATATATATATATATATATATATATATATATATATATATATATATATATATATTATACATATATATATATATATACATACAGTTGAACCTCAAAAATCGAACTGCTCCCAACACAACCAATTATGTAAGTGTATTTTTGTAAGTGCTTTTATAAGTGTATTTTTAAGGGTCTGAAATGGACTAATCTAATTTACATTATTCCTGATGGGAATAAATTCATTCGGTAAAGGCACTCGAACAGACTTCTGGACCGAAGAAAGTTCGATATTTGAGGTTCCACTGTATATATATATATATGTCGTGCCGAAAATGTAAAACTGGTCAATTAGCAAGAACTCATTTAAAATTAAGTCCTTTCTAAAATTTTCTCTTATACGTTTAAAGATATATTTTTTTCATTAATGTTAATGTAAAAGTTTATAATTTTGCATCAAAAGAATCTTAGAAAACTTACCTAACCTTATTTTAACAAGAACAATTTATTTTAGCCTAACCCAACTAAATATATTTTAGATTTGTTTACAATAATTTAATACTAAACAAACACAGTGAAATACATTTTTTTTCCGTTAGGTTCAGAATGATTTTGGCGAAATTATTGCATACACAAATTTTCGCTTGTCCTATATGGCAAGATGAGCGTTGCTATTTAAGCCAAGATCGCAAGTTCTGCCTATTCGGCAGATAAGATAACAGGGATATCTTGCTACTCCTACTAACACTTTGGTCACACTTCACAGACACGCACATGCATATATATATATACATACATCTAGGTTTTTCTCCTTTTTCTAAATAGCTCTTGTTCTTTTTTATTTCTTCTATTGTCCATGGGGAAGTGGAAAAGAATCTTTCCTCCGTAAGCCATGCGTGTCGTATGAGGCGACTAAAATGCCGGGAGCAATGGGCTAGTAACCCCTTCTCCTGTATACAATTACTAAAAAAGAGAAGAAGAAAAACTTTATAAAACTGGGTTGCTTAAATGTGCGTGGATGTAGTGCGGATGACAAGAAACAGATGATTGCTGATGTTATGAATGAAAAGAAGTTGGATGTCCTGGCCCTAAGCGAAACAAAGCTGAAGGGGGTAGGAGAGTTTCAGTGGGGGGAAATAAATGGGATTAAATCTGGAGTATCTGAGAGAGTTAGAGCAAAGGAAGGGGTAGCAGTAATGTTAAATGATCAGTTATGGAAGGAGAAAAGAGAATATGAATGTGTAAATTCAAGAATTATGTGGATTAAAGTAAAGGTTGGATGCGAGAAGTGGGTCATAATAAGCGTGTATGCACCTGGAGAAGAGAGGAATGCAGAGGAGAGAGAGAGATTTTGGGAGATGTTAAGTGAATGTATAGGAGCCTTTGAACCAAGTGAGAGAGTAATTGTGGTAGGGGACTTGAATGCTAAAGTAGGAGAAACTTTTAGAGAGGGTGTGGTAGGTAAGTTTGGGGTGCCAGGTGTAAATGATAATGGGAGCCCTTTGATTGAACTTTGTATAGAAAGGGGTTTAGTTATAGGTAATACATATTTTAAGAAAAAGAGGATAAATAAGTATACACGATATGATGTAGGGCGAAATGACAGTAGTTTGTTGGATTATGTATTGGTAGATAAAAGACTGTTGAGTAGACTTCAGGATGTACATGTTTATAGAGGGGCCACAGATATATCAGATCACTTTCTAGTTGTAGCTACACTGAGAGTAAAAGGTAGATGGGATACAAGGAGAATAGAAGCATCAGGGAAGAGAGAGGTGAAGGTTTATAAACTAAAAGAGGAGGCAGTTAGGGTAAGATATAAACAGCTATTGGAGGATAGATGGGCTAATGAGAGCATAGGCAATGGGGTCGAAGAGGTATGGGGTAGGTTTAAAAATGTAGTGTTAGAGTGTTCAGCAGAAGTTTGTGGTTACAGGAAAGTGGGTGCAGGAGGGAAGAGGAGCGATTGGTGGAATGATGATGTAAAGAGAGTAGTAAGGGAGAAAAAGTTAGCATATGAGAAGTTTTTACAAAGTAGAAGTGATGCAAGGAGGGAAGAGTATATGGAGAAAAAGAGAGAGGTTAAGAGAGTGGTGAAGCAATGTAAAAAGAGAGCAAATGAGAGAGTGGGTGAGATGTTATCAACAAATTTTGTTGAAAATAAGAAAAAGTTTTGGAGTGAGATTAACAAGTTAAGAAAGCCTAGAGAACAAATGGATTTGTCAGTTAAAAATAGGAGAGGAGAGTTATTAAATGGAGAGTTAGAGGTATTGGGAAGATGGAAGGAATATTTTGAGGAATTGTTAAATGTTGATGAAGATAGGGAAGCTGTGATTTCGTGTATAGGGCAAGGAGGAATAACATCTTGTAGGAGTGAGGAAGAGCCAGTTGTGAGTGTGGGGGAAGTTCGTGAGGCAGTAGGTAAAATGAAAGGGGGTAAGGCAGCCGGGATTGATGGGATAAAGATAGAAATGTTAAAAGCAGGTGGGGATATAGTTTTGGAGTGGTTGGTGCAATTGTTTAATAAATGTATGGAAAAGGGTAAGGTACCTAGGGATTGGCAGAGAGCATGCATAGTTCCTTTGTATAAAGGCAAAGGGGATAAAAGAGAGTGCAAAAATTATAGGGGGATAAGTCTGTTGAGTGTACCTGGTAAAGTGTATGGTAGAGTTATAATTGAAAGAATTAAGAGTAAGACGGAGAATAGGATAGCAGATGAACAAGGAGGCTTTAGGAAAGGTAGGGGGTGTGTGGACCAGGTGTTTACAGTGAAACATATAAGTGAACAGTATTTAGATAAGGCTAAAGAGGTCTTTGTGGCATTTATGGATTTGGAAAAGGCGTATGACAGGGTGGATAGGGGGGCAATGTGGCAGATGTTGCAAGTGTATGGTGGAGGAGGTAGGTTACTGAAAGCAGTGAAGAGTTTTTACGAGGATAGTGAGGCTCAAGTTAGAGTATGTAGGAAAGAGGGAAATTTTTTCCCAGTAAAAGTAGGCCTTAGACAAGGATGTGTGATGTCACCGTGGTTGTTTAATATATTTATAGATGGGGTTGTAAGAGAAGTAAATGCGAGGGTCTTGGCAAGAGGCGTGGAGTTAAAAGATAAAGAATCACACACAAAGTGGGAGTTGTCACAGCTGCTCTTTGCTGATGACACTGTGCTCTTGGGAGATTCTGAAGAGAAGTTGCAGAGATTGGTGGATGAATTTGGTAGGGTGTGCAAAAGAAGAAAATTAAAGGTGAATACAGGAAAGAGTAAGGTTATGAGGATAACAAAAAGATTAGGTGATGAAAGATTGAATATCAGATTGGAGGGAGAGAGTATGGAGGAGGTGAACGTATTCAGATATTTGGGAGTGGACGTGTCAGCGGATGGGTCTATGAAAGATGAGGTGAATCATAGAATTGATGAGGGAAAAAGAGTGAGTGGTGCACTTAGGAGTCTGTGGAGACAAAGAACTTTGTCCTTGGAGGCAAAGAGGGGAATGTATGAGAGTATAGTTTTACCAACGCTCTTATATGGGTGTGAAGCGTGGGTGATGAATGTTGCAGCGAGGAGAAGGCTGGAGGCAGTGGAGATGTCATGTCTGAGGGCAATGTGTGGTGTGAATATAATGCAGAGAATTCGTAGTTTGGAAGTTAGGAGGAGGTGCGGGATTACCAAAACTGTTGTCCAGAGGGCTGAGGAAGGGTTGTTGAGGTGGTTCGGACATGTAGAGAGAATGGAGCGAAACAGAATGACTTCAAGAGTGTATCAGTCTGTAGTGGAAGGAAGGCGGGGTAGGGGTCGGCCTAGGAAGGGTTGGAGGGAGGGGGTAAAGGAGGTTTTGTGTGCGAGGGGCTTGGACTTCCAGCAGGCATGCTTGAGCGTGTTTGATAGGAGTGAATGGAGACAAATGATTTTTAATACTTGACGTGCTGTTGGAGTGTGAGCAAAGTAACATTTATGAAGGGATTCAGGGAAACCGGCAGGCCGGACTTGAGTCCTGGAGATGGGAAGTACAGTGCCTGCACTCTGAAGGAGGGGTGTTAATGTTGCAGTTTAAAAACTGTAGTGTAAAGCACCCTTCTGGCAAGACAGTGATGGAGTGAATGATGGTGAAAGTTTTTCTTTTTCGGGCCACCCTGCCTTGGTGGGAATCGGCCGGTGTGATAATAATAAATAAAATATATATATATATATATATAATATATATATATATATATATATATATATATATATATATATATATATATATAAATGTCGTGCCGAATATGTAAAACTGGTCAATTAGCAAGAACTCATTTAAAATTAAGTCCTTTCTAAAATTTTCTCTTATACGTTTAAAGATATATTTTTTTCAGTAATGTTGATGTAAAAAATTATAATTTTGCATCAAAAAAATCTAGGAAAACTTACCTAACCTTATTTTAACAAGAACAATTTATTTTAGCCTAACCCAACTAAATATATTTTAGATTTGTTTACAATAATTTAATACTAAACAAACACAGTGAAATACATTTTTTTTCGTTAGGTTCAGAATGATTTTGGCGAAATTATTGCATACACAAATTTTCGCTTGTCCTATTTGGTAAGATGAGCGTTGCTATTTAAGCCAAGATCGCAAGTTCTGCTTATTCGGCACGACATTATATATATATATATATATATATATATATATATATATATATATATATATATATATATATATATATATATATATATATATATATATATATATATATATATATATATATATATATATATATATATATATATATATATATATATATGTATATATATATATATATATATATATATATATATATATATATATATATATATATATATATATATATATATATATTACTGTAAACCGTAAATATACACTTCTCACCGGGCATGTTCTTCTCTTCATAACAATCACAAAATCTCAGAAAATGATGCAGTTGTGTATGGTTAACAATCTCTGTCCTAGAGGCAAGAAACTTTCTCATCATGCCAAGCATTTTTGAAGTGCTTTCCTGCTACTGAGACTACCTTGAAGTGCTTTCCTGCTACTGAGACTACCTTGAAGTGCTCTCCTGCTACTGAGACTACCTTGAAGTGCTTTCCTGCTACTGAGACTACCTTGAAGTGTTTTCCTGCTACTGAGACTACCTTGAAGTGCTCTCCTGCTACTGAGACTACCTTGAAGTGCTCTCCTGCTACTGAGACTACCTTGAAGTCACCAAGAACCATTCGTGGAAACACAAGTCCATCGTCTCCATGCGTTAAATGACCCACACTGATTCAGAACTTCATTTAAATAATATTAAGACACTACCTACTTCCACAGAATATTTTAGGTCTTACACTCACTTGAGGTCTTCATTAACTCAGTGATTCGCTTACACTAAATTCCTAGCATCAGAAGCCTTGTGGTTACATGGTTGGTTAAACTCGTTGTATGCTGGAAGGACATTCTTCACAATGAGTCCCTCTGTCATGATCATCATTGTTTTGCCACCTTTTAATGCCAGTATATAAGTTGGTCAAACAGGGATTGAAATGGTGTTTTTGTTTTTATTTATTCGTGATATTCTCATCCTGATTTTAGCAATTCCTCTCAGCTAAAACACTGTTTGCATTCTTGATTTGATGAATAAGACTCTTGTGCTATAAACACTTGGGTATCCTTACTGCAGAAACTTTTCGCCTACACAATAGACTTTTTTTTCTGTCATATACGGAAGAATATAACACTTGAAATTGTAGAAGTATTTTTGAGATAATCAGTCCCATAGCCTTGGTAGTAGGTGGTCAGTCCCTCAAGACAACAGTCCTGCTGTGTGGTCCCTCGTGGCTCCTTTCATGCTTTCCTGGATATATCTATCTTACACACTGTTTACTTTCTGGGAGGGGTAGATTGAATATGCAGAAAACGCATGAGCCAGACAGTTTGTTCTTTTGCAGTGTACGGAAATTTTTAATAAGCCTTTACACTATAACATAAGTACAAGGAAAGCTCCATCTGGTACCTTTGTATTAGCAGCTACTGTGTCTGGTGATGTCACACACACACACACGGGGCCAGGAGTTGCGGCTCGACCCCTGCAACCACAACCATGTGAGTACACAAACACACTGCAAAATATACCAATAGGTCTCAGGTTTGACTCCATGTCTTAGTCGATCTATCTCTGGCAGGTAATTATTTTAATTATTCATATAGTCACAAGGAAGCGCTAAATCAGCTCGTGTCATTCAGCGCCTGTGGAATGGCAGGTAATATTTTATCTTTTCCAATGAATTGAAGGGTAGTTCTAAATCTTTGGATCAAGAGCCTTATATCAGCATCAGACCACTTTTAACTGAAGGCACTTAAGGCGTATTTGTTGATTTTTATACCTAAAAAATCCCCTGGACAAGCTTGACACGACATTTTGAATGAAAACATTTGGAACATTGATACTGACTGTGTCTTAATTCGGGTGACCTGAAAAGTGACAAACTGTTCTTGTTTCAGCGTCACTGACTCGTTTGTTTGTGTTTCCTTCAAGCCCCTCATCAACAAAACTATTGTGCTTCTCGTCTGCTAGTTGCACAACAGTCTTCACAGCTGACTACTGTCCTCAATACATGGGCTTTCATTTTTCCTAGGAAAAGAAGCGTCCGCAGTATAAACTCAGCGTCGCTTTTCTTATGGTTTAACTCAATCGCTTGCTGCGTGTACGTTATTTTAGGTTAAGGTAAATTAACTACGGGTTCATAGATGGAGGATGGTGAAGGAAATGGAAGGTCAGGAAAGCCTTACCTGGTTACCTGGAGGTTACCTGGAGGTTATTCCGGGGATCAACGCCCCCGCGGCCCGGTCCATGACCAGGCCTCCCGATGGATCAGGGCCTGATCAACTAGGCTGTTACTGCTGGCTGCACGCAGTCCAACGTACGAGCCACAGCCCGGCTGATCCGGCACTGACTTTAGGTATCTGTCCAGCTCTCTCTTGAAGGCAGCCAGGAGTTTATTGACAATTCCCCTTATGCTTGGTGGGAGGCTGTTGAACAGTCTTGGGCCCCGGACACTTATGGTGTTTTCCCTTAGTGTACCAATGGCGCCCCTACTTTTTATTGGGGGCATTTTGCATCGCCTGCCCAGTCTTTTACTTTCGTAGGGAGTGATTTCTGTGTGCAGATTTGGGACCATTCCTTTCAAGATTTTCCAAGTGTAGATTATGATATATCTCTCCCTCCTGCGTTCCAACGAGTACAAGTCAAGTGCTTTCAAGCTTTCCCAGTAGTAAAGGTGCTTGACAGAACTTATACGTGCAGTAAAGGATCTCTGTACACTCTCTAGATCTGCGATTTTACCTGCTTTGAATGGAGATGTTAATGTACAGCAGCATTCCAGCCTAGAGAGAACAAGTGATTTGAAAAGGATCATCATTGGCTTGGCATCTCTCGTTTTGAAAGCTCTCATTATAAATCCTATCATTTTCTTTGCACGTGCGATCGTGGCACTGTTGTGATCCTTGAAAGTGAGATCCTCAGACATTACTACTCCCAGGTCCCTTACATTATTTTTCCGCTCTATTTGGAATTTGTCCTCATTGAACATCATATTGTTTACCGTTGCCCACTGGAAAACTTTGTTTATATCTTCTTGGAGGTTAACCGCGTCCTCAGCAGATGACAGCCTCATGCAGATCCTAGCATCATCCGTAAAGGATGATACGGTGCTGTGATGTATATCTCTGTCTATGTCTGATATGAGGATAAGGAATAAGATGGGGGCGAGTGCTGTGCCTTGTGGAACAGAGCTCTTCACTATGGCAGCCTCCGATTTAACTCTGTTGACCACTACTACTCTTTGTGTTCGATTTGTTAGGAAGTTGAAGATCCATCTCCCCACTTTCCCAGTTATTCCTTTAGCACGTATTTTATGGGCTATTACACCATGATCGCATTTGTCAAATGCTTTTGGAAAGTCTGTGTATATTACATCTGCATTCTGATTTTCTTCCAGTGCATCCAAGGCCATATCATAGTGATCCAGTAGTTGTGAGAGGCAGGGGCGACCTGCCCTAAACCCATGTTGCCCTGGATTGTGCAGATTTTGGGAATCCAGGTGATTTGCAATCCTGCTTCTTAGCACTCTTACATAAGAATTTTTTTTTCGAGCTGAAATTTGCACTCATCTGCCGGGAACTGCACTCCTGAAGTCTTTTTTTTTCCATTGGTTAAATCAGGTGACTACCAACATGAGGCCTCCAAGCTCACTGCTTCCCGCATGGCTACACCAGCAGTGTTACTGCTAGCCTTTTCTATGCGGGAAGAGAAGCTGTGTTTTCCAGTCATGTACCACCGCGTAGGATGGTTCACAAACATTAAGATCTGTCAGTCTGGGCTGAAAGACTTCAGATGAGCGATGAAGATAACGTCAAGTATTCTGGTAAAGGTTCAGCAGCTAACGGTAGCTTCAAAGGTATAGTTGCAGCAGAGCTGGAGTTTGTTATTATTTGGGAATTACCATCTTTCAGGGATGACCCATCTTATCCGTCATACCAGTTCCACTACACATCACACCAGTTCCACTATACATTATACCAGTTCCGCCATACATCATACCAATTCTACCGTACATCATACTAGTTCCAGCATACACAACAAAAATGGAATTTTTATTAGGATGTCTCCTAACATTATTGATGTAATATCACCGCCACCACCATCACCTCCACTATCACCTCTACTACTAGCACCATCACCTCTACCACCACCACCATCACTTCTGCCGCCACCTGTACATTCCCACGAGCAATAATATTTTCAATATTTACAGAATGTGCAAGAGAGCAGCAATGTAGGCAGATACCATACTAATATGTAAACTCATAAGGAAGAGAGTAATACTGAGTACGCTCAACGCCCTTGGCTCATGGATTCATACAAGAGAAACCAGTATGTGTAATCAGCTAGAGCTAGTGAGAGACTGACCTCCAGACCTGAGTGTAGGTAAAACGTGAACCTTGTCTGGAGTTCAAACACTCGCCTTAGTTGGTTGACGTTAATAACTGGCAGTAGCTATTGACAGTATAGTCATGGGGCCCCGACGACCATACAGCCATAACGTGACAACTACCAGGCTTTGGTTGATTTTAGAAGGATGGCAAGATGTGATTGTGTGATGCACACTTAATAAATGCAGCGTAGTCGGTGCCACGCAGCAGCAGTGGCAGTAGCAGCAGTGGCAGCAGCAGCAGTGACACCAGCAGCAGTGGCACCAGCAGCAACAACAGTAGCAACAGTATCAGCAGCACCACCACCACCGCCACCACCACCGTCACCACCACCGTCACCACCACCACCACCGTCACCACCACCGTCACCACCACCACCGTCACCACCACCGTCACCACCACCGCCACCGCCACCACCACCGTCACCACCACCGTCACCACCACCACCACCGTCACCACCACCGTCACCACCACCACCGTCACCACCACCGTCACCACCACCATCACCACCACCACCACCGTCACCACCACCGTCACCACCACCGTCACCACCACCGTCACCACCACCGTCACCACCACCACCATCACCAACACCACCACCACCATCACCACCATCACCACCACCGTCACCACCACCGTCACCACCACCGTCACCACCACCGTCACCACCACCGTCACCACCACCGTCACCACCACCGCCACCGCCACCACCACCGTCACCACCACCGTCACCACCACCACCACCGTCACCACCACCGTCACCACTACCACCGTCACCACCACCGTCACCACCACCACCACCGTCACCACCACCGTCACCACCACCGTCACCACCACCGTCACCACCACCGTCACCACCACCGCCACCACCACCGTCACCACCACCGTCACCACCACCACCACCGTCACCACCACCACCGTCACCACCACCGTCACCACCACCACTACCGCTACCACCACCGTCACTACCACCACCGTCACCACCACCGTCACCACCACCGCCACCGCCACCACCACCGTCACCACCACCACCACCACCACCACCGTCACCACCACCGTCACTACCACCACCGTCACCACCACCGTCACCACCACCGTCACCACCACCACCGTCACCACCACCACCACCGTCACCACCACCACCGTCACCACCACCGTCACCACCACCGTCACCACCGCCACCGCCACCGCCACCGCCACCGTCACCACCACCGTCACCACCACCACCACCGTCACCACCACCGTCACCACCACCACCGTCACCACCACCGTCACCACCACCACCACCGCCACCGCCACCACCACCGTCACCACCACCGTCACCACCACCACCACCGTCACCACCACCGTCACCACCACCACCGTCACCACCACCATCACCACCACCACCGTCACCACCACCACCGTCACCACCACCATCACCACCACCACCGTCACCACCACCGCCACCACTACCGCCTGTTTCTTCAATAATTATACAAAACATCGAGAAAGTGAAGGTGGTTGTACCGCCCTGGGCGCTGGCTACAGTACCTGTACCACGTTAGTGGGGTGCTAGCGGAGGAGGGAGGGGGAGGGGAGGGGAGGGGAGGGGAGGGGAGGGGGTGGTGGTGAGAAGGCGGGAGGGGGAAGACCAAATTATCTTTAGTTAAGACTGGAGGGAGAGAAAGAGGAGGTGAAGAAGGAAGAGGAAGGAAATATGGAAGAAAAGAATTATGAGTGAGAAACTAAGGAAGGAGAAGAGCAGGAAGGAAGGAGAGAAAGAGAAGGAAAAGTAAGAGGAGAACAATAGAGATGATAAGGAGGAAAGGGAGGAAGAAGAGAAAGAGGAAGATGAGAAAGAAGAGAAGAGAAAGAAAAAGAGGAGAAAGAGGAGAAAGAAGACGAAGAGGAAGAAGATAAGGAGGGGTAACAGCAAAGAAGTTATGAAACGACTTCCACTATCAACTCAAACCCTCTTTTTCCTACTCCCCCTCCCCTAACCCCTTCCTCCCCCTCCTCCTAACCCCCACTTCCAACCTGCCCACATACCACGATTCCCCCTACCCAAACTCCCCTCCCCCTACCTCCATGCCCCATACCCCCCATGACCTACTTTTCCCTGCCCACCTGAGCCCAAGATGAGAGTGAAACCTGAACCCGCGGGACTCAACCCACCCAACCCACCCGTGTTAACCTGACCCGTATTTCCTCAGGGCAGAAGGACGAGAGTGGCTCGCTGGCCAACATGTAAACAAAAAGAGCCGCCATGATGACTCGACCAGAAACCAGCGACCATTCCTGATCATAAAACACTCGACCAGCGACCATTTCTGATACTAAAACACTTGACCAGCGACCATTCCTGATAATAAAACACCTGACCAGAGATCATTCCTGATAATAAAACACCTGACCAGAGATCATTCCTGATAATAAAACACTTGACCAGCGACCATTCCTGATAATAAAACACCTGACCAGAGATCATTCCTGATAATAAAACACCTGACCAGAGATCATTCCTGATAATAAAACACCTGACCAGAGATCATTCCTGATAATAAAACACCTGACCAGAGATCATTACTGATAATAAAACACCTGACCAGAGATCATTCCTGATAATAAAACACCTGACCAGAGATCATTACTGATAATAAAACACCTGACCAGAGATCGTTACTGATAATAAAACACCTGACCAGAGATCATTACTGATAATAAAACACCTGACCAGAGATCATTACTGATAATAAAACACCTGACCAGAGATCATTCCTGATAATAAAACACCTGACCAGAGACCATTCCTGATAATAAAACACCTGACCAGAGATCATTCCTGATAATAAAACACCTGACCAGAGACCATTCCTGATAATAAAACACCTGACCAGAGATCATTCCTGATAATAAAACACCTGACCAGAGACCATTCCTGATAATAAAACACTTATTCATTCCAGTTATTTTTATGGTAGATTTATTTACTCGTATAACTTATTTCGGACAGCTGCTGCCGGAGGATCGAGTCTGCACCTCTACTTACTTTTAACGAAGCTCATTTAGGAATCTTACGATCGCTTTGCCTCGGGTACAACGTTCATCCTATGTCGGATCTACTCAAAGGCTTCAACACAACAGCCTCACCCGGAATCGAACCCTGGACGAGTCGGGACGCAAAGGCGAACCTCCTAGCACCTGCCACCCCACCCCACTCTTCACCTAGCAGTAAGCAGGTACCCCAGGAGTAAGCAGACTGTTGTGGGTGGCATGCTGAGGAAGAACCTAGAGAGAACCCTCCCCTCCCCAGTAGAAATAAGCCACAATGCTTGGCTTTCATGGCTTACCCTGGGATATTAACCAACACCCCCCCCCCCGTCACCCCAGGGTTACCAGGCCGAACGAAGCCATTACAGGCAATTTCGTTTTTTTTTTCCTTAAAAAAAGTGTGAAGCACTAAACCCTTGTGGGCCAGCCACACCCTCCATCAAGTGAGACGTCACACACTCCACCACTCACTACACACGGAGACTGTCAGACTTGATCAAGACTCGAACAAGACTTGATCAAGACTTGATCAAGACTTGATCAAGACTTGATCAAAATTTTATCAGTTGATAAATCGCTTTATAAGTCTTGACAAAAGTAAATGACTCGATTGCTGAGAGAGTCAGTGAAAGTGAGAGTGAGTCACTGAGAGTGAGTCAGTGATAGTGAATGACTGATGAAATAAAAATAGCTTATGCAGTGAAAATGAAAATGATAGTGAAAGTGAATAACTGATGCAGCGAAAACGAGTGA
>NC_091300.1:29979334-29996834 GCF_038502225.1 Cherax quadricarinatus | reverse complement strand
CTCTCCTGTTAATACTTCCTTAAATCTTGTGTTGAGCTCCTCATACCTCTTGATCATTTCTTGTGAGCTCCCCACCTTCTTTCTTCAGCCTTTGACTGTTGTGGGACTGATCACCTTCTATCAAAGCTGAAGGGGAGACTGATCTTTTGTAACTATTACTTCGTGTCTTCCACCGTCTCCGGCTCTACAGCAGTTTCGGGTCAGACTTGACTTTCTATGCTACGTTGTTTTCGTACTGTCGCTGGGCCTCCCTCCTGATCTGTGCATAATCGTTTCTGGCTCTTCGACTAATCTCTTTATTTTCCTGGGTCCTTCGCCTTCTGTACTTTTTCCATTCTCTAGTGAACTTGGTTTATACCTCCTTACACATTCGGGTAAACCCCCTAGGGGCTCGTTCTGGTCTTCCCATTATTTCTGTTACCCTTGGGAACAAACCTTTCCTTTGCCTCCTTGCATTTTTTTGTTACATAGTCCATCATTTCGTTCAAAGACTTTCCTACCAATTCTCTGTCCCACTGAACCTCCTGCAGGAAGTTTCTTATACCTGTGTAGTCCCCCCTTTTATAGTCTGGCTTTTCCCATTCAACTCCCGTCACTCTCCCCACTTGTAATTCCACTATGTATTCAAAACTTAAAACTACGTGATCACTAGCTCCAAGGGGCCGCTCACATGTGATGTCCTCAATGTCCGAGCTGCTCAAGGTGAATACGAGGTCCATTCTCGCTGGTTCATCCTTCCCTCTCTCTCTGGCAGTGTCCCTAACATGTTGGTGCATGAGGTTTTCCAGCACCACATCCATCATCTTGGCTCTCCATGTTTCGGGACCCCCATGTGGCTCCAAGTTTTCCAAATCAATCTCCCTGTGGTTGAAGTCGCCCATGTGTATGTATGTACGTACGTGTGTGTGTGTCTGTGTGTGTATGTGTGTGTGTGTGTGTGTGTGTGTGTGTGTGTGTGTGTGTGTGTGTGTGTGTGTGTGTGTGTGTGTATGTGTGTGTGAGGGGTCTATCACACGAGTGATTTCACAAGTTCCTCTTAGCTACTCAACTGAGCTGAGACAGCATAACAACTCTTAGTCTGTAAAATTCAGCCACTTAAAAAAAAAAATAATAGCAGTCACTTCCAGGTTGGGTCAGTTTTTTCCCCGAACATAATTATCATAACCTTTTTTTAAAATGTGTCATTTTGTTTGGGATTTATTTTGTTCTGATCATCGTTTTCTCGCAGGCGTTACGGGTCAGTACGGAACTTGTTTGATTTTTGTTTTATCTGCGGAATTATATTGGTGTATGTGTGTGTGGTTGTGTGTGTGTGTGTGTGTGTGTGTGTGTGTGTGTGTGTGTGTGTGTGTGTGTGTGTGTGTGTGTGTGTGTGTGTGTGTTATAGTTTTCGAATTATTAAAGAGCTAGCTGATGAACAAGCCAGGTTGGAAGTTCGTGAACACAGATGAACATGATGAACGTAGGTGAAGATGAGCACAAATGAACAAGAAAGTGAACACACACAAACAGGAAAGGGGACACACGCATGAATGAGAAAGTGAATACACATGAACAAGAAAGTGAACACGAACAAGATTCTGAACATAAATGAACAAAACACATGTGCAACACATGCGTATCTTTACTGGAGAAACGTTTCGCCGCCAGTCTACCTACCTACCCACCTGGAGTCTACCTGGAGGTTATTCCGGGGATCAACGCCCCCGGCTGATCCGGCACCGACTTCAGGTATCTGTCCAGCTTCCTCTCGAAGGCAGCCAGGGGCCTATTGGTAATTTCCCTTATGCTTGGTGGGAGGCTGTTGAACAGTCTTGGGCCCAGGACACTTATGGTGCTTTCTCTTAGTGTATCAATGGCGCCCCTACTTTTTATTGGGGGGTATTTTGGACTGTCTGCCCAGTCTTTTGGGAGTGATTTCTGTGTGCAGATTCGGGACCATTCTTCTAGGATTTTCCAAGAGTAGATTATGATATCTCTCTCGCCTGGGTTCCATTGAGTACAAGTCAAGTGCTTCCAAGCGTTCCCAGTAGTTGAGGTGTTTGATAGAACTTATATGTACAGTAAAAGTCCTTTGTACACTCTCTAGATCTACAGTTTCACCTGGTTTGAACGGAAATGTTAATCTACAGATGTACAGATGTTAAAGTGGGGACTGCTTATATATGGAGAATAAATACCGAAGACGGTAATCAGTCCCACATCAGCCATGATAGAAGTCCCCCTCAGCCTTGATAGAAGGTGATCAGTCCCCCTCTCGGCCTTTGTAGAAGGTGATCAGTACCCCTTCAGTTTTGATAAAAGGTGATCAGTCCCACATCAGCCTTGATAGATGGTTATCAGTCCCCCCCCTCACCCTTGATAAACAGTCCCCCTCATCCTTAATAAAAGATGATCAGCCCTCTTCAGCCTTGATAGAAGGCGATCAGTCACTCTGCCTTGGAAGAAGGTGATCAGTCACTCAGCCTTGATAGAAGGTGATCAGTCCCTCAGCCTTGGAAGGTGATCAGTCACTCAGCCTTGATAGAAGGTGATCAGTCCCTCAGCCTTGATAGAAGGTGATCATTCTGTCAGCCTTGATGCATCAACACTGAGAGACTGGTCACCTCAGACTACTTCCACTACTTACTTCGTCTACTGTTCTTTTTCACCATTGTTGGGCGAGACGTCTCCACTGTCAGGTACTCAATTGCTGCACAGGTTTCTTATCTGAATACCCATGAACAAGGAGTTGAACATGCATGAACAAGTAGGTGTACACCCATGAACAAGTTGTTGAACACGCATGAATAAGTAGATGAACATGCATGAACAAAGAGGTGAACACGTGAACAAGGAGATGAATATGCATGAACAAAGAGTTGAACACGAATGAACAAGATGAACATGCATGAACAAGGAGGTGAACACGCATGAACAAGGAGGTGAACACGCATGAACAAGGAGGTGAACAAGCCAGATAGGGAAGGCAGAGGCGGGGTTGTGCAAGTTGAGGATTGAGGTCAGAGTGAGCCAAGCCTCGGAGCTGCGTCACCTGGGATGGTCAAGCACTCCTTCACTCCTTCACTCCCTCCCTCCCTCTCTCTCTCCTTCATTCCTTTCTTCCTTCTTCCTTTCCGTCCTTCCTTTTTACCTTCCTTAACACCCTCCTTCCTTCCCACCCTCCTTCCTACCTACCATTCTTCCTTCACACCCTCCTTCCTGCCTACCATTCTTCCTTCCCACCCTCCTTCCTGCCTACCATCCTTCCTTTCCACCCTCCTTCCTGCCTACCATCCTTCCTTCCTTCCCACCCTCCTTCCTTCCTACCTTCCTTCCTACCTGCCCTCCTTCCTACCTACCTTCCTTCCTACCTACCATCCTTCCTTCCTACCTTCCTTCCTACCTGCCCTCCTTCCTACCTACCTTCCTTCCTACCTACCATCCTTCCTACCTACCTTCCTTCCTACCTACCATCCTTCCTACCTACCTTCCTTCCTACCTACCATCCTTCCTACCTACCATCATTCCTACCTACCTTCCTTCCTACCTACCTTCCTTCCTACCTACCATCCTTCCTACCTACCTTCCTTCCTACCTACCTTCCTTCCTACCTACCTTCCTTCCTACCTACAATACTTCCTACCTACCATCCTTCCTACCTACCTTCCTTCCTACCTACCATCCTTCCTACCTACCTTCCTTCCTACCTTCCATCCTTCCTACCTACCTTCCTTCCTACCAACCATCCTTCCTACCTACCTTCCTTTCTTACCTGCCCTCCTTCCTACCTACCTTCCTTCCTACCTACCATCCTTCCTACCTACCTTCCTTCCTACCTACCTTCCTTCCTACCTACCATCCTTCCTACCTACCATCCTTCCTACCTACCATCCTTCCTACCTACCTTCCTTCCTACCTACCTTCCTTCCTACCTACCTTCCTTCCTACCTACCTTCCTTCCTATCTACCTTCCTTCCTACCTACCTTCCTTCCTTCCTACCTGCCCTCCTTCCTACCTACCATCCTTCCTACCTACCTTCCTTCCTACCTACCATCCTTCCTACCTACCTTCCTTCCTACCTACCATCCTTCCTACCTACCTTCCTTCCTACCTACCATCCTTCCTACCTACCATCCTTCCTACCTACCATCCTTCCTACCTACCATCCTTCCTACCTACCATCCTTTCTACCTACCATCCTTCCTACCTACCTTCCTTCCTACCTACCATCCTTCCTACCTACCTTCCTTCCTACCTACCTTCCTTCCTACCTACCATCCCTCCTACCTACCATCCTTCCTACCTACCATCCTTCCTACCTACCTTCCTTCCTACTTACCTTCCTTCCTACCTACCATCATTCCTACCTACCTTCCTTCCTACCTACCTTCCTTCCTACCTACCATCCTTCCTACCTACCTTCCTTCCTACCTACCTTCATTCCTACCTACCTTCCTTCCTACCTACCTTCCTTCCTACCTACCATCCTTCCTACCTACCTTCCTTCCTACCTACCATCCTTCCTACCTACCTTCCTTCCTACCTACCATCCTTCCTACCTACCTTCCTTCCTACCTGCCCTCCTTCCTACCTACCTTCCTTCCTACCTACCATCCTTCCTACCTACCTTCCTTCCTACCTACCTTCCTTCCTACCTACCATCCCTCCTACCTACCATCGTTCCTACCTACCATCCTTCCTACCTACCTTCCTTCCTACTTACCTTCCTTCCTACCTACCATCATTCCTACCTACCTTCCTTCCTACCTACCTTCCTTCCTACCTACCATCCTTCCTACCTACCTTCCTTCCTACCTACCTTCCTTCCTACCTACCTTCCTTCCTACCTACAATACTTCCTACCTACCATCCTTCCTACCTACCTTCCTTCCTACCTACCATCCTTCCTACCTACCTTCCTTCCTACCTACCATCCTTCCTACCTACCTTCCTTCCTACCTGCCCTCCTTCCTACCTACCTTCCTTCCTACCTACCATCCTTCCTACCTACCTTCCTTTCTACCTACCATCCTTCCTACCTACCTTCCTTCCTACCTACCTTCCTTCCTACCTACCATCCTTCCTACCTACCATCCTTCCTACCTACCTTCCTTCCTACCTACCTTCCTTCCTACCTACCATCCTTCCTACCTACCTTCCTTCCTACCTACCTTCCTTCCTACCTACCTTCCTTCCTACCTACCATCCTTCCTACCTACTTTCCTTCCTACCTACCATCCTTCCTACCTACCTTCCTTCCTACCTACCATCCTTCCTACCTACCTTCCTTCCTACCTACCTTCCTTCCTACCTACCATCCTTCCTACCTACCTTCCTTCCTACCTACCTTCCTTCCTGCCTGCCCTCCTTCTTACCTACCTTCCTTCCTACCTACCTTCCTTCCTGCCTGCCCTCCTTCTTACCTACCTTCCTTCCTACCTACCATCCTTCCTACCTACCTTCCTTCCTACCTACCTTCCTTCCTACCTACCATCCTTCCTACCTACCTTCCTTCCTACCTACCTTCCTTCCTGCCTGCCCTCCTTCTTACCTACCTTCCTTCCTACCTACCTTCCTTCCTACCTACCATCCTTCCTACCTACCTTCCTTCCTACCTACCATCCTTCCTACCTACCTTCCTTCCTACCTACCTTCCTTCCTACCTACCATCCTTCCTACCTACCTTCCTTCCTACCTACCATCCTTCCTACCTACCTTCCTTCCTACCTACCTTCCTTCCTGCCTGCCCTCCTTCTTACCTGCCTTCCTTCCTACCTACCATCCTTCCTATCTACCTTCCTTCCTACCTACCATAGTTCCTACCTACCATCCTTCCTACCTACCTTCCTTCCTACCTACCATAGTTCCTACCTACCATCCTTCGTACCTACCTTCCTTCCTACCTACCATCCTTCCTACCTACCTTCCTTCCTACCTACCATCCTTCCTACCTACCTTCCTTCCTACCTGCCCTACTTCATTCCTTACGTCCTTCTTTCCTATCCTCCCTTCCTCCCTTCCTTCCTTCCTTCCTTCCTTCCTTCCTTCCTTCCTTCCTTCCTTCCACTGCTTTCCAAGGCACTAACTATATATATAAATGCTTCTCTCATCCTCCATTCTTCATCCTTCCTTCATTCCTCATGTATTCTCACTATTATTTACCCTCTTCCTTCTCTCCCTTATATTCGTCCTCTCTGTCTCCTCACTATAATAAAATTTGTTTAAATTCATACATGAATAAACGAATCACTAAATAAAAGATTAAAACAAGAGAATATGAGATAAAATGTAATATTATTCTTCTCTATGACTTCTTCCATTCCTCCTTCTACTTTATTATTATTATTATTATTATTATTATTATTATTATTATTATTATTATTATTATTATTATTATTATTATTATTATTATTATTGTTGTTGTTGTTTTAGTTGTTTTTTATTATATTGGGAAGCGCTAAACCCGTAGAGGTCATGCGACTCCTGGGGACTGGGAGGCAATCAGATTCGATCCATGGAGAAGTAATTCCAGTCCCCGGGATCTGGAACCTTTTCCTAGGCATCAAGCCTCTTCCACGCCCATCCTTCCTGGATAGATTTTCTTATGAGATCGGATAGATCGTCGGTAGATAACTCTGATGATGACAATCACGGGGTGAGTTGAGTGATAGCTCTAGGCCCTTCGTATTGCAATTAAAACACCTTCTGGAGCTTGCAATGTTGTAGAAATGAGTAGGAAGTCCAGGTAGGTACGTTCAAAGGAACGACTCCAGCTAGTTTGAGTCGTTCCCTCGAACGAATCTACCTGGACTACCTATTCATTTCAGCAACACTGTACGCTCCTGAAGATGTATTAATGGCAAAACGAAAGGGCTAGAGCTATCATTCAACCCCCCCTCCTTTACGTGGATGTTTTGCATCTTCTATCGCTTATATATATGTATATATACCTAGTGAAGTGTATGGTAGAGTTATTATTGAAAGAATTAAGAGTAAGACGGAGAATAGGATAGCAGATGAACAAGGAGGCTTTAGGAAAGGTAGGGGGTGTGTGGACCAGGTGTTTACAGTGAAACATATAAGTGAACAGTATTTAGATAAGGCTAAAGAGGTTTTTGTGGCATTTATGGATTTCGAAAAGGCGTATGACAGGGTGGATAGGGGGGCAATGTGGCAGATGTTGCAGGTGTATGGTGTAGGAGGTAGGTTACTGAAAGCAGTGAAGAGTTTTTACGAGGATAGTGAGGCTCAAGTTAGAGTATGTAGGAAAGAGGGAGATTATTTCCCAGTAAAAGTAGGCCTTAGACAAGGATGTGTGATGTCACCGTGGTTGTTCAATATATTTATAGATGGGGTTGTAAGAGAAGTAAATGCGAGGGTCTTGGCAAGAGGCGTGGAGTTAAAAGATAAAGAATCACACATAATCACACACAGTTGCTCTTTGCTGATGACACTGTGCTTTTGGGAGATTCTGAAGAGAAGTTGCAGAGTTTGGTGGATGAATTTGGTAGGGTATGTAAAAGAAGAAAATTAAAAGTGAATACAGGAAAAAGTAAGGTTATGAGTAACAAAAAAAGCACAATACCGTGACTGGAACGATACACAAATAACCCGCACATAAAAGAGAGAGAAGCTTACGACGACGTTTCGGTCCGACTTGGACCATTGACAAAGTCACACTAACCAGAGGTGGAGCAGGACGGCTATATATAGGCAGGAAGAGGTGGTGGTAGTAGTAGTAGTAGTAGTAGTAGTAGTAGTAGTAGTACAAGAGTTGTATATAATACCAACAAGATGAAATTAAGACATGCACAACACCCGGGCATCCCCATCATAGACGTCTCGAAATCCAGCCAGCCACTGGATGGCGAAACGTCCACAACAAAGACAACCAGACGCCGCACATGTGTCTTAATTTCATCAGTAGTTGTAGTAGTAGTAGAAGAAGAGGTAGTAGTAGTAGTGGTAGTGGTAGAAGTGGGAAATAAAAAGGACGAGCCAGTCAAATACAAAGGAAGGGGAGCACTGCAAGAGAGCTAGATGCCCACAGAGGGAGAGCAAGCGCACAGAGGTGCGTGAAAGGGAAGTGGTGAAATAAATGAAGAAGGAACAGAAACACGTGACATGAGAGAGAAAGACAACCCAGAGGAGCAAAGGAAAGAGGAAAGGGGAAGAGGAAGAAGAAAAAGAAAAAGAAAAAATGAGGATTCAGGTTAAGTCACGGGTGTTCTGAAGTTTGGAGCATTTTACAATGTAGTGGGAGAGGAAGGCATCTACAGAGACGAAGCCAGGGCTAAGGTTCATACAAGGAAAGTTGTGCATTAGAGAGGATTCAACTAGACGGCGACTGTTCGAGTTGGAAGTAGGGAAGACAGTTTTAGCAGAAGACCAGTCAATAGGATGGCTATGATCTCTGACGTGACAGAAAAGAGCATTGTTAGTGTCGGCAAGCCTAACACTATTTTTGTGCTCCCTAAGTCTGTCAGAAAGAGATCGACCAGTTTCTCCGAAGTATTGAAGAGGACAGGAGGAGCAAGAAATAGAGTAGACACCAGGAACATCTGTAGAGGGAGGAGAGGTATGAACGAGATTAGTGCGAAGAGTGTTAGTCTGGAGGAAGGTAAGCTTGATGTCTAAGGGACGGAGAGAATTGTTGTGTAAGGTTATGAGGATAACAAAAAGGTTAGGTGATGAAAGATTGGATATCAGATTGAAGGGAGAGAGTATGGAGGAGGTGAATGTATTCAGATATTTGGGAGTGAACGTGTCAGCAGATGGGTCTATGAAAGAGAAGGTGAATCATAGAATTGATGAGGGGAAAAGGGTGAGCGGTGCACTTAGGAGTCTGTGGAGACAAAGAACTTTGTCCTCTGAAGCAAAGAGGGGAATGCATGAGAGTATAGTTTTACCAACGCTCTTTTATGGGTATGAAGCATGGGTGATGAATGTTGCAGCGAGGAGAAGGCTGGAGGCAGTGGAGATGTCATGTCTGAGGGCAATGTGTGGTGTGAATATAATGCAGAGAATTCGTAGTTTGGAAGTTAGGAGGAGGTGCGGGATTGCCAAAACTGTTGTCCAGAGGGCTGAGGAAGGGTTGTTGAGGTGGTTCGGACATGTAGAGAGAATGGAGCGAAACAGAATGACTTCAAGAGTGTATCAGTCTGTAGTGGAAGGAAGGCGGGGTAGGGGTCGGCCTAGGAAAGGTTGGAGGGAGGGGGTAAAGGAGGTTTTGTGTGCGAGGGGCTTGGACTTCCAGAGGGCATGCGTGAGCTTGTTTGATAGGAGTGAATGGAGACAAATGGTTTTAAATACTTGACGTGTTGTTGGAGTGTGAGCAAAGTAACATTTATGAAGGGATTCAGGGAAACCGGCAGGCCGGACTTGAGTCCTGGAGATGGGAAGTACAGTGCCTGCACTCTGAAGGAGGGGTGTTAATGTTGCAGTTTAAAAACCGTAGTGTAAAGCACCCTTCTGGCAAGACAGTGATGGAGTGAATGATGGTGAAAGTTTTTCTTTTTCGGGCCACCCTGCCTTGGTGGGAATCGGCCAGTGTGTTAATATATATATATATATATATATATATATATATATATATATATATATATATATATATATATATATATATATGTATGTGTGTGTGTAAGGAACCACTGTTTATCTGGAGAGAGTTCTGGGGGTCAACGCCCCCGCGGCCCGGTCTGTGACCAGGCCTCCTTAGGTCAGTGTCCCAGGATGCGACCCACACCAGTCGACTAACACCCAGGTACCCATTTTACTGATGGGGAACATAGACAACAGGTGGAAAGAAACACGTCCAATGTTTCTACTCTGGCTGGGAATCGAACCCAGGCCCTCACCGTGTGAAGCGAGAGCGTTAACCACCAGGCTACCAGAGTTCAATTCGTGTTATCTCTCCAGAGTTCAATTCGTGTTATCTCTGCTTGCTCAGCTGTTAGACTGTGGTCCTCGTGAGGGACAACGTCAAGTACCTTTTTGCAGTCCAAGAATATGCAGTCAACCCATTCTTCTTTCCACTCCCCACCTGCCTCACTCCTGTAACCTTGTTATGGAAATTCAGCATGTTTGTGAGCCAAGACTTCAAGTTCTCTAAGCCCCGTACTGGTTATTGTTTATGACATCTCTGTAAGTGCTCCACCAGTGCTCCACCAGTGCTCCACCAGTGCTCCACCAGTGCTCCACCAGTGATTCACCAGTGCTCCACCAGTGATTCACCAGTGCTTCACCAGTGCTCCACCAGTGCTCCACCAGTGATTCACCAGTGCTCCACCAGTGATTCACCAGTGCTTCACCAGTGCTCCACCAGTGCTTCACCAGTGCTTCACCAGTGATCCACCAGTGATTCACAAGTGCTCCACCAGTGCTTCACCAGTGCTCCACCAGTGATTCACCAGTGCTTCACCAGTGCTCCACCAGTGCTTCACCAGTGCTTCACCAGTGCTCCACCAGTGCTCCACCAGTGCCCCACCAGTGCTTCACCAGTGCTTCACCAGTGCCCCACCAGTGCTTCACCAGTGCTCCACCAGTGTCCCACCAGTGCTTCACCAGTGCCCCACCAGTGTTTCAACAGTGATCCACCAGTGCTCCATCAGTGCTTCACCAATGCCCCACCAGTGCTTCACCAGTGCTCCATCAGTGCTTCACCAATGCCCCACCAGTGCTTCACCAGTGCTCCACCAGTGCCCCATCAGTGCTTCACAAGTGCCCCACCAGTGCTTCACCAGTGCTCCACCAGTGCCCCACCAGTGCTTCACCAGTGCTTCACCAGTGCCCCACCAGTGCTTCACCAGTGCTCCACCAGTGTCCCACCAGTGCTTCACCATTGCCCCACCAGTGTTTCAAAAGTGCTCCACCAGTGCCCCACCAGTGCTTCACCAGTGTTCCACCAGTGCCCCACCAGTGCTTCACAAGTGCCCCACCAGTGCTTCACCAGTGCTCTACCAGTGCCTCACCAGTGCTCCACCAGTGCTCCACCAGTGCTCCTCCAGTGCTCCACCAGTGCCCCACCAGTGCCCCACCAGTGCCCCACCAGTGCCCTACCAGTGCTTCTCCAGTGCTCCACCAGTGCCCCACCAGTGCCCCACCAGTGCTTCACCAGTGCCCCACCAGTGCCCAGCCAGTGCTTCACCAGTGCTTCACCAGTGCTCCACCAGTGCCCCACCAGTGCCCCACCAGTGCTTCACAAGTGCCCCACCAGTGCCCCACCAGTGCTCCACCAGTCCTTCACCAGTGCCCCACCAGTGCCCCACCAGTGCTCCACCAGTGCCCCACTAGCGCCCCACCAGTGTTCAACCAGTGCCCCACCATTGCCCCACCAGTGCTCCACCAGTGCCCCACTAGTGCCCCACCAGTGCTTCACCAGTGCCCCACCAGTGCTCCACCATTGCTCGACCAGTGCTCCACCAGTGCCCACCGGTGCTTCACCAGTGCTCGACCAATGCCCCACCAGTGCTCCACCAGTGCCCCACAAGTGCCCCACCAGTGCTCCACCAGTACCCCACCAGTGCCCCACCGGTGCTCCACCAGTGCCCTACCAGTGCCCCACCAGTGCCCCACCAATGCTCCACCAGTGCTCCACCAGTGCCCCACCAGTGTTCCACCAGGGCTCCATCAATGTCCCACCAGTGCTCCACCAGCGCCCCACCAGTGCCCCACCAGTGCTTCACCAGTGCTTCACCAGTGCTCCACCAGTGCCCCACCAGTGCTCCACCAGTGCTCCACCAGTGCCCCACCAGTGCCCCACCAGTGCTCCACTAGTGCCCCACCAGTGCTCCACCAGTCCTCCACCAGTGCTCCACCAGTGCTCCACCAGTGCTCCACCAGTGCCCCACTAGTGCCCCACCAGTGCTTCACTAGGGCTTCACCAGTGCCCCACCAGTGCCCCACCAGTGCCCCACCAGTGCTTCACCAGTGCTTCACCTGTGCTCCACCAGTGCCCCACTAGTGCCCCACCAGTGCTCCACCAGTGCCCCACCAGTGCCCCACCAGTGATCCACCAGTGACCCACCAGTGCCCCACCAGTGCCCCACCAGTGCCCCACCAGTGCCCCACTGTGGCATGCAAAGAGTACGTAACCTTTATTCGGCGCATGGACACACCCTCATTTACAGGCTATCTCCCCCAACCAGCGAACCAGGTTGCTAAGAGTTGATGATGGGGCCCCATCGTTCAACTAGTGACCAGGTTCTAGCCAATAAGAAGGTGGGATTGACAATCGCAGAGGTTATGTGGATACCGCTCTCCTGTCTGCCCTTGTCATTCCCACTCTAGAGCTGGTTGAAGCACGGTCTGCTATCTTGTGGCTTCTATTTCTGCCTTGCTTACCGTGACGTGCACTATATTTATTACTGTACATAGTGTACATATTGCTGTTATAATTGGTGAAGGATAATATAAGTCTAAACTTTTTCTACTGTGTTTATTTGCTCCCATTACACCTGGGATAACAGGCCATTTGAAATCCTAGGTTGTAATATGGGTAGCCTGTCCGAGAGCTGGACTTAGAGAAACGGTTGAGCTTAGGGTGAAGCTTGTAGCAGGAACATTGTGTAGCTTGCTGTTTCGCTTCGCTTTACAAATTTTGCGTGTCAGTTGCTTATGATCAGCCTTGCTATTGTGTGATCGTTCAACAGCTCGCTACTAGCTTGTTCAGTGTGCTCGCTTCGCTACGGTCAATCTTGTGTGCAGTCGGCTTTGCTTGTATGGGTATTCTGCAATCGTACTGTGCATAGCTAAGCGTGTTCTGCAAATTAACGTGTTACGTTGGGGTATTCGTACTGTGCATAGCGAATAACTTATGCCACCTAGACGAGTCAGACGCCTGGTGTCGGCATATACTTTGCATAACCTACCTAAATTGTCTCTACAGCGTTGTTGGCAAATTGCTCGTTCCATTGGCATTCCCTATAAACGCACTCTTACAGCTGCGCAACTGCGTTCACTTATTGCTGACATACTTATTGAAGAAGAGATGGCACATCAAACTCCTCCCTTTACGGGAGCTAGGGAAAAAACTACTATGTTCTCGCAGGAGGAAGATGATACACCTACGGAGCAAAATGGTCAGTATAGTGCACATGGGTTGTCTCAGGGTGAATCAGCGTCGTTGGCACTTCAGCTGGCAAAAATCAATCTTGAGCAAACTAGGGAACAGAGAGCATTCGCAAGGGAAGAATTTGATAGGGAAAGAGAAAGGAGGCAGTTTTCGCATTCTGTAAACGATTTCAGTTTACAAAAAGCAGTACAGCTTGTTCCCCGCTTCAATGAGGCCGAACCAGAGCAATTTTTCGAAAGCTTCGAAAATCAGGCTCGAGCCTTGAGGTGGCCGGAACAGCACTGGGCAGCGTTGGTTCATACAGCATTATTGGGTAAGGCACAGGAATTTACGTCGGTATTAACTGACGCTGAATTCTCTGATTATCAAGTAGTGAAGACCACAGTGTTGGGAGCATATACATGTATCCCAGCTAAATATCGTAAGACCTTCAAATTGAACAGGCGGCAGCTTGGTCAATCCCTGGTGGACTTTGTGAGACAGCAAACCAAAGCTTTTACCAGCTGGTATAAAGCGAGTGGTGTCTCTAACTTTGAGGAGCTGGTGCAGCTTATTCTGATTGATAACCTGCTGGAGTCTGTGGGACCAGAGGTTCGTGTCTTTCTGCAGGATCGTGACTTAACCACTGCATTGGAGGCGGCCAGGTTGGCTGATACCTTCGAAACGAACCGCTCCTTGTCCGAGCGGTCCCGTCTCTCTTTTCAACAGTCTGGCGTGAGCAGAGATCGACAACATTGGAGAATGAAGTGCCAGCCGGAGGGAGAGCGTCTACGACATCGAACCAAGTCACCTGGTGAGCCACGCTTCTCAACATATGGTCCCCCTGCGGAGAGGCAAACTACTTATGGAGCATCTCGACAACAATATCCAGAGAGGCACCAGCCAGAACGACACCACTTGCAACGTCATCAGGGAGTAAAGGGCAAGCCTGTCGTCTGCTTCAGGTGTAATAAAGTAGGTCATATCAGTTCCAACTGCCCCCAAAAACCTCAACCCATCGGGAAAATCTCTAATATCCCTAGTAACATGTCCCCTAGAGAAGTAGAAAAAGGTATGGCCCCTTATTATTGCGAAAGTCTTATTTCCCTTCAGGAACACTCAGAACCAACTAAAGTAAATACCTTTAGAGATACTGGAGCATATTGCTCACTTGTCAGAGAAGGAATATTACCCCTTTCAGAGAATACTTCCTTGAATTCCTCAGTTTTATTGGAAGCTTACGGAGGAGCTATATATTCAGTTCCTTTGCATAAAATTTATGTACAGTGCAAATATTACACTGGGTACTTGACTGTAGGTATCTCAAAAGGATTTCCCATGAAAAATGCCATGTTATTACTGGGTAATAACATTACTACTGTTACTTCGTGTCCTGAACCTATAATGATTAATGCTTCTCCAGTGTTGGCCATAACTCGGGCAACATCCCAAGGGTTGTCTGGGGAGAATGTTGACCTATCCTTGGACGACTCCGATCTCGGAATAGCCACGTTGTTTTATGAGACACACCGGCCGGAGTCTCGTAAATCAAGTGAACAGACCCCGATCAAGCCTTCCTATTCCCAGGTTGCAGGATTGCCAGATGTCTCTGTTTCCATGCCCGAGGGACTGTCCTTCCGGGAGGAACAACGTAAGGACCCTTCGTTAAAATTCACTTTTGAGGCAGCCATGGGTAAATCCTCTTTGGGTCATCCAGTCAAGTATGAAGTTAAAAATGATTATTTGGTATGCACTGAGACTGGTAAGGAGACAGAGGGCCGGCAATTATACGACAGGTTAGTGGTTCCAACCAAGTATAGACCTCAGATATTAAATATAGCTCATAATACGTCATCAGGAGGTCACTTAGGAATTACAAAAACCTTGTATAGAATCACAAAAGAATTTTATTGGCCAACATTAAAGAAAGATGTGAAGAATCATATTAGGTGTTGCCGAGAATGTCAGCAAGTTGGAAAACCTGGACATTCTATTAAACCTGCACCTCTCCAACCCATACCTGCTGATGGAGAACCTTTTGCAGATTTAATTATAGATTGTGTAGGTCCACTACCTAAGTCAAAGTCTGGAAATCAGTATTTATTTACAATTATGGATAAAGTAACCAGATATCCTGAAGCGATCCCAATGCGTAGTATCAATACTAAAGCTATTCTCAAAGCTTTAACAAAATTCATTTCTTGTTTTGGCATTCCTAAAACTATACAAAGTGATCAAGGTACTAACTTCACTGCCAAAGCATTTAGGGAAGTATTAACTAGGTTAGGGATAATTCACAACTTATCCACTGCCTATCACCCTCAGTCCCAAGGCGCCTTGGAAAGATTCCACCAAACATTAAAAACAATGATGAGAAGTTTTTGCATGCACTTTCCGACAGATTGGGATGAATCTCTACCGTTGTTGCTATTCTCAGTACGAGAGACGGTGCAAGAGTCTACAGGGTATAGTCCGTTTGAGCTGATCTTTGGGCACAATGTACGAGGTCCTCTTCGGGTGCTCAAAGAAGGATGGATGGGAGAAGACGTAAGCTCAGCACTCTACAACCCGTCTTCAAGGTTGCAGGTGGCACGTGAGTTAGCCACGGCTAACCTAAAGATAGCTCAAAGTAAGATGAAACAGAGGTATGACAAAAGTGCACAATTCCGCTCCTTCCATCCAGGAGACAAGGTGTTGGTGCAGGAACCTATACCTGGCCACACCTTGAAAGCTAGATTTACGGGACCTATGCAGATAGTAAGTAGATTATCTGATTTAAATTATGTGGTAGCTCCCATTGATAAGACCTCAAAAACAAAAACTTACCACATAAATCAAATCAAGGCCTTTCATACACCAGATAAAGTCCCAGTAATGACTCTGTCCTCTACCTCTGAGGACGACTCTGACTCTTTGCACTCTATCTCTGAAATTAATACTAAACTTTCAAATTCTGTCCTCCTCAAGGATCCTAGCCCGTTAATGGATGGATTATCTGAAATACAAGCAACCAATTTAACTGAGCTTCTACAGTCATATCCTAATATTTTTTCGGATGTGCCGAAAAAATGTACGTTAGGTTACCATGATGTAGATGTGGGAAAATCTAAACCAATTAAACTCTCCCCCTACAGAGCTAATCCTGAAAAGCAAAGGTTACTTCAGCAGGAAGTAGACTTCTTGTTAGAACATGGTTTAGTGGAGGAGTCATCTAGTCCATGGGCTTCACCGTGCATCCTAGTAAAGAAGGCTGATGGAGGGTTTCGTATGTGCACAGACTACCGTAAAGTGAACGAGGTCACAATTACAGATGCTTACCCTCTTCCTCGTCTGGATGACGTAATTGACTTTGTGGGTAAGGCTACTTTTGTGTCCAAATTAGATCTCCTTAAAGGTTACTATCAGGTACCTTTGACAGATAAGGCGAAGGAAATCTCTGCCTTCGTAATTCCAGGAGGTCATTATCAGTATACAGTTACCCCCTTCGGAATGAAAAATTCCCCCTCTTCATTCCAGAAACTTATCCATCAGGCTATTAAAGGACTTGAAGGCACGGCAGCATACCTAGATGATATTGTTGTGGTGTCTGATACTTGGGATCAACACCTACTTAGACTTAAAGCTCTGTTTGAGACCTTTAAGAATTCCCAATTAACAGTTAATTTATCTAAATCTTCCTTTGGCCAGGCCACTATCACTTTTCTAGGCCATGAAGTAGGTAGTGGTAATGTTGCACCTAAACTTGCTAAAGTTCTTTCGATTAAAGATTATCCAGTTCCTCATGATAGGAAATCTCTTCAACGTTTCCTAGGCATGATAGGATTTTACAGAAGATTCTGTAAGAATTTCTCAGATATTGTAGCCCCTCTTACCTCTCTTACCAGTCATAAAGTTCCCTTTAATTGGACGTCAGATTGTAACACTGCTTTTAATAAAGCAAAAAGATTATTGTGCTCTGCACCCATTCTCCTGTCTCCAGACTTCTCCAAACCTTTTTCATTACAGGTTGATGCTTGTGAGTCTGGGGTTGGGGCGGTACTATTACAAATCGGGAACAAGGAGTTGCAGCCTGTAGCATACTTTTCAGCTAAGTTCCAGCCACATCAGAGAGCTTACTCTACCATTGAAAAAGAAGCCCTCGCGCTGGTAATGGCTTTGGAGCATTTCGATGTTTATGTGGGCCAGACATCGCAGGTGGTCACAGTCTACAGTGATCACAACCCGTTAGTCTATCTCCAAGCCATGAAGAATCACAACACAAGGCTTATGCGTTGGACGCTCAGGCTGCAGCCCTATAACTTCAAAATTCGTTACATTGCCGGCAAAGAAAATGTGTTGGCAGACTCTTTGTCAAGAGTCTAGTTTAATATTTTATTTAGGTTAGGATGTATTTGTGGTAACCCCCCTTTCAAGCTCTTTTTTTTATCCCCTGATGTGGGGGTTTTTTTTAGTGAGGGGATACGGGC
>NC_091300.1:29966834-29969334 GCF_038502225.1 Cherax quadricarinatus | reverse complement strand
TCACCAGACATCATAGCGATCACAGAAACCAAGCTTACAGGTATGATAACAGATGCCATCTTTCCAGTGGGATACCAGATCCTAAGAAAATACAGAAGGAACAGGGGGAGGGGTGAAGTGGAGGAGTGGCATTGGTGATCAAACACCGATGGAATTTTGATGAGCTGGAGAGAGGAGACAGCGGAGAAGAAAATGATGACATAGCGGGAACGCTTCACTCTGGAGGTCCCAAGGTGATAATTGCAGTGATGTATAACCCACCACAGAACAGCAGAAGGCCAAGGCAAGAGTATGACGAGAGCAATAGAGCGATGGTTGACACACTGGCTACAGTGGCCAGAAGAGCTCATGCATGCAGGGCAAAGCTCCTGATCATGGGAGACTTTAACCACAAGGAGATCGAATGGGAGAACTTGGAGCCACATGGGGGCCAAGATACATGGAGGGCTAAGATGATGGAGGTGGTACTGGAAAACTTCAAGTACCAACACGTAAGGGACACTACAAGAGAGAGAGGAGAGGATGAACCAGCAAGACTGGACTTAGTATTCACCTTGAGTAGTGCAGATATTGAGGACATCACATATGAAAGACCCCTTGGGGCCAGCGATCATGTGGTTTTGAGCTTCGAATACACAGTAGAGCTACAAGTGGAGGGGGAAGCAGGAAGGCCAGGACAAATGAAACCAAACTACAGGAAAGGGGACTACACAGAAATGAGGAACTTCCTGAATGAGGTTCAGTGGGACAGAGACCTGGCAGGGAAGCCAGTTAATGAGATGATGGAATATGTAGCAACAATGTGCAAGGAGGCTGAGGAGAGGTTTGTACCCAAGGGTAACAGGAATAATGAAAAAGCCAGGATGAGCCCATGGTTCACCCAAAGATGCAAGGAGGCAAAAACCAAGTGTGCTAGGGAAAGGAAGAAATATAGAAGGCAAAGGACCCAAGAGAATAAGGAGAGCAGTCGTAGAGCCAGAAACGAATATGCACAGATAAGAAGGGAGGCCCAACGTCAATATGAAAACGACGTAGCAGCAAAAGCCAAATCTGACCCAAAGCTGTTATACAGCCACATCAGGAAGAAAACAACCGTCAAGGACCAGATAATCAGGCTAAGGAAGGAAGGAGGAGAGACAACAAGAAATGACCGTGAAGTATGTGAGGAACTCAACAAGAGATTCAAAGAAGTGTTCACAGAGGAGACAGAAGGGGCTCCAGAAAGACGGAGAGGTGGGGTACAACACCATGTGCTGGACACAGTACACACAACCGAGGAAGAAGTGAAGAGGCTTCTGAGTGAGCTAGATACCTCAAAGGCAATGGGGCCAGATAACATCTCTCCATGGGTCCTGAGAGAGGGAGCAGAGGCGCTATGTGTACCCCTAACAACAATATTCAATACATCTATCGAAACAGGGAGATTGCCTGAGGCATGGAAGACAACAAATGTGGTCCCAATCTTTAAAAAAGGAGACAGACATCAAGCACTAAACTACAGACCAGTGTCACTGACATGTATAGCATGCAAAATCATGGAAAAGATTGTCAGGAGAAGAATGGTGGAACATCTAGAAAGGAATGATCTCATCACCAGCAGCCAACATGGTTTCAGAGACGGGAAATCCTGTGTCACAAACCTACTGGAGTTCTATGACATGGTAACAGCAGTAAGACAAGAGAGAGAGGGATGGGTGGATTGCATTTTCTTGGACTGCAAGAAGGCATTTGACACAGTACCACTCAAGAGATTAGTGCAAAAACTGGAGGACCAAGCAGGGATAACAGGGAAGGCACTGCAATGGATCAGGGAATACTTGTCAGGAAGACAGCAGCGAGTAATGGTACGTAGCGAGGTGTCAGAGTGGGCAACTGTGACCAGCGGGGTCCCACAGGGGTCAGTGCTAGGACCAGTGCTGTTTCTGGTATTTGTGAACGACATGACGGAAGGAATAAACTCCGAGGTGTCCCTGTTTGCAGATGACGTGAAGTTGATGAGAAGAGTTCATTCGATCGAAGACCAGGCGGAAATACAAAGGGATCTGGACAGGCTGCAGACCTGGTCCAGCAGCTGGCTCCTGGAGTTCAATCCCACCAAGTGCAAAGTCATGAAGATTGGGGAAGGGCAAAGAAGACCGCAGACGGAGTACAGTCTAGGGGGCCAAAGACTACAAACATCACTCAAGGAAAAAGATCTTGGGGTGAGTATAACACCAGGCACATCTCCTGAAGCGCACATCAACCAAATAACTGCTGCAGCATATGGGCGCCTGGCAAACCTCAGAACAGCATTCCGACATCTTAATAAGGAATCGTTCAGGACCCTGTACACCGTGTACGTTAGGCCCATATTGGAGTATGCGGCACCAGTTTGGAACCCACACCTAGCCAAGCATGTAAAGAAACTAGAGAAAGTGCAAAGGTTTGCAACAAGACTAGTCCCTGAGTTAAGAGGTATGTCCTATGAGGAGAGGTTAAGGGAAATCAACCTGACGACACT
>NC_091300.1:29934334-29961834 GCF_038502225.1 Cherax quadricarinatus | reverse complement strand
GTGGAGGCGTGGGCAGTGGAGGCGTGGGCAGTGGAGGCGTGGGCAGTGGAGGCGTGGGCAGTGGAGGCGTGGGCAGTGGAGGCGTGGGCAAGGGAGGCGTGGGCAGGGGAGGCGTGGGCAGGGGAGGCGTGGGCAGGGGAGGCGTGGGCAGGGGAGGCGTGGGCAGGGGAGGCGTGGGCAGTGGAGGGCGTGGGCAGGGGAGGCGTGGGCAGGGGAGGCGTGGGCAGGGGAGGCGTGGGCAGTGGAGGCGTGGGCAGGGGAGGCGTGGGCAGGGGAGGCGTGGGCAGGGGAGGCGTGGGCAGGGGAGGCGTGGGCAGTGGAGGGCGTGGGCAGGGGAGGCGTGGGCAGGGGAGGCGTGGGCAGGGGAGGCGTGGGCAGTGGAGGCGTGGGCAGTGGAGGCGTGGGCAGTGGAGGCGTGGACAGTGGAGGGCGTGGGCAGGGGAGGCGTGGGCAGGGGAGGCGTGGGCAGGGGAGGCGTGGGCAGGGGAGGCGTGGGCAGTGGAGGGCGTGGGCAGGGGAGGCGTGGGCAGGGGAGGCGTGGGCAGGGGAGGCGTGGGCAGTGGAGGCGTGGGCAGTGGAGGCGTGGGCAGTGGAGGGCGTGGGCAGGGGAGGCGTGGGCAGGGGAGGCGTGGGCAGGGGAGGCGTGGGCAGGGGAGGCGTGGGCAGTGGAGGGCGTGGGCAGGGCAGGCGTGGGCAGGGGAGGCGTGGGCAGGGGATGCGTGGGCAGTGGAGGCGTGGGCAGGGGAGGCGTGGGCAGGGGAGGCGTGGGCAGGGGAGGCTTGGGCAGGGGATGCGTGGGCAGGGGAGGCGTGGGCAGTGGAGGGCGTGGGCAGGGGAGGCGTGGGCAGGGGAGGCGTGGGCAGGGGAGGCGTTCGCAGTGGAGGCGTTGGCAGTGGAGGCGTGGGCAGTGGAGGCGTGGGAAGTGGAGGGCGTGGGCAGTGGAGGCGTGGGCAGTGGAGGGCGTGGGCAGTGGAGGCGTGGGCAGGGGAGGCGTGGGGAGTAGCATGAACTTTAATACATGAAGTCCAGGCACACAAAGAGGTTCTCAGCAAAAAAAAAAAGAGGTATGCAGAGAGTAATTTGTAATAGGTCGTCATGCGTCGTGGACACTTCCGGGGAATTTGTAACAGGTCGTCATGCGTCGTGGACACTTCTGGGGAATTTGTAACAGGTCGTCATGCGTCGTGGACACTTCTGGGGAATTTGTAATAGGTCGTCATGCGTCGTGGACACTTCTGGGGAATTTGTAACAGGTCGTCATGCGTCGTGGACACTTCTGGGGAATTTGTAATAGGTCGTCATGCGTCGTGGACACTTCTGGGGAATTTGTAATAGGTCGTCATGCGTCGTGGACACTTCTGGGTAATTTGTAATAGGTTGTCGTGCGTCAGGGACACTTCTGGGGAATTTGTAATAGGTCGTCATGCGTCAGGGACACTTCTGGGGAATTTGTAATAGGTCGTCATGCGTCAGGTACACTTCTGGGGAATTTGTAATAGGTCGTCGTGCGTCGGGGACACTTCTGGGGAATTTGTAATAGGTCATCATGCGTCGGGGACACTTCTGGGGAATTTGTAATAGGTCGTTGTGCGTCGGGGGCACTTCTGGGGAATTTGTAATAGGTCGTCGTGCGTCGGGGACTCTTCTGGGGAATTTGTAATAGGTCGTCGTGCGTCGGGGACACTTCTGGGGAATTTGTAATAGGTTGTCGTGCGTCGGTGACACTTCTGGGGAATTTGTAATAGGTCGTCATGCGTCGGGGACACTTCTGGGGAATTTGTAATAGGTCGTCGTGCGTCGTGGACACTTCTGGGGAATTTGTAATAGGTCGTCATGCGTCGGGGACACTTCTGGGGAATTTGTAATAGGTCGTCATGCGTCGGGGACATTTCTGGGGAATTTGTAATAGGTCTTCGTGCGTCGTGGACACTTCTTGGAAATTTGTAATAGGTCGTCATGCGTCGGGGACACTTCTAGGGAATTTGTAATAGGTCTTCGTGCGTCGTGGACACTTCTTGGAAATTTGTAATAGGTCGTCGTGCGTCGGGGACACTTCTGGGAAATTTGTAATAGGTCGTCGTGCGTCAGGGACACTTCTGGGGAATTTGTAATAGGTCGCCATGCGTCAGTTACACTTCTGGGGAATTTGTAATAGGTCGTCATGCGTCGGAGACACTTCTGGGGAATTTGTAATAGGTCGTCGTGCGTCGGGGACACTTCTTGGGAATTTGTAACAGGTCGTCATGCGTCGGGGCACTTCTGGGGAATTTGTAATAGGTTGTCGTGCGTCGGGGACACTTCTGGGGAATTTGTAATAGGTCATCATGCGTCGGGGACACTTCTGGGGAATTTGTAATAGGTCGTCGTGCGTCGTGGTCACTTCTGGGGAATTTGTAATAGGTCGTCATGCGTCGAGGACACTTCTGGGGAATTTGTAACAGGTCGTCATGCGTCGGGGCACTTCTGGGGAATTTGTAATAGGTCGTCATGCGTCGGGGACACTTCTAGGGAATTTGTAATAGGTCGTCGTGCGTCGTGGACACTTCTGGGAAATTTGTAATAGGTCGTCGTGCGTCGGGGACACTTCTGGGGAATTTGTAATAGATCGTCATGCGTCGGGGACACTTCTGGGGAATTTGTAATGGGTCGTCATGCGTCGGAGACACTTCTGGGAATTTGTAATAGGTCGTCGTGCGTCGGGGACACTTCTGGGGAATTTGTAACAGGTCGTCATGCATCGGGGCACTTCTGGGGAATTTGTAATAGGTCGTCGTGCGTCGGGGACACTTCTGGGGAATTTGTAGTAGGTCGTCGTGCGACAGGGACACTTCTGGGGAATTTGTAATAGGTCCTCATGCGTCGGGGACACTTCTGGGGAATTTGTAATAGGTCGTCGTGCGTCGGGGACACTTCTGGGGAATTTGTAACAGGTCGTCATGCGTCGGGGCACTTCTGGGGAATTTGTAATAGGTCGTCATGCGTCGGTGACACTTCTGGGGAATTTGTAGTAAGTCGTCATACTTCGGAGACACTTCTGGGGAATTTGTAATAGGTCGTCATGCGTCGATGATACTTCTGGGGAATATGCAGTCGTCATGCGTCGGTGACACTTGTGGGAAATTTCTAATAAGTAGTCATGCGTCGGGACACTTGTGGGAAATTTGTAATAGGTCGCCGTGCGTCGGGGACACTTCTGGGAATTTGTAATAGGTCGCCGTGCGTCGGAGACACTTCTGGGAATTTGTAATAGGTCGCCGTGCGTCGGGGACACTTCTGGGGAATTTTCAAGATTCTTACATTAGTCCGGTGAAGGGGAACATAAAAGGATGGGTAAAGAAGAATGGATAAACAGACGGAGTTATTTAATGATATTGTTAAATGATAGTTAATGGGCAATGATGGTTCATGGAAAGGCGTAATTTGAATTGTTGCCCCAAGCGGAATTGATGGATGGAATGATCAACTGAGACAACACGAAGAAGTCTTGATGATTGAGACACTTATGCAGCATATGGGAATCTTTATTCAGGAAACGTTTCGCCACACAGTGGCTTCATCAGTCCAATACAAAGAGGAAGGCGTAAGGAGAGGAGGAGAATGAGGTAATCAGTCCCTCAACCTGGAGTCGATGTGTTCAGTCCATCAATCTTGATGGACTGACAATCAAGATTGATGGACTGAACACATCGACTCCAGGTTGAGGGACTGATTACCTCATTCTCCTCCTCTCCTTACGCCTTCCTCTTTGTATTGGACTGATGAAGCCACTGTGTGGCGAAACGTTTCCTGAATAAAGATTCCCATATGCTGCATAAGTGTCTCAATCTTCAACTTGTCGGTTTTTCAAACCATTCATCACGAAGAAGTCTTATTATTATTTTTACTATTATTATTATTATTATTATTATTATTATTATTATTATTATTATTATTATTATTATTATTATTATTATTATTTTATTATTATTATTGTTATTATTATTATTATTATTATTATTATTATTATTATTATTATTATTTTATTATTATTTTATTTTTATTATTAATATTATTATTATTTTAATTTTTATTATTATTATTTTTATTATTATTATTATCATTATTATTATTATGATGATTATTATTATTTTAATTATTTTATTTTTATTATTATTATTATTATTATTATTACTGTTTATATTATTATTATTATTATTATTATTATTATTATTATTTTATTATTATTATTATTATTATTATTATTATTATTATTATTATTATTATTATTATTATTATTATTATTATTACTTAGCCCCAAAGAAGAACCCTGAATAAGTTACCTGAAAATGGAAATATTAATTTTCATGCGATAATTTGTTAATGCCTCATCCGGTCGATTTTAAACCTTCACCGCTGTTAGGTCTTACTCAAAGGAAGCTTTTTATTGTCACAGGGCTGTGTAGGTGTGTGATTTGTAATATTTTTATTTCAAAGTGTCAGGTGTCCTGTCAGCCAGGTCATGGGAGGTTCACTAATTCCTTCTTCTTGAAAAAATAAATGTTGTTGGCTCTCAAAAAAAAGTGAAAATAGAAGATAAGTGGGAAAAATAGAGAAATATCGATAGCTCGCATATTTTTTTTTCAATGCGTTTTTAAATTTTACGAGTTTAAGTAATATAATCTGGTAAAGTTTTATGCCAGAAAAGGAACAAGTACTGAGGGGATCATGTTATTTACTGCCATTATTTTTATAACTCGAGAACCCCTCAAACAATCGGCATAAATTTTTCTGTGGTGGTACATTATGGGTCCAGTGACACGTGCAGATGCTCTCCATTTGCGTTTTTTGTATATTAACTTGAACACTGTTAATACTCTCCTGTAGCCTGAGTACCGGTGAAGAGTCTACTGGTGCTAATGTGCCATTTATAACTGGGGGAAAAATGAAACACTGATGGTAATAAAAATAATCTTAACTGCCTCAACACTAAATGGCAAAAAAAAAAAAAAATTATTTTCACGCCCCAGAAAAAAAAATCAGGGTAGTAACGCAGTAGAGTCTTGCCTGAGAGAACCCAGCGTCACACGCGACGAAGTACACACTCAGCAGTTATAAACTGACAAACAAAACTCTCAGATATACTCAAGGGTTCAGTGCGGGGAAGGTTATTAGACTCGTTAAGAAGTTTGTGTTTGTGTTTCGGGAAGAGGACTGATGCACTCACTGCACACACACGCACACATACACACAATACACACACACACACACACACACACACACACACACACACACACACACACACACACACACACACACACACACACACGCATATATACATATATATATATATATATATATATATATATATATATATATATATATATATATATATATATATATATATATATATATATATATATATATATATATATATATATATATATATATATATATATATATATATATATATATATGTATATATATATATATATATATATATATATATATATATATATATATATATATATATATATATATATATATATATATATATATATATATTTCTTAAAGAAAGCTCTTCCTTGTATCTGTAACTCACTGGAGACCAGCTACTGAACGTCCGTAAGTCTCACAGCCGAACACCATCATCCAGACGCTATTTTCCGAACACCAGCATCACCTGCATACCTGTAAATAAGAATAATATTAAATGTTCTTAGTAATACAAGATTTAACGAATATAACAATTTAATTATTATTATAATTATAATCAAAACTAAGAGCTAAATCCAGCAGGGACATACAGCGCTGCATAACAATTCAATAACAGCAACAACAGTAATAATAATAGTAACAATAGTGAGGAGGAGGAAAAGAGAAAGATGGTTATTCATTCGTCAGTGAATATCCCCTGACATTGATCTTAGTTATAAGAAGATCCTCATCTGGTGCCATTACCCCTGTGGAAGAAGAAGAGGAGAAGGAGGAGGAAGAGGAGGAGGGGAAAGAAGAAGAGGATGGAAAGAGTATGTAGACAGGGAAGAGTAGGAAGTACACGACTGGTAAGAATGAAGGCAAGCCAGCCAGCATATCTTGGGTGCAAAACATGAAGCACCTCACGACCACCTCTGACGAGGACCACGACCAGTCAGGTGGTGGAGGAGCCTCTTAGTGTCTGACTGGCTCCACACACACACACACACACACACACACACACACACACACACACACACACACACACACACACACACACACACACACACACACACACACACACACACACACACACACACACACACACACACACACACACACACACACACACACACACACACACACACACAGGAGCTCGGCCAGGAGCTCGGACTCGACCCCCGCAACCTCAACTAGGTGAGTACACACACACACAATCAGAAGCCATTAGCAAATCCGTCCAATAAAGTTTACGTAAAAAACATTAACCAGAGGCTGTGTTTGAGTACCTGTATATTCCCATCGTTAAAGTTGTGTGCACTTAATTACAGTATGTTCAATAATGTTTGATACTATACAAAGGTGAAAGTAATAAGAGAGAGAGAGAGAGAGCGAGAGAGAGAGAGAGAGAGAGAGAGAGAGAGAGAGAGAGAGAGAGAGAGAGAGAGAGAGCAAGAACGAGTACGTTCAGTTGAATAAACTTATATACTCAAATAGTGACAAAGCTCAGTGCTAATCAGCCTAAAGCTAGTAAGAGACTGACCACACCTGGATGTAGTTATAAGGTCAAGTAACCTGGAGCTCTAACCCTTTCCCCTCACTCTCAATAGCTGACTTTTACAACTGGCAGTTGTCCGCGGATGTAGGCGGGAGCTCCGACATCTATCCTGACAAAAAGCTACCGGGCTTTTGGCTGATTATGGATGGAATGTAACGTGCGTGGTTGTGTGTGACATACTGAATAAAAGTGAAATACTTGGTGCAATCCACACACACACACACACACACACAAACACGCACACACACACACACACACACACACACACACACACACACACACACACACACACACACACACACACACACACACACACACACACACACACACACACAAACACACACACACACACACTAGAAAGGAATGATCTCATCAACAGCAGCCAACATGGTTTCAGGGACGGGAAATCCTGTGTCACAAATCTACTGGAGTTCTATGACATGGTGACAGCAGTAAGACAAGACAGAGAGGGGTGGGTGGATTGCATATTCTTGGACTGCAAGAAGGCGTTTGACACAGTTCCACACAAGAGATTGGTGCAAAAACTGGAGGACCAAGCAGGGATAACGGGGAAGGCACTACAATGGATCAGGGAATACTTGTCAGGAAGACAGCAGCGAGTCATGGTACGTGGCGAGGTGTCAGAGTGGGCACCTCTGACCAGCGGGGTCCCACAGGGGTCAGTCCTAGGACCAGTGCTGTTTCTGGTATTTGTGAACGACATGACGGAAGGAATAGACTCTGAGGTGTCCCTGTTTGCAGATGACGTGAAGTTGATGAGAAGAATTCACTCGATCGAAGACCAGGCAGAACTACAAAGGGATCTGGACAGGCTGCAGACCTGGTCCAGCAATTGGCTCCTGGAGTTCAATCCCACCAAGTGCAAAGTCATGAAGATTGGGGAAGGGCAAAGAAGACCGCAGACGGAGTACAGTCTAGGGGGCCAGAGACTACAAACATCACTCAAGGAAAAAGATCTTGGGGTGAGTATAACACAAGGCACATCTGAAGCGCACATCAATCAAATAACTGCTGCAGCATATGGGCGCCTAGCAAACCTCAGAACAGCATTCCGACATCTTAATAAGGAATCGTTCAGGACCCTGTACATCGTGTACGTTAGGCCCATATTGGAGTATGCGGCACCAGTTTGGAACCCACACCTAGCCAAGCACGTAAAGAAACTAGAGAAAGTGCAAAGGTTTGCAACAAAACTAGTCCCAGAGCTAAGAGGTATGTCCTACGAGGAGAGGTTAAGGGAAATCAACCTGACGACACTGGAGGACAGGAGAGATAGGGGGGACATGATAACGACATACAAAATACTGAGAGGAATTGACAAGGTGGACAAAGACAGGATGTTCCAGAGATTGGACACAGTAACAAGGGGACACAGTTGGAAGTTGAAGACACAGATGAATCACAGGGATGTTAGGAAGTATTTCTTCAGCCACAGAGTAGTCAGTAAGTGGAATAGTTTGGGAAGCGATGTAGTGGAGGCAGGATCCATACATAGCTTTAAGCAGAGGTATGATAAAGCTCACGGTTCAGAGAGAGTGACCTAGTAGCGATCAGTGAAGAGGCGGGGCCAGGAGCTCGGACTCGACCCCCGCAACCTCAACTAGGTGAGCACAACTAGGTGAGTACACACACACAGGCCAAGTGTCCTATCGACAAGTGCCTTTGACAAAATAGTAACTAACACGCTAAGCTAAGCGATGTTACACCATACCCCCGGGCACCATACCCCAGGGGCACCATACCCCCAGGTACCAAACCCCCGGGCACCATACCCCCGGGCACCATACCCCCAGGCACCATACCCCCAGGTACCATACCCCCGGGCACCATAACCCCAGGCACCATACCCCCGGGCACCATACCCCCAGGCACCAAGCTCGTTTTGAAAGTTATTTCATCGAATCCTGCCACATGCAGTGGACAACGAAAGAGATTTGAAATACTTAACAATTCGCAAACAGGCGAAATTATTTACAAACATTATCTCTACATCCACAGCAGGACTCGAACCTGCAAACTCTGTATCAGAGTTACCAGTACTTTACCACGTGCATGTGGCAGGATTTGATGAAATAACTTTGAAAACGAGCCTGGTGCCCCGGGGTATAGGGAAACATCGCTTAGCTTCGTGAGTGTGTGTGTGTGTGTGTGTGTGTGTGTGTGTGTGTGTGTGTGTGTGTGTGTGTGTGTGTGTGCATATAAACCTTTGAAAAAAGTGGATGCCGTCTCCGTGAAGTCTAGCCACCTCTGCCTTGTGCTTCTTGACTTCACTGTTTCATAATTGAGAGAATTAGCTTACAAGGAGAAATTAAATGAACTCAACCTGACGACCTTAGTGGGTAAAAAAATGTAAAAGAATATGACATGATACTCAGCGGACATGATGCGGAGGTCAGTACCCGCTTTAATAACGGTGTGAGTCTACTGCTCACACCTGTCTTCACCAGGTTGTACACACACAAGTTGTCTTCATCGGGTTGTACTCACACAAGTTGTCTTCACAGGGTTGTATTCTAAGTTGAATCTGCCAGAGTCGGGACTCATCTCTTGGCCCCGTCTCCTCGACCAGTTTGCTCTGCATCACTGACCTCTGGTCTCGTGGACCTTATCATATCTGCTAGTGATGCTGTGTATTGAGTTCGTCACCACTGCTGCGTCATCCAAGTCATTCCACTTTTCAATCACGCTGAGACTGGAGAAATACCTGCTTACATCCCTTTGGCTCATCTGTGTCTTCAGCTGTCACCCGTGTCCCTGATTCTCTTAATTCAAACCGTTTGTTCCTCTCTTTAGTTTCTCATTATCCACAGTGACACATAGGACCCAATAATCAGCTCTTAGGTTAGGTTAAGTAAGATCTGTCAGGAAACAAGACAAGTATTTCCCTCTGGCAGATCATTCATTTATGTTAGGAATAGCAGTGGTTCTAGTAATAATCCTTAAGTAACTCCTATTCTCTCTCTCACTTAATGTGTGTGTGTGTGTGTGTGTGTGTGTAAGGTGACCTGTTTCTCCCTCACTTCACTCACTCTCCTAGACATCGACTACTGGACCAGGAGGAGGAAGTGCAACTTCATCGGAACAAACAATTGGCCTTTGTTCATCGTAATCATCCGTGATCGTTGTCAGGATGAACAGGTGGCCTTTGTTGAGCGTAATTACCCGTGATCGTAGTCAGGATGAACAAGTAGCCTTTGTTCAACGTAATTACCCGTGATCGTGGTCAGGATGAACAAGTGGCCTTTGTTCAACGGAATTACTCGTGATCAATCACCCGTCTTAATCCAATAAATTTTCTGCTACCATGGACATTAAAGACAGTTTAAAAATAAAAAGAAACAGAATTAATAGGGAGTGAAATCGAGCAACTACTTTGACCGCCATGAACACAGGAAACAAGAAAAAATTGGCCAGCAAACAAGAAAAAAACAATAACGCGTATTTCGTAAAGCATACACACGAACAGACCTGGAGCCAAATATCGTGGTGTTGACAGCAGTGAAGAAAGGAAACAGGCTTTAAACCCAATTTACTAACAGAACGACATAAATCACGAAACAAATTCTCATTATAAATCCAGGGCAGGTTCTCGCGGGACAACGCTTCGCTCATTGAAGAGATAAACCTCTACACGGAACGAAAAGTTGTCCCATGAAAACTAGTTCCGAAAAGTGTGCCTTCCTTCACACCGGTTCGGATTCTACACACCGGGATACACACAAGGACACAAACATCGTCTTGCTCAGAGAGTTTACCCCCCCCCCCCCCGCCTTTTTTAATATGTTTGTCAAGTTAGATAAATTTTCTTTGGCGACCGCAGAAACAATCCATTATAATTACGTGGGCTCACAAGATAAATGAACAAAAGTGTTTTGTTTTTATCCTGTGTCGCTGTATCCTGGAGAGAACGTCATAATTTTCTTTTATCAGCCAGCGATTCATTGTGCAGAGTTGAAAGACGCTGTTTTTCACAAAGAAACGATGGCAGCCATCGATCATATCTGAGATTCAGCTGCCTTCGAATCAAAATGATAATTTATATATTTCTACAAAATATGACATCGGTTTATTTATTCCTGTGGAAAATGTAGTTAAAATTTTGAATACAGTATATGAGAAAATGTCTCAAACCATCTTGAAAGGTCGTATGCTTATAATTTCCACCTTATATTTTACATTGGCGGAGTACAAGCAGTGTGAAGATAAAGTCAAGTATTAAATTAACCCTCGGAGAAATGTAGGTACCACTGCTTTATAGATATTTATTTTTATTTGACAACAGGCCATCACTAACCACCCTCGTGCTTTCTTAAAGACTTCAGTAGCCTAGAGAGGAGTGAGTGGATTAAAAAAATCTGTCATTGACAGATCAAACACGGGCGAAAAAAGCAGTTAATTGAATAAATAGTTACTCGACGTGTTAAAGGTGCAGTTGAAGATAAGATCCACTGCAGTGTGAGTATTCCTTCAGTGTGATGAACGAGGTGCTTGCAAACCGGAAAGCTACGCTCCATCTTGGCTGGGAAAGGGTCGGCTCATTAGTGTTGTCAAGAAGAAAAACAAATATCAAGGCAGACGTGAAATCTGTCTGGGAGCAGCTGGGAGCATTAATGTTAGTTTAATTAAACGCTTTTAAAAAGCACAAGAATAATTGTTTAGACTATCTGGCTACAGATGAAAAAGTAGATGGTGCAGACTGCAGAATAAGGGTTAATACAGACACTTAGGACTTTTACTAGGAAAATTTAGAAATACAAGTCATATTGTAGACTATACTAATGCCGAGTGTATACTATCCTGTTATTCTTCTGTTCGGTGTAATCATTGTATACCTGGAATCTGAATAATGGTATTTTTTTTTAATTCAAAATATAGTTTTGTTCTAAGGACAGAAATGTTAATCACACAAATAAAATTGCATTCTTTGTAAAAGATGGACAATAAGCTTTGAAGAATTTTGTGTTAACCTTCGTACCTATGTACAGTTAACTGGATTATCTCCAGGTAATCTTAATGAACAATGTGCGATCCTATCTGTTTTACTTTCCATGAATTATGTCATACGGGGCACCACATGCTATTCGTAAAAATAAAAAAAGAATCAGTGTAATAGTAGAGTTACTTACTGTCCTGCCTTTGTGTGTGCGTGATGTTGAAGGCTTGCACACCACGACCTGCTGGCCGCTAGTCTTATGGAGTGTGTGTATGATGTTGAAGGCCTGCACACCACGACCTGCTAGCCGCTACTCTTATGGAGAGTGTGTGTATGATGTTGAAGGCTTGCACACCACGACCTCCTGGCCGCTAGTCTTATGGAGTGTGTGTATGATGTTGAAGGCCTGCACACCACGACCTGCTAGCCGCTACTCTTATGGAGTGTGTGTATGATGTTGAAGGCTTGCACACCACGACCTGCTGGCCACTAGTCTTATGGAGTGTGTGTACGATGTTGAAGGCCTGCACACCACGACCTGCTGGCCACTAGTCTTATGGAGTGTGTGTACGATGTTGAAGGCCTGCACACCACGACCTGCTGGCCACTAGTCTTATGGAGTGTGTGTACGATGTTGAAGGCCTGCACACCACGACCTGTTAGCCGCTAGTCTTATGGAGTGTGTGTATGATGTTGAAGGCCTGCACACCACGACCTGCTGGCCACTAGTCTTATGGAGTGTATGTACGTTGAAGGCCTGCAAACCACGACCTGCTGGCCACTAGTCTTATGGAGTGTGTGTACGATGTTGAAGGCCTGCACACCACAACCTGCTAGCCGCTAGTCTTATGGAGTGTGTGTATAATGTTGAAGGCCTGCATACCACGACCTGCTGGCCACTAGTCTTATGGAGTGTGTGTATGGTGTTGAAGGCCTGCACACCACGACCTGCTGGCCACTAGTCTTATGGAGTGTGTGTACGATGTTGAAGGCCTGCACACCACAACCTGCTAGCCGCTAGTCTTATGGAGTGTGTGTATAATGTTGAAGGCCTGCACACCACGACCTGCTGGCCACTAGTCTTATGGAGTGTGTGTACGATGTTGAAGGCCTGCACACCACGACCTGCTGGCCACTAGCCTTATGGAGTGTGTGTACGATGTTGAAGGCCTGCACACCACGACCTGCTGGCCACTAGCCTTATGGAGTGTGTGTATGATGTTGAAGGCCTGCACACCACGACCTGCTAGCAGCTAGTCTTATGGAGTGTGTGTATGATGTTGAAGGCCTGCTCACCACGACCTGCTAGCCGCTAGTCTTATGGAGTGTGTATGATGTTGAAGGCCTGCACACCACAACCTGCTGGCCACTAGTCTTATGGAGTGTGTGTACGATGTTGAAGGCCTGCACACCACGACCTGCTGGCCACTAGCCTTATGGAGTATGTATAATGTTGAAGGCCTGCACACCACGACCTGCTGGCAACTAGCCTTATGGAGTGTGTATAATGTTGATGGTCTGCACACCACGACCTGCTGGCCGCTAGTCTTATGGAGTGTGTATAATGTTGAAGGCCTGCACACTACGACCTGCTGGCCGCTAGTCTTATGGAGTGTGTATAATGTTGAAGGCCTGCACACTACGACCTGCTGGCCACTAGCCTTGTGGAGTGTGTGTATGATGTTGAAGGCCTGCACACTACAACCTGCTGGTCACTAGTCTTATGGAGTGTGTGTACGATGTTGAAGGCCTGCACACCACAACCTGCTAGCCGCTAGTCTTATGGAGTGTGTGTATAATGTTGAAGGCCTGCACACCACGACCTGCTGGCCACTAGTCTTATGGAGTGTGTGTACGATGTTGAAGGCCTGCACACCACGACCTGCTGGCCACTAGCCTTATAGAGTGTGTGTATGATGTTGAAGGCCTGCACACCACGACCTGCTAGCCGCTAGTCTTATAGAGTGTGTATGATGTTGAAGGCCTGCACACCACAACCTGCTGGCCACTAGTCTTATGGAGTGTGTGTACGATGTTGAAGGCCTGCACACCACGACCTGCTGGCCACTAGCCTTATGGAGTGTGTATAATGTTGAAGGCCTGCACACCACGACCTGCTGGCCGCTAGTCTTATGGAGTGTGTATAATGTTGAAGGCCTGCACACCACGACCTGCTGGCCGCTAGTCTTATGGAGTGTGTATAATGTTGAAGGCCTGCACACTACGACCTGCTGGCCACTAGTCTTATGGAGTGTGTGTATAATGTTGAAAACCTGCACACCACGACCTGCTGGCCACTAGTCTTATGGAGAGTGTGTATGATGTTGAAGGCCTGCACACCACTACCTGCTGGCCACTAGTCTTATGGAGTGTGTGTATAATGTTGAAGACCTGCACACCACGACCTGCTGGCCACTAGTCTTATGGAGTGTGTGTATGATGTTGAAGGCCTGCACACCACGACCTGCTAGCCGCTAGTCTTATGGAGTGTGTGTATGATGTTGAAGGCCTACACACCACGACCTGCTGGCCACTAGTCTTATGGAGTGTGTGTACGATGTTGAAGGCCTGCACACCACGACCTGCTAGCCGCTAGTCTTATGGAGTGTGTGTATGATGTTGAAGGCCTGCACACCATGACCTGCTGGCCACTAGTCTTATGGAGAGTGTGTATGATGTTGAAGGCCTGCACGCCACGACCTGCTGGCCACTAGTCTTATGGAGTGTGTGTATGATGTTGAAGGCCTGCACACCACGACCTGCTGGCCCCTAGTCTTATGGAGTGTGTGCATAATAAAGATGGCCTGCACACCACAACCTGCTGGCCACTAATCTCATGGAGTGAATGCATGATAAAGATGGCCTGCACGCCACAACCTGCTGGCCACTAGTCTCATGGAGTGTGTGCATGATAAAGAAGGCCTGCACACCACAACCTGCTGGCCACTTCTGTCATGGAGTGTGTGCATGATATAGGAGACCTCCACACCACAACCTGCTGGCCACTCTCATGGAGTATGATACACTGAAGCTTATCATCATGCCTTGATAATGGGAGAGGGCGGAGTTATTATAAATTATATAGAGTGAAAGCACTGAGTTTATTTAAGCTTCTCACTTATTTGAAGACATCGGCAGCTTTATTTCTTTGAAATATTTTTTAAATTATTCAGGGAGTTGGTAACCAGAAGCTTGTTCCCTGCATTTTACACACACACACACACACACACACACACACACACACACACACACACACACACACACACACACACACACACACACACACACACACACACACACATGCGAACTTGACACCTCAAAGGCGGTGGGACCAGACAACATCTCTCCATGGGTCCTTAAAGAGGGAGCAGAGATATTGAGTGAGCCATTAACAAAGATCTTCAACACATCATTTGAAACTGGGCAACTCCCTGAGGTATGGAAAATGGCAAATGTAGTCCCAATTTTTAAAAAGGGAGACAGACATGAGGCACTAAACTACAGACCTGTATCACTAACGTGTATAGTATGCAAGATCATGGAGAAGATCATCAGGAGGAGAGTGGTGGGGCACCTGGAAAGAAACAAGTGTATAATTGACAACCAGCACGGTTTCAGGGAAGGAAAATCCTGTGTCACAAACCTACTAGAGTTTTATGACAAGGTGACAGAAGTAAGACAAGAGAGAGAGGGGTGGATCGACTGCATATTTTTGGACTGCAAGAAGGCCTTCGACACAGTTCCTCACAAGAGGTTACTGCAAAAGCTAGAGGATCAGGCACACATAACAGGAAAGGCGCTGCAATGGATCAGAGAATACCTGACAGGGAGGCAACAACGAGTCATGGTACGCGACGAGGTGTCAGAGTGGGCGCCTGTGACAAGCGGGGTTCCACAGGGGTCAGTCCTAGGACCTGTGCTGTTCTTGGTATATGTGAACGACATAACGGAAGGGATAGACTCAGAAGTGTCCTTGTTTGCAGATGATGCGAAGTTAATGAGAAGAATCAAATCGGATGAGGATCAGGCAGGACTACAAAGAGACCTGGACAGGCTACATGCCTGGTCCAGCAATTGGCTCCTTGAATTTAACCCTGCCAAATGCAAAGTCATGAAGATTGGGGAAGGGCAAAGAAGACCGCAGACACAATATAGTTTAGATGGCCAAAGACTGCAAACCTCACTCAAGGAAAAAGATCTGGGGGTGAGTATAACACCGAGCATATCTCCTGAGGCGCACATCAATCAGATAACTGCTGCAGCATACGGGCGCCTGGCAAACCTACGGATAGCGTTCCGATACCTCAGTAAGGATTCGTTTAAGACTCTGTATACCATTTACGTCAGGCCCATACTGGAGTATGCAGCACCAGTTTGGAATCCACACCTAGTCAAGCACGTCAAGAAATTAGAGAAAGTGCAAAGGTTTGCAACAAGACTAGTCCCAGAGCTACGGGGACTGTCCTACGAAGAAAGGTTGAGGGAAATCGGCCTGACGACACTGGAGGACAAGAGGGTCAGGGGAGACATGATAACGACATATAAAATACTGCGCGGAATGGACAAGGTGGACAAAGACGGGATGTTCCAGAGAGGGGACACAGACACAAGAGGTCACAATTGGAAGTTGAAGACTCAGATGAATCAAAGGGATGTTAGGAAGTATTTCTTCAGTCATAGAGTAGTCAGGCCGTGGAATAGCCTAGAAAGTGACGTAGTGGAGGCGGGAACCATACATTGTTTTAAGGCGAGGTATGATAGAGCTCATGGGGCAGGGAGAGAGAGGACCTAGTAGCAATCAGCGAAGAGGCGGGGCCAGGAGTTGTGACTCGACCCCTGCAACCACAAATAGGTGAGTACACACACACACACACACACACACACACACACACACACACACACACACACACACACACACATATATATATATATATATATATATATATATATATATATATATATATATATATATATATATATAAATTGTACATTCCTAAAATTCTTTTCATGTCATATCCTTTAATATTTCATCAGAAATCCTCGACCTCTGTATGGTAAGTCACGATCTGTTAGTAATATTTTCAATGTTTTTGTATCGTGGATCAAGAATTATTTTCTGATGGATTTGTATTAGTCTCCTGGGGGGATATTTACACACCTGAAATTGTTCGTCGGGATATTTAATACGGATTTTACTTAGCCACCACGATACTGGATCGTGATTTGATATTTACATCATAATGCTAGATCGGGATTTGATTTATTTGGAATGTATTCCTTAGATGTTGGAGGACGCATTTGTTTGTAGTCTGGTCTGTCGTTCTGAGCGCCAGCTGTACTTCACCAGTCAAGAAATATTTTAATTCCTAAACTGGGGATTAGACTCACTTGCATGTACAGATTACTGAGATATTCACACCTCTCGCTGTATATATACTTATCGATAAAAGCCTCTCGATGTATATTCACTGGTAGATTCATGCGTCGCAGTGTATATTTGTCGTCACATGGTCTCTACAAACTGATTTTACTTGATTTAGCTCTTGTTTAGTTTGAGTTGTGATCGGAGATTGAAGTTTTCATTCAAAATTCAACTTTCAAAATAACAATTTCAGCTTCCAGTCGCAGCCTCTTAAAACAACCACAAATAACACAAAGCTTATCAAAAACCACAGTCAAACCGTTGTTAGCTTATTCGTTAGTTAAAAAAAAACCCTGATACGGGTTTTTGTTACACAGAACATTGTCATGCGAGGCTGCACAGCAGAGTCGCCTCTGAATTGGATTTAAAAAGCCTGCCGTTCAGGCGAAACGTCTCAACAACAGAGATATCCAGGTGCAGCACATTTCTGCTTTACAGGTTTTATTCCAATAGAACTGAAGTTACTGCTACTTTGGAGTTACCATCTCTCAGGATAGCCTATCCCATCCACAGGATTTTTTTTTTTTTTTGTGAAAACATATCCATCATCACAAAGTGGGTAACAAAAGTTATATATGGGAGAGAAAAGAAAACAAGTCGAGGAAGGGAGGGAGAGAAATTTCGACTACATTATACAGTATATCTCTTGGAAATAAATGGTATAAAATACCGACACAATGGAAATATAAACACATATGCAGTACAATGTGATCCTTTATTGACTACGTTTCTCCCACACAGTGGGTTTTTTCAAGACTTGAAAAAGCCCACTGTGTGGGCGAAACGTAGTCAATAAAGGATCACATTATACTGCATATGTGTTTATATTTCCAGTATATCTCTTACAATCATCAGTATGTTAGCAATGCAGATTTATTGTTGCAATAGCCTCTCAACATTTTAAAACTACATTGCATGCCTGAGAATACATTGTAGTTTCAGTCTGGCGACAACCAGCCTGAACTTCACGAAACAAACTCTACTTTAACCAAACAACTCGTACTAAATGCAGAGTGAACCTAGACAACTCAGTGGGAGGAGAGTTAATAACTCCATGACTCTCAAAATCGTTATAATGCGACTGTAAACAAACCACGGAACGGATGGGGTTTGAAACCCTGGCTAGTGAGTCCTAAAATTCACATGCCTGTGCGTTAACCACTCGGCCAGCTGGCTCTAACACGATTCATCCAGCTACGAATATTTTTATACACCATAGGGAAGTTAGCAGCTTCTGGCTTACTTGTGTTAGCCTAGAAGAACTCAAATACTCTCCTGAACCATTCGTGGAAGTACGTGGGAAAAGCAGAAAGCAGAAGATATTCAAAGTCCACTCTGAGTCTGTCAGCAGAAAAGTCCTATTTACTGCTATCGCGATTGAGAATTATCTTCAATCTAAATGGATGAGGCAGGGATAGCAAAACAAGAACTCGCAGCTCGGTGAAAGCCACAGACGAGCAAACAGGTCAAAAACCACAAACGAGCACACAGTTTAGTCAGCACCACAAACGAGCACTCAACACGCAGCTTAGTCAATACCACAAACGAGCACTCAACACGCAGCTTAGTCAGAACCACAAACGAGCACCCAGTACACAGCTTAGTCAGAACCACAAACGAGCACTCAACACGCAGCTTAGTCAGAACCACAAACGAGCATTCAACACGCAGCTTAGTCAGAACCACAAACGAGCACCCAGCACACAGCTTAGTCAGAACCACAAACGAGCACCCAGCACACAGCTTAGTCAGAACCACAAACGAGCATTCAACACGCAGCTTAGTCAGAACCACAAACGAGCACCCAGTACACAGCTTAGTCAGAACCACAAACGAGCACTCAGCACACAGCTTACTCAGAACCACAAACGAGCACTCAGCACACAGCTTAGTCAGAACCACAAACAAACATCCAGTACACCGCTTAGAACCACAAACGAGCACTCAGCCACAGCTTAGTCAGAACCACAAACGAGCACCCAGCACACAGCTTAGAACCACAAACAAGCACCCAGCACACAGCTTAGTCAGAACCACAAACGAGCACCCAGTACACAGCTTAGTCAGAACCACAAACGAGCACCCAGTACACAGCTTAGTCAGAACCACAAACGAGCATGCAATACACAGCTTAGTCAGAACCACAAACGAGCACCCAGTACACAGCTTAGTCAGAACCACAAACGAGCACCCAGTACACAGCTTAGTCAGAACCACAAACGAGCACCCAGTACACAGCAGTCAGAACCACAAACGAGCACCCAGTACACAGCAGTCAGAATCACACACCGGATTTAGCTTCCAGGAACCCTAAAAGGGAAAATTTATATCTAGCGAGAATAACAAGCTGGTCTGAGCTTCAGGGCGCAGCCGTAACCCTTGGTGACCGTGTGTGACTTCACCTGACCTGGTCAGACCCTGCGTGACCCCGGTCTGACCCTGGATAATAACCTATCAACGGCCTCCAGACTCTCCTTGACCCAACCTGTTTACCGACTGCCTGTTTTTTTTTCCACCAATAATATTCATTTTAACTCATTGTTTGTACAGCTGACAAATTGTTCTGTATTTTCCTTGAGTTTGAAAGTCGTCGAATCAGTGTACATAAATGCGATATATGATTTATATTAATTTGTATAGGTAAGATAATATATGCAGTAATGTTGGTAGAATTACCGACAATATGCTAGGTAACATGACATATATGCATTAATGCGAAATTTTATTGTGTCAACGTTTCGCTCTCCAGGAGCGAAACATTGCCACAATAAAATGACGCATTAGTTGCATATAAGTCCTTTTACCTAACAAGATAATATATATATTCCTTGATAAAGTGACAGATCACGAAAGCGCTTGGAATAATGCTGCATTTCTCTGTGGTTATAGTGCATTTTAGGTTGATGATATCATTTGTTCTGGTGATCTCATCGGATATGTGAAGTATTAGCAGGCGTCATCTCAGCTATGCGAGTCCACTTGAGCAACAGTGGATTATAACGTCCAAGGCTTCAGGCGCCATTACATGCAAGTTCTCCAAAAAACAAAAGACAATCTGACCCTCTGAATAAAATCCGAACTGGCGTCAGGTGGACTCGATTCCAAGCTTTTTTCTTCTTCTTCTTTTTCGCTTCCGAGGAGCCACCAGGTTCTTCTTATTTCGCCAAATTGTGTGTGTGAGAGAGAGAGAAAACTGATTGCCTATGAATGACAGGAGTGAGGCAGGATCCTCCCTCTCACTGACACTAATTAGCCTGGCTTGGGGAAGAGGAATCAGGTGTCACACTTCCACCTGTGTCACAGGAGTCCAGTCACTGAGGTATGACTGATGGGGGTCAAGGGAAACAGTCACTGAGGTAGGATTGGTGGGGGTCCTGGCAGACAGTCTCTAAGGTATGACTGAACATCAAAATGGTATAAAATACCGACAAGGTATGACTGGTGGGGATCCTGGCAGTCTCTGAGGCGTGACTGGTGGGGGTCCTGGCAGACAGTCCCTAAATGGGGGTCCTGGAAGACAGTCCCTAAATGGGGGTCCTGGAAGACAGTCTCTGAGGTATGACTGGGGGGGGGTCTTGGCAGTCTCTGAGGTGTGACTGGTGGGGGTCCTGGCAGACCGTCTCTGAGGTATGACTGGTGGGGGTCCTGGCAGACAGTCTCTGAGGAATATTAAAGGGATATTAATAAGGTCTTGAGGACATCTCTCCAAGAGAGAACCCGCAGTAATGGATTTAAATTAGACAAGTTTAGATTTAGAAAGGTCATAGGAAAGTATTGGTTTAGAAATAGGGTAGTTGATGAGTGGAACAGTCTACCTAGTTGGGTTTTCAATTTAGGTTAGATAAATACATGAGTGAGAGGGGTTGGATTTGAGTGGGTCTTGCATATGAGTGGATAGAGTTATCAGAGCTTATGTCTTGGGTAGCATTGAAAATTGGGTTGGGCAAATGTTTTGTTAGTGGGATGGATTATAAAGGACCTGCCTAGTATTTACCAATAGGCCTGCTGCAGTGTTCCTCCTTTCTTATGTTCTTATGTTCTTATGAATGACTGGTGGGGGTCCTGGCAGCGGTCTCTGAGGTATGACTGGTGGGGGTTCTGGAAGACAGTCTCTGAGGAATGACTGGTGGGGGTCCTGGCAGACAGTCTGTGAGGTATGACTGGTGGGGACCCTGGCAGCCGTCTCTGAGGTATGATTGGTGGGGGTTCTGGCAGACAGTCTCTGAGGAATAACTGGTGGGGGTTCTGGCAGACAGTCTCTGAGGTATGACTGGTGGGGGTCCTGGTGAGAGTTTCTTTTGTCTTGTGTTTAACTGCAGTTCCACTTTTATTGGAGTAATTTTTTTGGAGAGGGGTATTGTCTTTGTGTTTGCTTTTGTATCTGTCGTCTCTCTACCTCTCTCTTTCACCGCTCTTTCTCTCGGTGAGTCTTTCTCTTTATCTCCCTCGGTTACTTTCGTTGCTCTCTCTCTCTCTCTCTCTCTCTCTCTCTCTCTCTCTCTCTCTCTCTCTCTCTCTCTCTCTCTCTCTCTCTCTCTCTCTCTCTCCCAGTCCCCGTTCATCATCCATAATTAACCATACGGCCGTTACACTGAGAGGTCAGTGTTGTCTCTGGTTCATCAAGACACCTTTATCACAACCTGTAATCAAGAGAGGAAAAATGCGTTGACGTGAAGCTCCGTACACTCACACACACACACTCACACACTCACACACACACACACACACACACTCACACACACACACACACACACACACACACACACACACACACACACACAACGAATAAACATGAGGAGTGGAATGAAAGAATCAGTGAAAAATCCCCAGACATCATAGCAGTCACAGAAACAAAACTCGCTGAGATAATAACAGACACAATCTTCCCAACAGGATATCAGATCCTGAGGAAAGATAGAAGGAGTAGAGGGGGAGGAGGGGTTCCACTGCTCATAAAACACCAATGGGGATTTGAGGAAATGGAAGGCATGGACATGATTGGAGAAAGAGACTACATTGTAGGTACAATTCAGTCCGGAGAACATAAAGTAGTCATTGGAGTGATGTATAACCCACCACAGAACTGCAGGAGGCCAAGAGAGGAGTACGAAGAAAACAACAGGGTGATGGTGGACACACTGGCTGAGGTGGCAAGAAGAGCTCACTCGAGCAGAGCAAAGTTACTGGTAATGGGCGATTTCAACCACAGGGAGATCGACTGGGAAAACCTGGAGCCACATGGGGGTCCCGAAACATGGAGAGCCAAGATGATGGATGTGGTACTTGAAAACCTCATGCATCAACATGTCAGGGACACAACCAGAGAGAGAGGGGAGGACGAGCCAGCAAGACTGGATCTTGTGTTCACCCTGAGCAGTTCAGACATCGAGGACATCACTTACGAGAGGCCCCTTGGAGCTAGCGATCATGTGGTTCTGAGTTTTGACTATATAGTAGAGTTACAAGTGGAGAAGGTAACAGGAACGGAAGGGGACAGGCCAAACTATAAAAGGGGGGACTACACAGGTATGAGAAACTTCCTGCAGGAGGTTCAGTGGGACAGAGAAATGGTAGGAAAATCAGTAAACGAGATGATGGAATATGTGGCAACAAAGTGCAAGGAGGCAGAGGAAAGTTTTGTTCCCAAGGGAAACAGAAATAATAGGAAGACCAAGACGAGTCCTTGGTTTACCCGAAGGTGTAGGGAGGCAAAAACTAAGTGCAACAGAGAATGGAAAAGGTACAGGAGGCATAGGACCCAGGAAAACAAGGAGATTAGTAGAAGAGCCAGAAACGAGTATGCGCAGATAAGGAGGGAGGCCCAGCGACAGTATGAAAACGACATAGCATCGAAAGTCAAATCTGACCCGAAACTGCTGTATAGCCACATTAGGAAGAAGACAACAATCAAGGACCAGGTGATAAGGCTGAGGAAAGAAGGTGGAGAACTCACAAGAAACGATCAAGAGGTATGTGAGGAGCTCAACACGAGATTTAAGGAAGTATTTACAGTAGAGACAGGAAGGACTCTGGGGGGACAGACCAGATGGGGACACCAACAAGGAATACACCAACAAGTGTTGGACGACATGCATACAGATGAGGAGGAGGTGAAGAAACTGCTAAGGGACATCGATACCTCAAAGGCAATGGGACCGGACAACATCTCTCCATGGGTCCTTAGAGAGGGAGCAGATATGTTGTGCGTACCACTTACCACAATCTTCAACACATCCCTGGAAACTGGGCAACTACCTGAGGTATGGAAGACAGCAAATGTAGTTCCCATTTTCAAAAAAGGAGACAGAAAAGAGGCACTAAACTATAGACCTGTGTCATTGACGTGTATAGTATGCAAAATTATGGAGAAGATTATCAGGAGGAGAGTGGTGGAGCACCTGGAACGGAACAGGAGTATAAATGCCAACCAGCACGGATTCACGGAAGGCAAATCCTGTGTCACAAACCTTCTGGAGTTTTATGATAAAATAACAGAAGTAAGACAAGAGAGAGAGGGGTGGGTTGATTGCATCTTCTTGGACTGCAAGAAGGCCTTTGACACAGTTCCTCACAAGAGATTAGTGCAGAAGCTAGAGCATCAGGCGCATATAACAGGAAGGGCACTGCAATGGATCAGAGAATACCTGACAGGGAGGCAACAACGAGTCATGGTACGTAATGATGTATCACAGTGGGCACCTGTGACGAGCGGGGTCCCACAGGGGTCGGTCCTAGGACCAGTGCTATTTTTGGTATATGTGAACGACATGACGGAAGGGTTAGACTCAGAAGTGTCCCTGTTTGCAGATGATGTGAAGTTAATGAGGAGAATTAAATCTGATGAGGACCAGGCAGGACTTCAAAGAGACCTGGACAGACTGGACACCTGGTCCAGCAAATGGCTTCTCGAATTTAATCCTGCCAAATGCAAAGTCATGAAGATAGGGGAAGGGCACAGAAGACCACAGACAGAGTATAGGCTAGGTGGCCAAAGACTGCAAACCTCACTCAAGGAGAAAGATCTTGGGGTGAGTATAACACCGAGCATGTCTCCGGAAGCACACATCAATCAGATAACTGCTGCAGCATATGGGCGCCTGGCAAACCTGAGAACAGCATTCCGACACCTTAGTAAGGAATCATTCAAGACACTGTACACCGTGTATGTCAGGCCCATACTGGAGTATGCAGCACCTGTTTGGAACCCGCACTTGATAAAGCACGTCAAGAAACTAGAGAAAGTACAAAGGTTTGCAACAAGGTTAGTTCCAGAGCTAAGGGGAATGTCCTATGAAGAAAGATTAAGGGAAATCGGCCTGACGACACTGGAGGACAGGAGGGTCAGGGGAGACATGATAACGACATATAAAATACTGCGTGGAATAGACAAGGTGGACAAGGACAGGATGTTCCAGGGAGGGGACACAGAAACAAGAGGCCACAATTGGAAGTTGAAGACACAAATGAGTCAGAGAGATAGTAGGAAGTATTTCTTCAGTCATAGAGTTGTAAGGCAGTGGAATAGCCTAGAAAATGACGTAGTGGAGGCAGGAACCATACACAGTTTTAAGACGAGGTTTGATAAAGCTCATGGAGCGGGGAGAGATAGGGTCTAGTAGCAACCGGTGAAGAGGCGGGGCCAGGAGCTAGGACTCGACCCCTGCAACCACAAATAGGTGAGTACAAATAGGTGAGTACACACACACACACACACACATGCATACATATATATATATATATATGTTGCAGTTTAAAAACTGTAGTGTAAAGCACCCTTCTGGCAAGACAGTGATGGAGTGAATGATGGTGAAAGTTTTTCTTTTTCGGGCCACCCTGCCTTGGTGGGAATCGGCCGGTGTGATAATAAAAAAAAAAAATATATATATATATGTCGTGCCGAATAGGCAGAACTTGCGATCTTGGCTTAAATAGCAACGTTCATCTTGTCATATAGGACAAATGAAAATTTGTGTATACAATAATTTCGCCAAAATCATTCTGAACCTAACGAAAAAAATATATTTCACTGTATTTGTTTAGTATTAAATTATTGTAAACAAATCTAAAATATATTTAGTTGGGTTAGGCTAAAACAAATTGCGCTTGTTATAATAAGGTTAGGTAAGTTTTCTAATATTCTTTTGGTGCAAAAATAATTTATTTTATATTAACATTAATGACAAAAATATATCTTTAAATGTATAAAAGAAAATTTCAGAAAGGACTTAATTTTAAATGAGTTCTTGCTTATTGACCAGTTTTACATATTCGGCACGACATATATATATATATATATATATATATATATATATATATATATATATATATATATATATATATATATATATATATATATATATATATATATAATCACTATGATGAATGATCCACATGGGTTTCAAACTTCACATACTACTACTACTACTACTACTACTACTACTACTACTACTACTAATAATAATAATAATAATAATAATAATAATAATAATAGTTAGAAGAAGAACATAAGAACATAAGAAGAAGAAGAAGAAGAAGAAGAAGAAGAAGAAGAAGAAGAAGAAGAAGAAGAAGAAGAAGAAGAAGAATGCAATAAGTAATATTCAATAAAATATATAAACAATTATTAATAAAAACAACAAGAACAATGTGTTGATTTTATTACAGAGTTATGTTGCTGGTGTTAGAATTTAAGTATTTACTGGAGTTCTTAACTAAATTGTAAATGAATGAGAGAGAGAGAGAGAGAGAGAGAGAGAGAGAGAGAGAGAGACAGACAGACAGACAGAGAGAGAGAGAGAGAGAGAGAACTTATGAAGCAACAGACGACCTACAGAACGTCCTTGCCGTAACCACCACCACCAGCCAGTCACCCAGCCATCCAGTCTGTCAGTCACCCAGCCAGCCAGCCAGCCACTCAGTCACCCAGCAAGCCAGCAAGCCAGCAAGCCAGCTAGACAGCCAGTCACCCATCCAGCCAGCCAGCCAGTCAATTACCCTGCTAGAAATATCATTATTTACTACAAGTACATGTACAAGGTATACAGTCCTAGCTCACACCAATGACATACTACTATATAGAAAGCCCCTTGTTATGCTGAGCATTTCGGGCAAATTAGGTCCTTGTCCCAGGATGCGACCCACACCAGCCCACTAACTCCTAGGTACCCATTTTTACTGATGGGTGAACACAGACAACCGGTGTAAAGAAACACACCCAATGTTTCTACCCGCGCTGGGAATCGAACACAGACCATCGCCGTGTGAAGCGAGAGCTTAAGCCACCAGGCCACGGGCCATCGTTAGACAGGCAGTCAGCCAGTCAATAAATCAACGAGCCAGTAAGCCAGACAGCCAACCATCTGTAAATTAGCCAGCCAATCAGCCAGCCAGCCAGCCAGTCAGTCAGCTACCCAGTAAGTCAGCTAATCAGTCAGCCAGTAAGTCAGCCAGTCAATAACCCAGTCGGCCAACCAAGCCCTAAGACAGCTAGACATCAGGTCAGTCAGCATATATTCAGTTAAACAGCCAGCAGCTAAAATAGCCAACTAGTTACCAAACCAACCAGTCATTCAGTTAACTAGCCAGCCACTTAACCAGCTAGCTCGCCAATCAATCAGCGAGTCAGCCAGCTAGCTAGCCAGCCAATCAGCGAGCCAGCCAGCTAGCTAGCCAGCCAATCAGTCAGTCAGCAAGTCAGCCAGTCAACCATTCAGCCAGTCAGCCAGCGGAACCAAGGTGCTGCATCAGTGGCGACGATGACCCAGTTCTTACAACAGCAGCAGCAGCAGCAGCAGCAGCAGCAGCAGCAGCAGCAGCAGCAGCAGCAGCAGCAGCAGCAGCAGCAACTTGCAAGGCAGCGCTAGCGGCCTTTGATGTTGCGAAAGTGAATTCCATTCATTGTTTTTAAGGGCGAGTTCTTAACGTCCAGCTTAGTGACTCCTTTGTTGTGGAGGGAGGGAGGGAGGGTGTGGCTGAGGGTGGGAGGGTGTGGCGGAGGGTGTGGCGGACGGAGGGAGGGTGTGGCGGAGGGAGGGAGGGTGTGATGGAGGGAGGGAGAGCGTGTTGGAGGGTTTGGTGGAGGGTGTGGTGGATGGGTGAGGAAGGGAGGGTGTGGTGGAGGGTGTGATGGTGTGGTGGAGAGAGGGAGGGAAAGAGAGTGTGATTTAGGGAGGAATGGAGGGTGTGATTTAAGGAGTGAGGAAGGGAGAGAGGATGTAGTGAAAGGAGGGTGTGCCGAGGGAGAAGAGAGGAGTGATTGAAGAAGGGTGTGGTAGAATGGAGGGAGTGAGGAAGGTTTTGGGGGTGAGAGAGGGAGGGAGAGTATTGTGTGAGGGATGGAGATACGATTGAAGGGAAAGAAGGCGAGAATGATAAGAGGCAGAGGAGTGGGAGTG
>NC_091300.1:29919334-29929334 GCF_038502225.1 Cherax quadricarinatus | reverse complement strand
AATTGACCTACCAACACGTCCGTTCCAAATGCGAACTACTCGCTACTCTCACACCTAAGAACTATTTTCGAATATTTCTTTAAGCTTATCTAAATTGTTCTTTTATTCTATTTCCTCCCATGTTGAGTAGTCAGTCGTTATCAGTTTTATTTATTGTTTCTTAGTTGTGTTTACGTCTCCTCTGATTCTGTTGTCTCCTAGTGATATAATATTCAGACATTTTATCCTATGTTCGTGTCCCAGCCCTCCTAGTACCGGGATCAACCCTGTAACAAACTTCACAACTTTTTCAAGTGTCTTGTTTTATGTTTGATAAGAGTAGGACTGAATGTTGGCGCTGCGTACTCCAGTACTGGTTAAACCTACAGTGTGTGAAGGGATTGGTATGTCTCCTTCGCCCACACTCAATGAAAGGTATTCTTAAATCCGCTAGCTTCGCATGTACCTCGATGATAACTTTTTTTCCCTGAAATTCTGTGAGATGTCTCTCTCTCTCTCTCTCTCTCTCTCTCTCTCTCTCTCTCTCTCTCTCTCTCTCTCTCTCTCTCTCTCTCTCTCTCTGAGAAGGTACTCTTCCTCTGGCCTCGTACCTCCTCTCCTCCCATCCTCAAAAGCGTCATTTGCTGGGGATTAGTTTCCAGCAGCTATCTGATGGATCAACCTGTAGCTTGTTTGAGTCTTCCTGGAGCAAGCTACCGTCCACTTCTGTTATTATTATTCTCATTAGTTTAGTTTTGTGTCATCAGCAATTATTGATATGTAGAAGTCAACATCATCACCAGGTACGTCATAAACATTTCTCAGGAGTAGTTAGGGTTCCACTTGCACTCACCTAATTTTGGTTGCAGGGGTCGATTCATAGCTCCTGGCCCCGCCTCTTCACTCGTCGCTACTAGATCCTCTCTCTCTCTCTCTGCTCCATGAGCTTTTTCATACCTCATCTTAAAACTAAGTATGGATCCTGCCTCCACTATGCCAGTTTCCAGACTATTCCACTTCCTGACAATTATAGGACTGAAGAAATACTTTCTAACATCCCTTTGACTCATCTGAGTCTTCAGCTTCCAATTGTGACCCCTTGTTGCTGTGTCCCATCTCTGGAACATCCTGTCTTACCCACCTTGTCAATTGTTCGCAGTATTTTATATCATTACCATGCCCACCCCATATCCCTCCTGTCTTCCAGTGTCGTCAGGTCGATTTCCCTTAACCTCTCCTCGTACGACATTCCCCTTAGTTCCAGGAGTAGTCTTGTTGCAAACCTTTGCACTTTCTCTAATTTCCTGACGTGCTTGACCAGGTGTGGCGTCCAAACTGGTGCCGAGTACTCCAATATGGAAATTACGTACACGGTGTACAGTCATGAACGATTCACAACTGAGGTGTCGGAACGCTATTCTTAGGTTTGCCAGGCGCCCATATACTGCAGCAGTTATTTGGTTGATGTGCGCCTCAGGAGGTGTGCTCGGTATTATACTCACCCCAAGGTCCTTTTTCTTGACTGAGGTTTGCAGACTTTGGCCCCTTTCCCTAGCCTGTACTCTGTCTGCGGTGTTCCTTGCCCTTACCCGATCTTCAAGACTGCATTTGGTGGGATTAAATTCGATGAGCCAATTGCTGAACCAGGCTTGCAGCCTGACCAGGCCCCTTTGTAGTCCTGCCTGATCCTCATCCGATTTAATTCTCCTCATTAACTTCACATCATCTGCAAACAAGGACACTTCTGAGTCTATCCCTTCCGTCCTGTCATCCTCATGTACATGAAACAGCACGGGTCCTAGGACTGACCCCTGTGGAATTCAGCTTGTTACAGGCGCCCACTCTAACACCTCGTCACTTACCATGACTCGTTGTTGCTTCCCTGTCAGGTATTCTCTGATCCATTGCAGTGCCTTTCCTGTTATGCATGCCTGATCCTCTAGCTTTTGCACTAATCTCTTGTGTGGAACTGTGTCGAAGGCCTTTTTGCAGTTCAAGAAAATACAGTCTACCCACCTCCCACTCTCTCTCTCTCTCTCTCTCTCTTTCTGTCTCGTCTTATTTCCGTTACCTGGTCATAAAACTCCATTAGGTTTGTGACATATTATTTCCCTTCCCTGAAGCCATGCTGGTTGTCGTGTATAAGCTTTTTCCTTTCTAGGTGCTTTACCCCTCTTCTCCTGACAATCTTATCCATGACTTTGCATACTATACATGTCAATGACACTGGTCTGTAGTTTAATGCCACGTATCTATCTCATTTCTTAAAAATGGGGACTACATTTGCTGTCTTCCACACCCCAGGTAGTTGCCCAGTTTCAGTGGCTGTGTTGAAGATTGTTGTTAGTGGCACACTCAGCAATTCTGCTCCCTCTTAATGGACCCACGGAGAGATGTCCGATCCCACCGCCTTCGAGGTATTTAGTTCACTTAGCAGCATCTTTACCTCCTGGGTTGTGTTTATTTCGTCCAGCACTTGTTGATATCCCCCTCGTTAGTGTACCCGACAATTCCGGCTTTCCGGAGTCCTTCCTGTCTCCACTGTAAATACTTCTTTAAATCTCATGTTGAGCAACTCACATACATCTTGGTCGTTTCTTGTGAACTCTCCTCTTTCCTTCTTCAGCCTGATTACCTGGTACTTGACTGTTGTTTTCCTCTTGATGTGGCTATACAACAACTTCGGGTCAGACTTGGCTTTCGATGGTAAGTAGTTTTCGTATTGCCGCTGGGCCTCCCTGCCAATCTGTGCATATTCGTTTCAGGCTCTTCGACTAAACTCCTTATTTTCCTGGGTCCTTTGTCTGTTGTGCTTTTTCCATTCTCTAACGCACTTAGTTTTTGCCTCTTTACACCTTTGGGTGAACCAAGTGCTCGTTCTGGTCTTGGCGAGTATGTGTGTGTGTGTGTGTGTGTGTGTGTGTGTGTGTGTGTGTGTGTGTGTGTGTGTGTGTGTGTGTGTGTGTGTGTGTGTGTGTGTGCGTGTGTGAGTGTGTGTGTGTGTGTGTGTGCGTATACTCACCTAATTGTACTCACCTAATTGTGGTTGCAGGGGTCGAGACTCAGCTCCTGGCCCCGCCTCTTCACTGATCGCTACTAGGTCCTCTCCCTCTCTGCTTCCTGAGCTTTGTCATACCTCTTCTTAAAACTATGTATGGTTCCTGCCTCCACTACTTCACTTGCTAGGCTATTCCACTTCCTGACGACTCTATGACTGAAGAAATACTTCCTAACGTCCCTGTGACTCGTCTGAGTCTTCAGCTTCCAGTTGTGACCCCTTGTTTCTGTGTCCCCTCTCTGGAACATCCTGTCTCTGTCCACCTTGTCTATTCCCCGCAGTATCTTGTATGTCGTTATCATGTCTCCCCTGACCCCTGACGAGTCATGGTACGTGACGAGGTGTCAGAGTGGGCGCCTGTGTGTGTGTGTGTGTGTGTGTGTGTGTATGTGTGTGTGCGTGCGTTCAGCTCTGGCTCGGACGCGCACAACTGCGGTCATTTGTTTGCATTCCCCAGAAGAAAATAGCAGCAGGTTCACTCTCCTCCATCTCCCTCACTCTTCCTCACCTCACCTTACCCTGCCTCATTCTGCTGCTGCTATTACTGTTGCTACTACCACTACTACTATTACTACTACTTACTACTGCTTCTACTACTACTACTACTAATAATAATAATAATAATAATATTACTACTACTACTTGTGTTGTTGCTGCTCCTACTACTTACTACTACTACACAAACACGCACACGCACCTGACAGAGAGGCAACAACGAGTCATGGTACGTGACGAGGTGTCAGAGTGGGCGCCTGTGACGAGCGGGGTTCCACTGGGGTCAGTCCTAAGACCAGTGCTATTTTTGGTATATGTGAATGACATGCCACATATAAACTAAATAATGTAGATCTTAATATTACTGATTGCGAAAATGATTACGGAGTTCTGGTTAGCAGCAATCTAAAACCAAGACAACAGTGCATTAGTGTTTTACCTGGAGTTTACCTGGAGAGAGTTCCGGGGGTCAACGCCCCCGCGGCCCGGTCTGAGACCAGGCCTCCTGGTGGATCAGAGCCTGATCAACCAGGCTGTTGCTGCTGGCTGCACGCAAACCAACATACGAGCCACAGCCCGGCTGATCCGGAACTGACTTTAGGTGCTTGTCCAGTGCCAGCTTGAAGACTGCCAGGGGTCTGTTGGTAATCCCCCTTATGTGTGCTGGGAGGCAGTTGAACAGTCTCGGGCCCCTGACACTTATTGTATGGTTTCTTAACGTGCTAGTGACACCCCTGCTTTTCATTGGGGGGATGGTGCATCGTCTGCCAAGTCTTTTGCTTTCGTAGTGGGTGATTTTCGTGTGCAAGTTCGGTACTAGTCCCTCTAGGATTTTCCAGGTGTATATAATCATGTATCTCTCCCTCCTGCGTTCCAGGGAATACAGGTTTAGGAACCTCAAGCGCTCCCAATAATTGAGGTGTTTTATCTCCGTTATGCGCGCCGTGAAAGTTCTCTGTACATTTTCTAGGTCGGCAATTTCACCTGCCTTGAAAGGTGCTGTTAGTGTGCAGCAATATTCCAGCCTAGATAGAACAAGTGACCTGAAGAGTGTCATCATGGGCTTGGCCTCCCTAGTTTTGAAGGTTCTCATTATCCATCCTGTCATTTTTCTAGCAGATGCGATTGATACAATGTTATGGTCCTTGAAGGTGAGATCCTCCGACATGATCACTCCCAGGTCTTTGACGTTGGTGTTTCGCTCTATTTTGTGGCCAGAATTTGTTTTGTACTCTGATGAAGATTTAATTTCCTCATGTTTACCATATCTGAGTAATTGAAATTTCTCATCGTTGAACTTCATATTGTTTTCTGCAGCCCACTGAAAGATTTGGTTGATGTCTGCCTGGAGCTTTGCAGTGTCTGCAATGGAAGACACTGTCATGCAGATTCGGGTGTCATCTGCAAAGGAAGACACGGTGCTGTGGCTGACATCCTTGTCTATGTCGGATATAAGGATGAGGAACAAGATGGGAGCGAGTACTGTGCCTTGTGGAACAGAGCTTTTCACCGTAGCTGCCTCGGACTTTACTCTGTTGACGACTACTCTCTGTGTTCTGTTAGTGAGGAAATTATAGATCCATCGACCGACTTTTCCTGTTATTCCTTTAGCACGCATTTTGTGCGCTATTACGCCATGGTCACACTTGTCGAAGGCTTTTGCAAAGTCTGTATATATTACATCTGCATTCTTTTTGTCTTCTAGTGCATTTAGGACCTTGTCGTAGTGGTCCAATAGTTGAGACAGACAGGAGCGACCTGTTCTAAACCCATGTTGCCCTGGGTTGTGTAACTGATGGGTTTCTAGATGCGTGGTGATCTTGCTTCTTAGGACCCTTTCAAAGATTTTTATGATATGGGATGTTAGTGCTATTGGTCTGTAGTTCTTTGCTGTTGCTTTACTGCCCCCTTTGTGGAGTGGGGCTATGTCTGTTGTTTTTAGTAACTGTGGGACGACCCCCGTGTCCATGCTCCCTCTCCATAGGATGGAAAAGGCTCGTGATAGGGGCTTCCTGCAGTTCTTGATGAACACAGAGTTCCATGAGTCTGGCCCTGGGGCAGAGTGCATGGGCATGTCATTTATCGCCTGTTCGAAGTCATTTGGCGTCAGGATAACATCGGATAGGCTTGTGTTAATCAAATTTTGTGGCTCTCTCATAAAAAATTCATTTTGATCTTCGACTCTCAGTCTGGTTAGCGGCTTGCTAAAAACTGAGTCATATTGGGACTTGAGTAGCTCACTCATTTCCTTGTTGTCATCTGTGTAGGACCCATCTTGTTTAAGTAGGGGCCCAATACTGGACGTTGTTCTCGATTTTGATTTGGCATAGGAGAAGAAATACTTTGGGTTTCTTTCGATTTCATTTATGGCTTTTAGTTCTTCCCGCGATTCCTGACTCCTAAAGGATTCTTTTAGCTTAAGTTCGATGCTTGCTATTTCTCTGACCAGTGTCTCCCTACGCATTTCAGATATATTGACCTCTTTTAGCCGCTCTGTTATTCTTTTCCGTCGCCTGTAAAGGGAGCGCCTGTCTCTTTCTGTTTTACATCTACTCCTCCTTTTTCTTAGAGGAATAAGCCTTGTGCATACATCGAGTGCTACCGAGTTAATCTGTTCTAGGCATAAGTTGGGGTCTGTGTTGCTTAGTATATCTTCCCAGCTTATATCGGTTAGGACTTGGTTTACTTGGTCCCACTTTATGTTTTTGTTATTGAAGTTGAATTTGGTGAATGCTCCCTCGTGACTAATCTCATTATGTCGGTCTGGGGCTCCGCGCATACATGACTGAACCTCAATTATGTTGTGATCTGAGTATATTGTTTTTGATATGGTGATATTTCTTATCAGATCATCATTGTTAGTGAAGATGAGGTCTAGTGTATTCTCCAGTCTAGTAGGCTCTATTATTTGCTGGTTTAAATTGAATTTTGTGCAGAGATTTAAAAGCTCGCGTGAGTGTGAGTTTTCATCAGAGCTGCCTCCTGGTGTTATTACTGCAACAATATTATTTGCTATATTCCTCCATTTTAGGTGCCTTAAGTTGAAATCCCCCAGGAGCAAGATGTTGGGTGCAGGAGCTGGAAGGTTTTCCAGACAGTGGTCAATTTTTAACAGCTGTTCCTGGAATTGCTGGGATGTTGCATCCGGAGGCTTGTAGACTATCACAATGACTAGGTTTTGGTTCTCGACCTTTACTGCTAAAACTTCCACTACATCATTTGAGGCATTTAGCAGTTCTGTGCAAACAAGTGACTCTGCAATGTAATAAAGCTAACAGAAACCTTGGCTTCATAGCAAGAAGTATAAATAATAGAAGTCCTCAGGTTATTCTTCAACTCTATATGTCTTTGGTTAGGCCTCATTTAGATTATGCTGCACAGTTTTGGTCACCGTATTACAGAATGGATATAAATGCACTGGAAAGCGTATAAAGGAGGATGACAAAGTTGATCCCATGTATCAGAAATCTCTCCTGTGATGATAGACTGAGGGCACTGAATCTGCACTCTCTAGAAAGGCGTAGAATTAAGGAGGATATGATTGAGAAAACAGGAATTAATAAAGGGAACGTAAATAGCGTGCTAAAAATATCTAACATAGACAGGACTCGCAGCAATGGTTTTAAATTGGAAAAATTCAAATTCAGGAAGGATATAGGAAAGCACTGGTTTGGTAATAGAGTTGTGGATGAGTGGAGCAAACTCCCGAGTACCGTCATAGACGCTAAGATCTTGTATAGTTTTAAAAACAGGTTGGATAAATACATGAGTGGGTGTGGGTGGGTGTGAGTTGGACCTGACTAGCTTGTGCTACTAGGTCGGATGCAGTGCTCCTCCCTTAAGTGACGTGTCTGACCTCACTAGGTCAAAGCATTGGCTTAAGCCGATGAGAAAATTGGACCAGTCTCGCATAGGCCAGTAGGCCTGTTGCAATGTTCTTTCGGATTATGCCTCTCAGTTTTGGTCTCCTTACTACGGGATAGATATAGACTCATTTGAGAACATACAGAGACGAATGACTAAAATGAGGAATCTCCCGTATGAAGATAGACTTAGAGCCTTGAATCTCCACTCTCCTAAGAGACGTAGAATAAGGGGAGATATTATTGAAGTGTATAAGTTGATGATAGGCATAAACTAAGGCGATGTTAATAAAGTACTGAGGAAGTCGGACCAGGTAAGAACCAGAAATAATGGATTTAAGTTGGATAAATTTAGATTTAGAAAAGACATAGGTAAGTACTGGTTTTTGAACAGCGTTGTGGATGCATGGAACAATCTTCCGAGTAGGGTGATTAAGGCTAAGACATTGGGTATCTTTAAAAAGAGATTGAACAAATACATGAGTAGGAGGGGCTGGGTTTGATTGGTGTCTTGGGTACAGGAGTAAATTCTTTGGGTAGGGGTGGTTTTGATAAGGACCTGCCTTGTATGGACCAGCAGGCCTTCTGCCATGTTCCTCCATTCTTATGTTCTTATGTTCTTTCTTATGTTCTTATGACATGACGGAAGGGATAGACTCAGAAGAGTCCCTGTTTGCAGATGATGTGAAGTTAATGAGCAGAATTAAATCGGATGAGGATCAGGCAGGACCACAGAGAGACTTGGACACACTGGAAGACTGGTCCAACAATTGGCTCCTCGAATTTAACCCCTCCAAATGCAAAGTAATGAATATCGGGGAAGGCCAAAGAAGACTGCAGACAGAGTATAGGTTAAGTGGCCAAAGACTGCAAATCTTACTCAAGGAAAAGGATCGTGGGGTGAGTATAATACAGAGCACACCTCCTGAAGCGCACATCAACCAGATAACTGCTGCAGCATGTGGGCGCTTGACAAACCTGAGAATAGCTCTCCAATACTTCAGTAAGGAATCGTTCAAGACACTGTGCACCGTGTACGTCTGCAGTACGCAGCACCAGTTTGGAACCCACACTTGGCCAAGCACGTCAAGAAATTAGAAAAAGTGCAAAGGTTTGCAACTAGACTAGTTCCAGAGCTAAGGGAAATGTCCTACGGAGAAAGGTTAAGGGAAATCGGCCTGACGACACCGGAGGACAGGAGGGTTAGGGAACACATGATAACGACATACAAAATACTGCGAGGAATTGACAAGGTGGACAGAGGGAGGATGTTCCAGAGATGGGACTCAGAAACAAGGGGTCACAATTGGAAGTTGAAGTCTCAGATGAGCCAAAGGGATGTTAGGGAATATTTCTTTAGTCATAGAGTTGTCAGGATGTGGAATAGTCTGGCAAGTGACGTAGTGGAGGCAGGAACCATACATACTTTTAAGACGAGGTTCGATAAAGCTCATGGAACAGGGAAAGAGAGGACCTAGTAGATATCAGTTAAGAAGCGGGACCAGGAGCTATGAATCGACTCCTGCAACCACAAATAAGAGAGTATAAATAGGTGAGTACACACACACACACACACACACACACACACACACACACACACACACACACACACACACACACACACACACACACACACACACATACATACACACACACATACATACGACAGGAGAGGAGTTCCTTGTGTTAAATGCCAAGGATCTTAAAGTTTAGTGATTTTCTTCATGATCTGTGAGTCATTATTCTGTTTTGTTCGAATGCGTACTGGATAATTCATTCTCTCTCTCTCTCTCTCTCTCTCTCTCTCTCTCTCTCTCTCTCTCTCTCTCTCTCTCACACACACACACACACACACACACATAAACCAGTGAAGAAGCGAGGCCAAGAACTATGACACGACCCCTGTAACCACAATTAGGCGAAAATTAGGTGAGTACACTCACACGCCCGCACACAACACACCACCACACACCACCACCGCCACGCACACCAAACCAAGACCACACACCACAACCACCCTAGCCACACACCACACACGACCACCACAACCACCACCACCGCCTCTCCACCACACCACCACTATCACCAACACCACACACCACAACCACCACCACATCCCACCACCACCATCACCACCACACACCACAACCACCACCACATCTCACCACCACCACATCCCACCACCACAACCACCTTCACACCACCACACACCACCACCACCACCACAACACCACCACTACAACCACCATAACGCCACCACTCCACCACCACCACAACAACACCACCACCACTTCTACCACCACATTACCACCACCACCACAACACCATCACCACCACTACCATCACAACACCACCACACCACCACCACCATCACCACCACACCATCACCACCATTACTATCACAACACCACCACATCACCACCACCATCACCACCATACCACCACTACCATCACAACACCACCACACCACCAAGACCAAAACCACCACAACACACCACCACCACCATCACAACGCCACCAGAACAACAATACCACCACCACCACCACAACAACAACACCACTACCACAACCACCACCACTACCACCCCCACCACTATCACTACCA
>NC_091300.1:29896834-29909334 GCF_038502225.1 Cherax quadricarinatus | reverse complement strand
TCTCTCTCTCTTGCTCTCTCTCTCTCTTTTGCTCTCTCTCTTGCTCTCTCTCTCTCTTGCTCTCTCTCTCTCTTGCTCTCTCTCTCTCTTGCTCTCTCTCTCTCTTGCTCTCTCTCTCTCTTGCTCTCTCTCGCTCTCTTGCTCTCTCTCTCTCTCTTGCTCTCTCTCCCTCTTGCTCTTGCTCTCTCTCTCTTGCTCTCTCTCTCTCTTGCTCGCTCTCTTGCTCTCTCTCTCTCTTGCTCTCTCTCCCTCTTGCTCTCTCTCTCTCTTGCTCTCTCTCTTGCTCTCTCTCTCTCTCTTGCTCTCTCTCTTGCTCTCTCTCTCTCTCTTGTTCTCTCTCTTGCTCTCTCTCTCTCTCTTGCTCTCTCTCTTGCTCTCTCTCTCTCCTGCTCTCTCTTTCTCTTGCTCTCTCTCTCTCTTGCTCTCTCTCTCTCTTGCTCTCTCTCGTCCCCATTTTCCCTTCTAACTCTCCCCTCTCCTACTCTTAAAAAAAAAAAAAAAAAAAACAAAAAAAAAAAAAAAAAAAAAAAAAAAAAAAAAAAAAAAAAAATGGTGGGGACTCGCAGGACCCAGGGATCAGATGAGAATGGTTCGGGTAGGGAGGAGTGGATGGAGGAGCAGTGGAAAAGGATGGAACAAGAGTGGGAGAGAAAATTAGGAGAGCTTTCTGAAAAAATGGAGAAAGAGCTCTCTGTGAAATTGGAAAGGTGGTTGGAGAAGGAGACAAAGAATTGGGAGGCACAAGTCGAAACTGCAGTAGCCAAGATAAGGGTCCTAGAAGTTGAGATAAATAGGCTGGAGCGAGTTACAGGGGCAGTGACCAGAGAAGACACAGCATATGAAGCTGCGAGGCTGAACAGGAAGGAAGGAATTATGAATTATGCTAAGGCCACATCAATCTGCCAAGGAGGACCAAGGAGTGAAAGGGAAGATCAACTGGTTGCAGATGGAGAGGGTGATAGGTCGAATGCTGAGGCACAACAAGGCTATCAAGAGCCACTGGAAAAATCAAGGGAGAAACTGACCACACACAGGCAGGATCCAGAGCCACAGAGGGTGAGGCAATGCGAGGAAGAAAGGGCAAAATCAGTGTTTATCCATGGGCTTCAGGAGAGAGAGGAAAGGACACACACTGAAAGGAAGCAGGAAGAAAGGAAGGAGATTGAGAAAATCATAACAGAAATAGGTGAAGAGAGGGACGAGATTGTAAATTTTCAGAGAATAGGGGGGTACTCGAAGGTGAGAAACCGACCAATCAAGCTGATTCTCAGGACGGAAACAGTGCGGAACAGGATCCTCCAAGAGAAACCACGATTGAAATACTCGGAAGAGTACAAGAGGGTGTTCCTAGACAGAGACAGAACAAAATCAGAACGACAGCAGCTGAGGGAGAGGACAAAAAAGCGAAAGGAGCTAGGAAAAGAGACAAGGAGGGAACCAGCAGAGGTCAGTCAGAGCAGGACAGAACAGCAAGGGCAAGCACACACACAACTACTCTCAGAACCACACAACCTATCACACCATCCCAACACACCCTACAATCCATACCCACAGCCTCCACCCAACACCAAGCTATAGAACCCCACAGTATGCCACCAGGTCTCCCACCCTCACAGGCCCCCCAAACCACAGTGTTGGAAAGGAAACTGAAGGTATGGTACACAAACGCTGATGGAATAACAAATAAGTGGGAGGAGTGGCAAGAAAGAGTCAAAGAAGCATCACCGGACATCATAGCTCTCACAGAAACCAAGCTTACAGGTATGATAACAGATGCCATCTTTCCAACGGGATACCAAATCCTGAGGAAAGACAGAGGGAACAGGGGGGGTGGAGGAGTGGCGTTGCTGATCAAAAATCGCTGGAATTTTGATGAGCTGGAGAGAGAAGATAGCGGAGAAGAAAGTGATTACATAGTGGGAACACTTCACTCTGGAGGTCCCAAGGTGGTAATAGCAGTGATGTATAACCCACCACAGAACAGCAGGAGGCCAAGGCAAGAGTACGACGAGAGCAATAGAGCGATGGTTGACACACTGGCTAGAGTGGCCAGAAGAGCTCATGCATGCAGGGCAAAGCTCCTGATCATGGGTGACTTTAACCACAAGGAGATAGATTGGGAGAACTTGGACCCACATGGGGGCCAAGATACTTGGAGGGCTAAGATGATGGAGGTGGTACTGGAGAACTTCATGTACCAACACGTAAGGGACACTACAAGAGAGAGAGGAGAGGATGAACCAGCAAGGCTGGACTTAGTATTCACCTTCAGTAGTGCAGATATCGAGGACATCACATATGAAAGACCCCTTGGGGCCAGTGACCATGTGGTTGTAAGCTTCGAATACACAGTAGAGCTACAAGTGGAGGGAGAAGCAGGAAGGCCAGGACGAATGAAGCCAAACTACAAGAAAGGGGACTACACAGGAATGAGGAACTACCTGAACGGGGTTCAGTGGGACAGAGAACTGGCAGGGAAACCAGTTAATGAGATGATGGAATATGTAGCAATAAAATGCAAGGAGGCTGAGGAGAGGTTTGTACCCAAGGGTAACAGGAGTAATGAAAAAGCCAGGATGAGCCCATGGTTTACCCAAAGGTGCAGGGAGGCAAAAACCAAGTGTGCTAGGGAATGGAAGAAATATAGAAGGCAAAGGACCCAGGAGAATAAGGAGAACAGTCGTAGAGCCAGAAATGAATATGCACAGATAAGAAGGGAGGCCCAAAGACAATATGAAAATGACATAGCAGCGAAAGCCAAATCTGACCCGAAACTGTTGTACAGCCACATCAGGAGGAAAACAACAGTCAAGGACCAGGTAATCAGGCTAAGGAAGGAAGGAGGAGAGACAACAGGAAATGACCGGGAAGTATGTGAAGAACTCAACAAGAGATTCAAAGAAGTGTTCACAGAGGAGACAGAAGGGACTCCAGAAAGACGGAGAGGTGGGGCACACCACCAAGTGCTGGACACAGTGCACACAACCGAGGAAGAAGTGAAGAGGCTTCTGAGTGAGCTAGATACCTCAAAGGCAATGGGGCCAGATAACATCTCCCCATGGGTATTGAGAGAGGGAGCAGAGGCGCTATGTGTACCCCTAACAACAATATTCAATACATCTATCGAAACAGGGAGATTGCCTGAGGCATGGAAGACAGCAAATGTAGTCCCAATCTTTAAAAAAGGAGACAGACATGAAGCATTAAACTACAGACCAGTGTCACTGACATGTATAGTATGCAAAATCATGGAGAAGATTATCAGGAGAAGAGTGGTGGAACACCTAGAAAGGAATGATCTCATCAACAGCAGCCAGCATGGTTTCAGGGACGGGAAATCCTGTGTCACAAACCTACTGGAGTTCTATGACATGGTGACAGCAGTAAGACAAGAGAGAGAGGGGTGGGTGGATTGCATTTTCTTGGACTGCAAGAAGGCGTTTGACACAGTTCCACACAAGAGATTGGTGCAAAAACTGGAGGACCAAGCAGGGATAACAGGGAAGGCACTACAATGGATCAGGGAATACTTGTCAGGAAGACAGCAGCGAGTCATGGTACGTGGCGAGGTGTCAGAGTGGGCACCTGTGACCAGCGGGGTCCCGCAGGGGTCAGTCCTAGGACCAGTGCTGTTTCTGGTATTTGTGAACGACATGACGGAAGGAATAGACTCTGAGGTGTCCCTGTTTGCAGATGACGTGAAGTTGATGAGAAGAATACACTCGATCGAAGACCAGGCAGAACTACAAAGGGATCTGGACAGGCTGCAGAACTGGTCCAGCAATTGGCTCCTGGAGTTCAATCCCACCAAGTGCAAAGTCATGAAGATTGGGGAAGGGCAAAGAAGGCCGCAGACGGAGTACAGTCTAGGGGGTCAGAGACTACAAACCTCACTCAAGGAAAAAGATCTTGGGGTGAGTATAACACCAGGCACATCTCCTGAAGCGCACATCAACCAAATAACTGCTGCAGCATATGGGCGCCTAGCAAACCTCAGAACAGCATTCCGACATCTTAATAAGGAATCGTTCAGGACCCTGTACACCGTATACGTTAGGCCCATATTGGAGTATGCGGCACCAGTTTGGAACCCACACCTAGCCAAGCACGTAAAGAAACTAGAGAAAGTGCAAAGGTTTGCAACAAGACTAGTCCCAGAGCTAAGAGGTATGTCCTACGAGGAGAGGTTAAGGGAAATCAACCTGACGACACTGGAGGACAGGAGAGATAGGGGGGACATGATAACGACATACAAAATACTGAGAGGAATTGACAAGGTGGACAAAAACAGGATGTTCCAGAGATTGGACACAGTAACAAGGGGACACAGTTGGAAGCTAAAGACACAGATGAATCACAGGGATGTTAGGAAGTATTTCTTCAGCCACAGAGTAGTCAGTAAGTGGAATAGTTTGGGAAGCGATGTAGTGGAGGCAGGATCCATACATAGCTTTAAGCAGAGGTACGATAAAGCTCACGGCTCAGGGAGAGTGACCTAGTAGCGATCAGTGAAGAGGCGGGGCCAGGAGCTCGGACTCGACCCCCGCAACCTCAACTAGGTGAGAACTAGGTGAGTACACACACACACACACACACACACACACATATATATGCACACACACACACACACACACACACATACACACACACACACACACACACACACACACACACACACACACACACATACACACACACACATACACACACATACATACATATGCAATGGTATACAACAGGCCTAGTGTCAAATCGACATGTGCCTAGGACAAAATGGAAACTAACACAGACACACACACACAGACACACACACACACACACACACATACACACACACACATACACACACACACACACACACACACACACACATACACACACACACACATACACACACATACATACATATGCAATGGTATACAACAGGCCTAGTGTCAAATCGACATGTGCCTAGGACAAAATGGAAACTAACACAGACACACACACACAGACACACACACACACACACACACACACACACACACACACACACACACACACACACACACACACACACACACACAGATACACACAGACACAGACACACACAGACACAGACACACAAAGACACAGACACACACACACACACACACACACACACACACACACACACACAATATTCTTGCATGACCACAATGATAGAAAAGAAACTGAAAGTTTGGTACACAAACGCGGATGGAATAACGAATAAACATGAGGAGTGGAACGAAAGAATCAGTGAAAAATCCCCAGACATCATAGCAGTCACAGAAACAAAACTCGCTGAGACAATAACAGACACAATCTTCCCAATGGGATATCAGATCCTGAGGAAAGATAGAAGGAGTAGAGGGGGAGGAGGGGTTGCACTGCTCATAAAACACCGATGGGGTTTTGAGGAAATGGAAGGCATGGACATGATTGGAGAAAGAGACTACATTGTAGGTACAATTCAGTCCGGAGAACATAAAGTAGTCATTGGAGTGATGCATAACCCACCACAGAACTGCAGGAGGCCAAGAGAGGAGTACGAAGAAAACAACAGGGTGATGGTGGACACACTGGCTGAGGTGGCAAGAAGAGCTCACTCGAGCAGAGCAAAGTTACTGGTAATGGGCGATTTCAACCACAGGGAGATCGACTGGGAAAACCTGGAGCCACATGGGGGTCCCGAAACATGGAGAGCCAAGATGATGGATGTGGTACTTGAAAACCTCATGCATCAACATGTCAGGGACACAACCAGAGAGAGAGGGGAGGATGAGCCAGCAAGACTGGATCTTGTGTTCACCCTGAGCAGTTCAGACATTGAGGACATCACTTACGAGAGGCCCCTTGGAGCTAGCGATCATGTGGTTCTGAGTTTTGATTATATAGTAGAGTTACAAGTGGAGAAGGTAACAGGAACTGAAGGGGTCAGGCCAAACTATAAAAGGGGGGACTACACAGGTATGAGAAACTTCCTGCAGGAGGTTCAGTGGGACAGAGAAATGGTAGGAAAATCAGTAAACGAGATGATGGAATATGTGGCAACAAAGTGCAAGGAGGCAGAGGAAAATTTTGTTCCCAAGGGAAACAGAAATAATAGGAAGACCAAAACGAGTCCTTGGTTTACCCGAAGGTGTAGGGAGGCAAAAACTAAGTGCAACAGAGAATGGAAAAGGTACAGGAGGCATAGGACCCAGGAAAACAAGGAGAATAGTAGAAGAGCCAGAGACGAGTATGCACAGATAAGGAGGGAGGCCCAGCGACAGTATGAAAACGACATAGCATCGAAAGTCAAATCTGACCCGAAACTGCTGTATAGCCACATTAGGAGGAAGACAACAGTCAAGGACCAGGTGATAAGGCTGAGGAAAGAAGGTGGAGAACTCACAAGAAACGATCAAGAGGTATGTGAGGAGCTCAACACGAGATTTAAGGAAGTATTTACAGTAGAGACAGGAAGGACTCTGGGGGGACAGACCAGATGGGGACACCAGCAAGGAATACACCAACAAGTGTTGGACGACATACATACAGATGAGGAGGAGGTGAAGAAACTGCTAAGGGACATCGATACCTCAAAGGCAATGGGACCGGACATCTCCCCGTGGGTCCTTAGAGAGGGAGCAGATATGTTGTGCGTGCCACTTACCACAATCTTCAACACGTCCCTGGAAACTGGGCAACTACCTGAGGTATGGAAGACGGCAAATGTAGTTCCCTCTTTTAAAAAAGGAGACAGAAAAGAGGCACTAAACTATAGACCTGTGTCATTGACGTGTATAGTATGCAAAATTATGGAGAAGATTATCAGGAGGAGAGTGGTGGAGCACCTGGAACGGAACAAGAGTATAAATGCCAACCAGCACGGATTCATGGAAGGCAAATCCTGTGTCACAAACCTTCTGGAGTTTTATGATAAAATAACAGAAGTAAGACACGAGAGAGAGGGGTGGGTTGATTGCATCTTCTTGGACTGCAAGAAGGCCTTTGACACAGTTCCTCACAAGAGATTAGTGCAGAAGCTAGAGCATCAGGTGCATATAACAGGAAGGGCACTGCAATGGATCAGAGAATACCTGACAGGGAGACAACAACGAGTCATGGTACGTAATGATGTATCACAGTGGGCACCTGTGACGAGCGGGGTCCCACAGGGGTCGGTCCTAGGACCAGTGCTATTTTTGGTATATGTGAACGACATGATGGAAGGGTTAGACTCAGAAGTGTCCTTGTTTGCAGATGATGTGAAGTTAATGAGGAGAATTAAATCTGATGAGGACCAGGCAGGACTTCAAAGAGACCTGGACAGACTGGACACCTGGTCAGGCAAATGGCTTCTCGAATTTAATCCTGCCAAATGCAAAGTCATGAAGATAGGGGAAGGGCACAGAAGACCACAGACCGAGTATAGGCTAGGTGGCCAAAGACTGCAAACCTCACTCAAGGAGAAAGATCTTGGGGTGAGTATAACACCGAGCATGTCTCCGGAAGCACACATCAACCAGATAACTGCTGCAGCATATGGGCGCCTGGCAAACCTGAGAACAGCATTCCGATACCTTAGTAAGGAATCGTTCAAGACACTGTACACCGTGTATGTCAGGCCCATACTGGAGTATGCAGCACCTGTTTGGAACCCACACTTGATAAAGCACGTCAAGAAACTAGAGAAAGTACAAAGGTTTGCGACAAGGTTAGTTCCAGAGCTAAGGGGAATGTCCTATGAAGAAAGATTAAGGGAAATCGGCCTGACGACACTGGAGGACAGGAGGGTCAGGGAAGACATGATAACGACATATAAAATACTGCGTGGACAAAGACAGGATGTTCCAGGGAGGGGACACAGAAACAAGAGGCCACAATTGGAAGTTGAAGACACAAATGAGTCAGAGAGATAGTAGGAAGTATTTCTTCAGTCATAGAGTTGTAAGGCAGTGGAATAGCCTAGAAAATGACGTAGTGGAGGCAGGAATCATGCACAGTTATAAGACGAGGTTTGATAAAGCTCATGGAGCGGGGAGAGAGAGGGCCCAGTAGCAACCGGTGAAGAGGCGGGGCCAGGAGCTAAGGCTCGACCCCTGCAACCACAAATAGGTGAGTACAAATAGGTGAGTACAAATAGGTGAGTACACACACACAGACACACACACACACACACACTCACACACACACACACACACACACACACACACACACACACTCACACACACTCACACAAACACACACACACACACACACACACACACACACACACACACACACACACACACACACACACACACACACACACACACACACACACACACACACACACACACACACACACACACACACACATACACACACACACACACACACCCGAAACTGTTGTACAGCCACATCAGGAGGAAAACAACAGTCAAGGACCAGGTAATCAGGCTAAGGAAGGAATGAGGAGAGACAACAGGAAATGACCGGGAAGTATGTGAAGAACTCAACAAGAGATTCAAAGAAGTGTTCACAGAGGAGACAGAAGGGACTCCAGAAAGACGGAGAGGTGGGGCACACCACCAAGTGCTGGACACAGTGCACACAACCGAGGAAGAAGTGAAGAGGCTTCTGAGTGAGCTAGATACCTCAAAGGCAATGGGGCCAGATAACATCTCCCCATGGGTATTGAGAGAGGGAGCAGAGGCGCTATGTGTACCCCTAACAACAATATTCAATACATCTATCGAAACCGGGAGATTGCCTGAGGCATGGAAGACAGCAAATGTAGTCCCAATCTTTAAAAAAGGAGACAGACATGAAGCATTAAACTACAGACCAGTGTCACTGACATGTATAGTATGCAAAATCATGGAGAAGATTATCAGGAGAAGAGTGGTGGAACACCTAGAAAGGAATGATCTCATCAACAGCAGCCAGCATGGTTTCAGGGACGGGAAATCCTGTGTCACAAACCTACTGGAGTTCTATGACATGGTGACAGCAGTAAGACAAGAGAGAGAGGGGTGGGTGGATTGCATTTTCTTGGACTGCAAGAAGGCGTTTGACACAGTTCCACACAAGAGATTGGTGCAAAAACTGGAGGACCAAGCAGGGATAACAGGGAAGGCACTACAATGGATCAGGGAATACTTGTCAGGAAGACAGCAGCGAGTCATGGTACGTGGCGAGGTGTCAGAGTGGGCACCTGTGACCAGCGGGGTCCCGCAGGGGTCAGTCCTAGGACCAGTGCTGTTTCTGGTATTTGTGAACGACATGACGGAAGGAATAGACTCTGAGGTGTCCCTGTTTGCAGATGACGTGAAGTTGATGAGAAGAATACACTCGATCGAAGACCAGGCAGAACTACAAAGGGATCTGGACAGGCTGCAGAACTGGTCCAGCAATTGGCTCCTGGAGTTCAATCCCACCAAGTGCAAAGTCATGAAGATTGGGGAAGGGCAAAGAAGGCCGCAGACGGAGTACAGTCTAGGGGGTCAGAGACTACAAACCTCACTCAAGGAAAAAGATCTTGGGGTGAGTATAACACCAGGCACATCTCCTGAAGCGCACATCAACCAAATAACTGCTGCAGCATATGGGCGCCTAGCAAACCTCAGAACAGCATTCCGACATCTTAATAAGGAATCGTTCAGGACCCTGTACACCGTATACGTTAGGCCCATATTGGAGTATGCGGCACCAGTTTGGAACCCACACCTAGCCAAGCACGTAAAGAAACTAGAGAAAGTGCAAAGGTTTGCAACAAGACTAGTCCCAGAGCTAAGAGGTATGTCCTACGAGGAGAGGTTAAGGGAAATCAACCTGACGACACTGGAGGACAGGAGAGATAGGGGGGACATGATAACGACATACAAAATACTGAGAGGAATTGACAAGGTGGACAAAAACAGGATGTTCCAGAGATTGGACACAGTAACAAGGGGACACAGTTGGAAGCTAAAGACACAGATGAATCACAGGGATGTTAGGAAGTATTTCTTCAGCCACAGAGTAGTCAGTAAGTGGAATAGTTTGGGAAGCGATGTAGTGGAGGCAGGATCCATACATAGCTTTAAGCAGAGGTACGATAAAGCTCACGGCTCAGGGAGAGTGACCTAGTAGCGATCAGTGAAGAGGCGGGGCCAGGAGCTCGGACTCGACCCCCGCAACCTCAACTAGGTGAGTACAACTAGGTGAGTACACACACACAATCATATTATAACTTTACTCAGAGGTGAGTGACACTCAGACTGGTAGACGGCTTGGACGATGACAGATGTGTGGTACTGGTAGATTATGGTAGATTATTGTGAAAATAACTTAAATTATGGCAAATTATGGTGAAAATAACTTAGATTATGGTAGATTATGGTGAAAATAACTTAAATTATGGCAAATTATGGTGAAAATAACTTAGATTATGGTAGATTATGGTGAAAATAACTTAGATAAGCAAAATAAAAATTATAATTATTATTGCATTATTATAAAAAGAGCGCCGAACCCACATGTATCACTCAGCAATCCATAAGAAAAAGGCTCAGAAGAGGAATAATAGTAATGATGAAGAGGAAAATAAAGGAGAAAGGAAAGGAGCAAAGGAGAAGCAGCAACAACATTAAAACTAGCGGAAGTAGTAACACCAATAACAGTTGTATCTACAACAAAACAGCAGCAACCATAAGCGCATCAGCAGCAATAACAAAAGCTATAACAAGAACAATTGCTGCAGCTACAACAAAAACTATATCAAGAATAGTTGTAGCAGCAGCAACAACAGCAACAGAAGCTTTATCAAGAACAGTTACATCATCAGCAGCAGCAAAAGCTATATAATAAGAACAGTTGCAGCAGCAGCAGCAGCAGCAAAAGCTATATCAAGAACGGTCACATCAGCAGCAGTATCAAAAGCTATAAGAACAGCAGCAGCAGCAGCAAGAATAGAAGGAAGGTTGGACTCGTTTAGCAGGCAAGCAGGCAGCAAGATGCCTGGAGATGTCCACTGGACGCCGTGGCAGCAGGTTGCAGGACGAATAGTGGTTGGGGGTGGTTGGGGTGGTGCTAGTAGCAGTGGTGGTGGTAGGGGAGGTGGGGGATGTTCAGTTAGCATGCCCTGAGTCGTGCTGTGTGTGTGTAAGCATGTGATGTAGGAGGGAGGGAAGGAGTGGAGGGAGGGAGTTATACGGGGAGGGGGAAGAGTGGGAAGTGGTTTAGGGGAAGGGGGTGGTGGAGGAGGGGGGCTTGAACCGCTCCAACCTCCACTTTCTCCTACTGGTCGTAGCTGCTTGTCATAAAGTCGACCCAAGACTCTCTTAGCTAAGATTTGTACCCAGCCAACGTGTGTACGACTCCTATCCACCGTGTGTACGACTCCAGCCAACGTGTGTACGACTCCTATCCACCGTGTGTACGACTCCAACCAACGTGTGTACGACTCCTATCCACCGTGTGTACGACTCCAGCCAACGTGTGTACTACTCTTATCCACCGTGTGTACGACTCCAGCCAACGTGTGTACGACTCCAGCCAACGTGTGTACGACTCCTATCCACCGTGTGTACGACTCCAGCCAACGTGTGTACGACTCCTATCCACCGTGTGTACGACTCCAGCCAACGTGTGTACGACTCCTATCCACCGTGTGTACGACTCCAGCCAACGTGTGTACGACTCCTATCCACCATGTGTACGACTCCAGCCAACGTGTGTACGACTCCTATCCACCGTGTGTACGACTCCAGCCAACGTGTGTACGACTCCTATCCACCGTGTGTACGACTCCAGCCAACGTGTGTACGACTCCTATCCACCGTGTGTACGACTCCAGCCAACGTGTGTACGACTCCTATCCACCGTGTGTACGACTCCAGCCAACGTGTGTACGACTCCTATCCACCGTGTGTACGACTCCAGCCAACGTGTGTACGACTCCTATCCACCGTGTGTACGACTCCAGCCAACGTGTGTACGACTCCTATCCACCGTGTGTACGACTCCAGCCAACATATGTACGACTCCTATCCACCGTGTGTACGACTCCAGCCAACGTGTGTACGACTCCTATCCACCGTGTGTACGACTCCAGCCAACGTGTGTACGACTCCTATCCACCGTGTGTACGACTCCAGCCAACGTGTGTACGACTCCCAGCCAATGAGGACGGGTGATTCCTAGCTCTGCCTTAGTATATGATGCTGCTGAACCAACAAATTTTAGCTGTGTGTGTGTGTATGTGTGTGTGTGTGTGTGTGTGTGTGTGTGTGTGTGTGTGTGTGTGTGTGTGTGTGTGTGTGTGTGTGTGTGTGTGTGCGTGCGTACGTGTGTGTGAAGAACTCTTCATCCAAGTAACTGGGACTACTTTCACTGCCTTCTGGTAAATCCCAGGGCGCTGCATGATCGCGGTCCTACGAGTTTAGCGCTTCCCCGTGAAATGTGAAATAATCTCACATGAACGGATGATTGTACGACGTTTTCCTGGCAGTAAAGTGATTAGAAGTAAAGACTGGAAGTTTACAGATTATACC
>NC_091300.1:29874334-29891834 GCF_038502225.1 Cherax quadricarinatus | reverse complement strand
AGGCTAGTGAGTGGGTGGATGAGAGGGGAGAAGCAAGTGGGTGGGGGATTGAGAGGGGAGAAGCAAGTGAGTGGGTGACTGAGTGGGAAGAAGCAAGTGGGTGGGTGATTGAGAGGGGAGAAGCAAGTGGGTGGGTGAGTTAGTGGGGAGAAACAAGTGGTTGGGTGAATGGGGAGAAGCTAGTGGGTGGGTGATTGAGAGGGGAGAAGCAAGTGGGTGGGGGATTGAGAGGGGAGAAGCAAGTGAGTGGGTGACTGAGTGGGAAGAAGCAAGTGGGTGGGTGATTGAGAGGGGAGAAACAAGTGGGTGGGTGATCGAGAGAGGAGAAGCAAGTGGGTGGGGGAATGAGAGGGGAGAAGCAAGTGGATGGGTGATCGAGAGGGGAGAAGCAAGTGGGTGGGGGAGTGAGAGGGGAGAAGCAAGTGGGTGGGGGAGGGAGGGGGAGAAGCAAGTGGGTGGGTGATTGAGAGGGGAGACGCAAGTGGGTGGGGCAGGGAGGGGGAGAAGCACGTGGGTGAGTGATCGAGAGGGGAGAAGCAAGTAGATGGGTGATCGAGAGGGGAGACGCAAGTGGGTGGGGGATTGAGAGGAGAGAAGCAAGTGGATGGGTGATCGAGAGGGGAGAAGCAAGTGGGTGGGGGATTGAGAGGAGAGAAGCAAGTGGATGGGTGATCGAGAGGGGAGAAGCAAGTGGGTGGGGGATTGAGAGGAGAGAAGCAAGTAGATGGGTGATCGAGAGGGGAGAAGCAAGTGGGTGGGGGATTGAGAGGAGAGAAGCAAGTGGATGGGTGATCGAGAGGGGAGAAGCAAGCGGATGGGTGATCGAGAGGGGAGAAGCAAGTGGGTGGGGGATTGAGAGGGGAGAAGCAAATGTGTGGGTGATTGAGTGGGAAGAAGCAAGTAATTGAATGAGTGAGTGGGAAGAAGCAAATGAGTGGATGAGTGAGTGGGAAGAAGCAAGTGAGTGGATGAGTGAGTGGGAAGAAGCAAGTGAGTGGATGAGTGAGTGGGAAGAAGCAAGTGAGTGGATGAGTGAGTGGGAAGAAGCAAGTGAGTGGATGAGTGAGTGGGAAGAAGCAAGTGAGTGGATGAGTGAGTGGGAAGAAGCAAGTGAGTGGATGAGTGAAACTGAAACAAACTGTACAGACTGCAGAATATAGATAAATTAGCGTAGAGACGAATAAGAATATTAAAAATGAATGATGATAATAATAATAATAATAATAATAATAATAATCATAATAATAATAATAATAATAATCATAATAATAATAATAATGAAGAAGAAGAAGAAAGTGAGACACAGAAGAGTGGAGTTATGTCTTAACAAAGGAAGAATCGTGTCTAGACGCAGAGAAAATCTTTGGATAAATGAGAGAGTAAAAGGTGGAGAGGGAAAAAAAATGAAAGTGGACATACAAGAAGATGAACAAAGGGGAAGTAGAAGAAGACACGATGAAGTGAGGAAGAAGCGGATACACTGGCCCAGAATATAGAAAATAAAGGAAAAGAATAGGAGATAGGAGAAAAAAGTGCATGAGATTAGAGTAAGTGTGGGTGGGGAGGTGTGGGTGGGAGGTGTGGGTGGGAGGTGTGGGTGGGAGGTGTAGGTGGGGAGGTGTAGGTGGGGAGGTGTGGGTGGGAGGTGTGGGTGGGAGGTGTGGGTATAATGAGGTGTGGGTGGGCGAGATGTGGCTGCGGTGAGATATGGGTGTGGGAAGATGTGGCTGGGCTCAGGTGGGGATGGTAGGAAGCGTAGTTGGGGAAGAGGGGTTGTGTACAGGGGAGTGGGTGTGGATATAAGTAGGTGAGTTTGAGGGGAGTGTGACTGGTTGGAGGTGTAGGCTGGGATGAGTTGAGGACGAGTCTTAAGGTGGGGGAGTTGGAGGCTGGGTGGATACATAGGCGTGGGGGTTGGGGGTTGGGGGTTGGGTGGATACATGGGCGTAGGGGGTGTAGGCTGGGTGGATACATGGGCGTGGAGGTGAAGGCTGGGTGGATACGTGAATGTGGGGAGGTGAAGGCTGGGAAGATACGAGAGTGTGGGGAGGTGAAGGCTGGGTGGATACGTGAATGTGGGGAGTTGAAGGCTGGGTGGCTACGTGAATGTGGGGAGGTGAAGGCTGGGTGGATACGTGAGTGTGGGGAGGTGAAGGCTGGGTAGATACGTGAGTGTGGGAAGGTGAAGGCTAGGTGGATACGTGAATGTGGGGAGGTGAAGGCTGGGTAGATACGTGAGTGTGGGGAGGTGAAGGCTGGGTAGATACGTGGGTGTGGGGAGGTGAAGGCATCGTGGATACGTGAATGTGGAGAGGTGAAGGCTAGGTGGATACGTGAATGTGGGGAGGTGAAGGCTGGGTGGATACGTGAATGTGGGGAGGTGCAGGCTAGGTAGATACGTGAGTGTGGGGAGGTGAAGGCTGGGTGGATACGTGGGTGTGGAGAGGTGAAGCCAGGGTGGATACGTGAGTGTGGGGAGGTGAAGGCTGGGTGGATACGTGAATGTGGGGAGGTGAAGGCAGGGTGGATACGTGAATGTGGGCAGGTGAAGGCTGGGTAGATACGTGAGTGTGGGGAGGTGAAGGCTGCGTGGATACGTGAGTATGGGGAGGTGAAGGCTGGGTAGATACGTGAGTGTGGGGAGGTGAAGGCTGGGTGGATACGTGAGTGTGGGGAGGTGAAGGCTGGGTGGATACGTGAATGTGGGGAGGTGAAGGCTGGGTGGATACGTGAATGTGGGGAGGTGGAGGCTGGATAGATACGTGAGTGTGGGGAGGTGAAGGCTGGGTGGATACGTGAGTGTGGGGAGGTGAAGGCAGGGTGGATACGTGAATGTGGAGAGGTGAAGGCTGGGTGAATACGTGAATGTGTGGAGGTCAAGGCTGGGTAGATACGTGAGTGTGGGGAGGTGAAGGCTGGGTGGATACGTGGGTGTGGGGAGGTGAAGGCAGGGTGGATACGTGAGTGTGGGGATGTGAAGGCAGGGTGGATACGTGAATGTGGGGAGGTGAAGGCTGGGTGGATACGTGAGTGTGGGGAGGTGAAGGCAGGGTGGATACGTGAGTGTGGGGAGGTGAAGGCTGGGTGGATACGTGGGTGTGGGGAGGTGAAGGCAGGGTGGATACGTGAGTGTGGGGAGGTGAAGGCTGGGTAGATACGTGGGTGTGGGAGGTGAAGGCAGGGTGGATACGTGAGTGTGGGGAGGTGAAGGCTGGGTGAATACGTGGGTGTGGGGAGGTGAAGGCAGGGTGGATACGTGAGTGTGGGGAGGTGAAGGCTGGGTGGATACGTGAGTGTGGGGAGGGCAGCGATAGCTGTCTCTCACCAGTTTTCGAATCCACCTAACCTGTGTAAGCCACTCCATGTTATCCATCTGTTGCAACAGACGCTGCCTAGAATACACTGTTGCAACAGACGCTTCGTGGAATACATTGTTGCAACAGACGCTGCCTAGAATATACTGTTGCAACAGACGCTACCTAGAATATACTGCTGCAACAGGCGCTGCCTAGAACATACTGTTGCAACAGACGTTACCTAGACTATACCGTTGCAACAGGCGCTGCCTAGAATATACTGTTGCAATAGACGCAACCTAGAATATACTGTTGCAACAGACGCAACCTAGAATATACCGCTGCAACAGGCGCTGCCTAGAATATACTTCTGAAACAGGCCTAGGATTCATTAGCATTCTTTGAAAGTATTTAAAATCATCTAAGAACACGCAGTATCCTTCTTACGGAATCCTTTAATTCTGTAGTTGCCAGGGACATAAATCAATCGGGAGACGAAAGAAAATGGGAATGAAAAAGGGGAAAGGTAGAGAGAGAGAGAGAGAAGCAAAGGAACAGGAAGGCATTGGGAGGAAGAGAAGTGATAATCACAAGGAAGAGGAAATGAAGAAAGCTAGGACCGAACGGGAGGTGGTGCACACACATTGCCAGTCAAGTCTGCAAGCATTACACACTCTTATCTCGCCCCAAGCGCACGCATGCACACACACACACACACACACACACACACACACACACACACACACACACACACACACACACACACACACACACACACACACACGCGCGCGCGCGCGCGCGCGCTACCTCGCTTCACTCAAAAATCTCATCGCCTTAAAAATGAAATCTCGAGGTGATATTAATATATAAATTAGATCTATCATTCTAAAATAGTCTGGTATGTGTCAGTGTGAATGTATACAAACAAGATGTGGGTTAATTGGCAAAAAATGGAAATGTCAGCCTGGTTAATGGGACGGCGCTGTGATAGTGGCAAGGGTTAATTATTTCCTGGGAAATAAGGTGGTTAAATAGTTGTGCGTAATTTGTTGTAGTTGCGGGGGTTGAGTTGTATCTCATGGTTCTTTTTAACTTCTAGACTAGTGCGTGCGCGCGCGTGAGCGCACGCGTATGTGTGTGTGTGTGTGTGTGTGTGTTTAGTATAAACAACTGGTGGCGTAATTGACTTCACACTTCAGGCAACTTTTACTCTCGTTACTATAGCAGTCTCAACCGCAGTTTTAACAGAACTGTAAAATTATGTCGAGGCATCTCTCAATGTTCTGAGCTCTGATACCCTATATAATAAAGAATCTATATAAAATAATCTCTCTCGAGAGAGATTCTTTATAAATAATGCCTGGAAACATATATCGAATATACACCATTTAGTAATTCCATAGTTGTAGAGCCTTATTGTAAGAAATGCTGGAGGAAATATCAGTTTAAGACAAAAACTGTTGCAGGAAGCGTATAAGTTCAGAAAAAGCGGTGTCTGGGGTACGTGCTTAAAGTGTTATTCCGCTGGTGGTGAATGCTCCCTGTAATTCCGGATTTAAGTACGTTTAAAAGAATAACGAGAGAGAGAGTAACCCCACCCCCTGCCTCGGGGAGGACCCAGCTAGCGCCCCGCTGGGATAACTTCTTTAGGTCGAATTGAAATCACTCAAGCAATCGTGGGGCCCTTCACCAACCTCTACAGCCAAACACACATACACACACACATACACACACACACACACACACACACACACACACACACACACACACACACACACACACACACACACACACACACACACACACACACACACACACACACATACACACATACACACATACACACACACACACACACACACACACACACACACACACACACACACACACATATACACATACACACATACACACATACACACACACACACACACACACACACACACACACACACACACACACACACACACACACACACACACACACACACACACTGCACTCAGTTCTGTATTCCGCACTGAGTCTCAACGTAAATTAAAAATAAACTTAAATGATTAAAACGTAGAACCTAGTATAATAATAATAATAATAATAATAATAATAATAATAATAATAATAATAATAATTTACAACAACATTGCCAGCAATAGGATGATAATACTATTATTTTATTTGCGCTTTTATATCCATCACTAATGTTGTCACATAGTGCTCTAAACCCGCAAGGAAGTCATACAGAGACTGAGGAAAGATAAATAATCAGGTCAGATGTAAGGAAGGGTCAAGCGCACTCCTCCAGCATCAAGACATCCTCCGTCTTGAAGGAAGTGGATGAGAGGGTTGACTCTCCTCCATCTAGCCGATCACCGGTCGGAGAAACCAACCTCCATTCGCTAAATGACCCACACGGGTTTAGCGCTTCATATAATAATTAAAATAATAATAATAATAATAATAATAACTCGTGTAATAATAATCACTCGTTCTCCAGCACCCGGATCTTTGGTAGATGCCATGAGAGTTATCTGTAATTTTATATTTTTGATGTTGGTGAAGAGAGAGAGACTTTGATTGATACGTGTCTCGCCTGGTTACACTGCCACTCGTGTGTGTGTGTGTGTGTGTGTGTGTGTGTGTGTGTGTGTGTGTGTGTGTGTGTGTGTGTGTGTGTGTGTGTGTGTGTGTGTGTGTGTGTGTGTGTCGCCACAGTCTTAGAGAAACCTCGTTGAAAACACTGTTTTAATACAGTATTCAACACTGAGTCTTGTAAATAATCGTGCTGATGAATAAGACATGTTCAAACACATGCAATATAGGCACGTGGTTGAACATGTGTTACATATAGGCTTTATTATCCAATTTCTCGGCATTCATGCCCATTTGATGATAAATGCATGTGTTGCGTGAAGAATTGTATGTATCGTGAATACTTCAGGCATATGTGCACTGTATGTGCTGCATATGTATTGTGGATACTTCCCATCTGTGTGTATGTATTGTGAGCATTTCAAGTTTGTGTATGTGTGCATGTATTGTGAGTACTTCTGATCTATGTATGTATGTATTGTGAGTACTTCACGTCTATGCATGTATGTATTGTTAGTACTTCAAATCTATGTATGTATGTATCCATTGTGAGTATTTCAAGTCTATGAATGTGTGTGTATTGTGAGTACCTCATATCTGTGAATGTGTGTTGTGAGTACTTCAAGTCTCAGCGAGCATTCCCTTCACCGAGAACCACCTTGATGCTACCAAAGGTTACTTTATCCAAGGTCTCTTGAACCAAAGAATTGTGTGTTTCTGTGATAATTGTAATTTTTTTTTGTATTAACCGTATTAAAGTTCTCCTTGTTCTTATGTTTGCTTTGTTCTATTTACCGTGCATACACCGAAGAAAGACATACATTGAAGAACAGCATATACACTGAAGAACGGCACGCGCTACAAGGACATAACCTGCTGTCTTAGCTCATCCAGCCACCATCACCTCTATCACTGTATTTGCCATTGTCATCATTACCACCACCATCACCACCTGTGAGAACGACGTCGACGGCGACGACAACAACATCAATAAAAACCCTAAAAACAGCAACAGCACCCAAACAAATAAACAGACTAGCTAAGAAATACCAGAGAGAAAAAAATGAATCAGAAATGGTTACTGAATCTATTAAATAACTGTTCACACTCCTGGCCATGAAATCCTCATTTCATGACCAGGAGTGATAAGCATATTCTTCGCTCTGTAAGGCGAAATACTGTCCTAATAGAAACTTGTCCTCCAACGTGTGCCTTTTATGTCTTATTGATGGTAATGTTTCACCTGGATCCTTGACTGTGTCGAAGAAGTCAGTGTGCTCTGAGTTCCTCCCTGAACGGTTATTTGGGCAATGGCCAAATAGCCGTTCAGGGTCGTGGACCAGTCCAAGCGATGGTAGTCTTGTGTGCATGAGGCCGTTCTTTCGATAACCCTGACGCAATTTGTTCTTATAGAATTTGTCGATTTTCGTTTTTCAAACGTTCCTCGAACATCTCTCAATATTTCCCAAAATAAGAACGACTACTGGAATCCGGAAGCGGATTTTCTTTTCTTATGGTGTTTTCCAAGTGGATAAAAAGTTTCTGTTGAGCCCTAGCATTCAATTTCTGCAAACTTACCGTGATTACAGTTATTGAGGTTGTTTGAAGGCTGAGTTTCGTAGCGGTGGCTCGGTTACATCAGCCTGGAGGTCCACTTGTCTAGGGAATGTGTGATTTTTGTTCCTACGGCAGCGCCTTCTTCAGTACCATGTCCACTGATTGCCGGTGGTAGACCCTCTAACGTTGATGGTTACTGTGGTCTCCTCTAACATTTGATGTATTCTATTTCTGTTTGAATAGATTGTTTCTGTTCTTATTGTGCTACGGCGACTAACTTTCTCCTGGAGCAAACTGACAAGTTGACGAATTTATGAAAACAATCGCTTATTTGTTTTTGTTTTATTTTCAGTATTTAATATTAATTTAAATATTTTTTTTTATTTTCGACATTTATAAAGAATAGTTTTTTATGGTTTCTTTACTCGTATAAGTAAAATATTTAATAAAGTGGCTATTTATAACGTCTTTATTATTTTTTCCGTCAGAATTATTCGAATATTCATTACTGGATGTATTTATCTAATTATGTTTTATTGCTTTTTTATTTCACTCAAAGAGAAAATAAATTAATATTTCGTTTTGATGTTTAACATCAAAGAGCGCCGTGGTTCAATCTTCGGCACACGGATGGAAGCATTAGGGAATTTGTCCTTGTACCTGCTGCCCCTTATTCGCCTAGCAGTAAGTAGGTATCGACTCGTGGGTCGCATCTTGGAGTGGGTGGGTAGTTCACCCAAGATACGTCTGGGCTTTTGAAATGAACTACGGTAAGATAACAGCGCTTAGCCTGTAAAACTGATGTGTATAAAAAAAAAGAAAGGGATCGATTCCCCGAGAAGGTGGTATAAGAGTCAGTGAAAATTTAGGAGGATGTGGGTCAGAAGGCAAGGTCACAAAGCGAGATCAAAGGTCACAGAGTGAGATCAAAGTTCCAACCACCCCAAAGATCAGCTCAGACAATTATATTACGATTTGTAAAGCAGCTCTCTCTTTGGAACCATTGGTTAACCGAATGTTCAGAAATTTTTTTTTTAAGACTGACGGATGTTGAACGATATTGTTTTGATTCGTGTAAGCGTAACGAAATTATTTTTGCGTAAGAGGAGATAAGTTTTCTATGCCAAAATAGGAAAAGAAAACCCTTGTTTTTGATGCCACCGTCAATTTCACTCGGCTTCGTACCTCGCTATTCTCAACTTCTTATCTTTTTTTTTTTCTGGCCGCCTCTGGCAAAAGTGCGATTTCCCTATTATTATGCACTAATTACTTTTTACCTTTACGGGATCCACATACCTGTTTCTTCAATAAAAACTTAACACCATTTACCTTGTTCTTTGTGGTGGAGAGAATAATTGAGGAGTTATTGTGTAGTGGCAACCTATACCTCGCCAGTAATAAAAGTCAAATTTGGCCCTGGCATCAGTAGGACTTGTTCTGGTATCATATCCATTTATTCACTCCTGTACCGTCTGGCTCTCGCAAAGTGCCATGAAGCCATAACGCAAATCCTGGGGGTCTTAAAGGCAATAAGGGAAATTGTGTATTACCCACAATTTGGAAAATACGAAGAGAAGTAATGTGTTCTTTTGGCTGGAGCGCTAAAAGTGAAAACTGGCCCCGGAGCGGCTGAGTGAGGAAGGGTTTCAGACGCTGGTAACGTTCGTTTCCTGATCGCCCGCTGACTTTTGCCACGACCTGCTTTCTTTGCCGTTGAAAGCGTTCGCTTTCAATATTGTACCAATGGCGTCACCTTTTTCTTTATATCGCTCGTTAGGAGCGTTCGTTCTCCATACTCGATCGTTCTACCCTTGTCTTCGTGTCGCTTGTAGGAAGCATTCAGTATATAGTTTCTGTTACCTCACGTACGATCGTTTTACTCATTTTGGTGCCGCACGTTGGAAGTGTTCGCTTTAAGCTACTTTGAAGTGCTACCTCTTTCCTTCGTTGGTTCCATAGAAACAGTCGTTTCCTACTCTGCTATTGTCATATTAATCAGGGTTCAACTCTGTCATGTACTACTACTGCTACAAGTATAACTGCTATTACTACTGCTACTTCAAATAATAATAATAATGATAATAATAATAATAATAATAATAATAATAATAATAATAATAATAATAATAATAATAATAATAATAATAATAAAATAATTTAAAAACAGTGATGAAAATAATTTTGAGGTAAACGACATCGAGCACATCTGAGGCCCACATCAACCAGATAACTGCTGCGGCATATGGGCGCCTGGTAAACCTGAGAATAGCGTTCCGATACCTCAGTAAGGAATTGTTCAAGACTCTGTACACCGTGTACGTCAGGCCCATACTGAAGTACGCAGCACCAGTTTGGAACCCACACCCGGTCAAGCACATCAAGAAATTAGAGAATGTGCAAAGGTTTGCAACAAGCCTAATTCCAGAGCTAAGGGGAATGTCCTACGACGAAAGGTTAAGGGAAATAGGTCTGACGACACTGAGTAACAGGAGGGTCAGGAGAGACATGATAACGACATACAAAATACTGCAAGGAGTTGACAAGGTGGTCAGAGGCAGGATGCTCCAAATGCAGGAACCATACATAGTTTTAAGACGTGGTATGATAAAGCTCATAGAGCAGGGAGAGAGAGGACCTAGTAGCAATCAGTGAAGAGGCGGAGCCAGGAGCTACATCTCTACCCCTGAAACCCCGAAGATGGATTTGATATCACATTAAGTTTTCGTTTCCCCTTTTATAACAAATATCATTTGCAACATAATGTTTTACAGTTCTTATATAATTAGAAAAACCTACGCCAATAAAAATAGTGGAAATAAAATATTAAACAAGTCAACAATGAAAACTATCAACAAAGTCTTACTGGGCAGCAACACGTCAACATTGTTTAAGAAAAAACATTTGAATCAATATTGAGCCATTGTGATCTGTCAACCTTTCTATTTGTTTGTATTGTTTGTCGTTAATTAATAGGCAGAGGTGCAGCATAAGTTACTTTACCGAGGATAATAACACAGGGTGCAGCATAAGTTACTTTACCGAGGATAATAACACAGGGTGCAGCATAAGTTACTTTACCGAGGATAATAACACAGGGTGCAGCATAAGTTACTTTACCGAGGATAATAACACAGGGTGCAGCATAAGTTACTTTACCGAGGATAATAACACAGGGTGCAGCATAAGTTACTTTACCGAGGATAATAACACAGGGTGCAGCATAAGTTACTTTACCGAGGATAATAACACAGGGTGCAGCATAAGTTACTTTACCGAGGATAATAACACAGGGTGCAGCATAAGTTACTTTACCGAGGATAATAACACAGGGTGCAGCATAAGTTACTTTACCTGTTGTCAACAATGATTCCTCACCTGTGTGTGTGTGTGTGTGTGTGTGTGTGTGTGTGTGTGTGTGTGTGTGTGTGTGTGTGTGTATGTGTGTATGTATGTGTGTGTTACTCTCACTAACGGGTCTGGTGGTATTATTGACTTTACACTTCAGGCAACTTTTACTCTCGTTCTGCTCGATGAGAAACATGAGATCGTCCCCGTTTGTCTGTTGTCTGTTGTTTCATTCTTCTTCTTCTTCTTCTTCTTCTTCTTCTTCTTATTATTATTATTATGATTATTATTATTATTATTATTATTATTATTATTATGATTATTATTATTATTATTATTATTATTATTATTATTATTATTATTATTATGATGATGATTATTGTTATTATTATCATTATTTCTATTATTTTTGTTAATAATAATAATAATAATAGTTTTATTATTATTGTTGTTATTATTGCATTCCATTACCTGTTTACAAATCGACAGCTTGTCCGTATCGCACCTAGCAGACGGAGGACTGAGCCCTCACTTGCGCTGAAGGACGATTGCGAGTTTAGCGCTTTATATAAAGAAACGCTTTTACTGTGTGTGTGTGTTGTGTGTTTGTGTGTGTGTGTGTGTGTGTGTGTGTGTGTGTGTGTGTGTGTGTGTGTGTGTGTGTGTGTGTGTGTGTGTGTGTGTGTGTGTGTTGTGTGTGTATGTCAGTGTGGTGTACACTTTAAGATGTATGCAAAATGTATATAAATATAGATACACATACACATACACACACACACACACACACACACACACACACACACACACACACACACACTAACTTACCAAACTTTCGCTTACGCACTTACAACAAAATTACCTCCTTAATGGTATTTTACAGTTCATTCTCACACTGGATCCTCACGTCTTACATCAGTGTTTGTTTTTTAATCCTGGAGAGCTAATAAAAAAGGCACCGTCGGAAAGGCTTTATATGTTCAGGTGTGTGGAAAAGCATTGATGTTTGAGAGAAAAGGCGTTGAGGCGTGAGGAAAGGCGTTGAGGCGTGAGGAAAGGCGTTAAGGTGTGAGGAAAGGCGTTTAAGAGTGAGAAAAAGCGTTAAGGTGTGAGAAAAGGCGTTAAGGTGTGAAAAAGGCGTTGAGGTGTGAGGAAAGGCGCTGAGGTGTGAGGAAAGGCGCTGAGGTGTAAGGAAAGGCGTTGAGGTGTGAGGAAAGGCGTTGAGGTGTGAGGAAAGGCGTTGAGGTGTGAGGAAAGGCGCTGAGGTGTGAGGAAAGGCGTTGAGGTGTAAGGAAAGGCGTTGAGGTGTGAGGAAAGGCGTTGAGGTGTGAGGAAAGGCGTTGAGGTATGAGGAAAGGCGTTGAGGTGTGAGGAAAGTCGTTGAGGTGCGAGGAAAGGCGTTGAGGTGTGAAGAAAGGCGTTGAGGTGTGAGGAAAGGCGATGAGGTGTGAGGAAAGGCGTTGAGGTGTGAGGAAAGGCGTTGAGGTGTGAGGAAAGGCGTTGAGGTATGAGGAAAGGCGTTGAGGTGTGAAGAAAGGCGTTGAGGTGTGAGGAAAGGCGTTGAGGTGTGAAGAAAGGCGTTAAGGTGTGAGGAAAGGCGTTTAAGAGTGAGAAAAAGCGTTAAGGTGTGAGAAAAGGCGTTGAGATGTGAGGAAAGGCGTTGAGGTGTGAGAAAAGGCGTTGAGGTGTGAGAAAAGGCGTTGAGGTGTGAGGAAAGGCGTTGAGGTGTGAGGAAAGGCGTTGAGGTGTGAGGAAAGGCGTTGAGGTGTGAGAAAAGGCGTTGAAGTGTGAGGAAAGGCGTTGAGGTGTGAGGAAAGGCGTTGAGGTGTGAGGAAAGGCGTTGAGGTGTGAGGAAAGGCGTTGAGGTGTGAGCAAAGGCGTTGAAGTGTAGGGTAATACCTGAGGATATAAGAACACTCATCAATGTCAATGAGATGCGCTAAGCTGTTGAACATCTTGTTTATTTACCAGACAACAGACCAAAGTGAGTCTGGGAGCGGAAGTGAAGACGACGGGTGTAAGGAAGATGTCGTCTTGTGAGTCGTGGGAGCGGAAGTGAAGACGACGGGTGTAAGGAAGATGTCGTCTTGTGAGTCGTGGGAGCGGAAGTGAAGACGACGGGTGTAAGGAAGATGTCGTCTTGTGAGTCGTGGGAGCGGAAGTGAACACGACGGGTGTAAGGAAGATGTCGTCTTGTGAGTCATAGAAGGAGAAGTGAAGACACATGTTCCTAGAAAGTAGTGTAGTGAACCATGATGGTGGTACCATGGGGGCAGTGTAGGGTTATACATGGGTGAAGATGAGAGATGCTCTCCCTCCTTCCGACCCTCCCTTCCCCCATCCATCCATCCATCCATCCATCCATCCAGCCATCCATCCCTTCCTCCCTCGTTCCCTCCCTCATTCTCACACACCTTCGATCTCTTCCCTCACCTGCCTGTTCCTTCCACTTCCTCCTGTACCCTTTCTTTCTTCCCTCCTCCTTCTCTCATCTCCCCCCTTCACTACTGCTTCCCTCCCTTCTTCCCTCCTTCCTCTACCATCCCCCTCCCTCTCTCCTCCTCGTCTCTCAATCCAGCATTCCTTCACACTTCTCTCCATCTCTACTCTCATCATCACCATATACTCATCAATTTTAATCCTTTTCTAGAAGCGAACCATCAAGCTTACATTTCCCAGTGATGAAACTTACATTTTTCAAGCTTCAAGTTTGCGTGTTTAAAGCTTTCAATCTTGCATTTTTTCAAACTTTAAGCTTACTCTTACCAAGCATGAATTTAACAAGCTTCCAAGCTTAAATTTTCCAAGCATCAAACGTAAGCTTGGGAAATGTAAGCCTGAAGCACAGGGAAACTTACGTTCCCCAAGCATCAAGCTCACATTTCTCAAGCTTCAGGCTTACGTTTCTCAAGCTTCAAGCTTCAGGGAAGCACTTTACTAACACTGAACTTCAGTTCCTGTGAGGATAAATAAGACAAACGTGAATGTTTTTGTTGCGTCGATGACAAGGAAAAAAAATCTTTGTTAAGCTGTCCTTGTTTTCCTCAGCGCTTTTGGGCGGATTTAAATGACGAAGCTAATGGGGGGGAAGCGGTAAATCCGTAAGGGGTAACCACGCAGCCGCCTGTGGAATGGGGAGGCGGCCAGGTCTCGTCCGAGGAAGGGGAGGAAGAGAGAGAGAGAGAGAGAGAGAGAGAGAGAGAGAGAGAGAGAGAGAGAGAGAGAGAGAGAGAGAGAGAGAGAGAGAGAGAGAGAGCGAGAGAGAGAGAGACACACACAGACAGACAGAGACAAAGAGAGAGATAAACAGACAGAGCAGATCCAATTTCTTGGATCAAGAGCTCTTCGCTAGCATCAAGACATCTTGAAGGGGAAGAAGGAGAGGGGGAAATGGCTTTAAAGTTTTAACCAGTAAAGTCAGAGGAAGAATTAACAAAAAATAAAGTCGCATTCTTTCAGGTTTATTTTTTTGTAGGTTCAAAATATTAATTTTCCCAGTAATGAAGAGCAGTGTACACACAGGCTGGTGTACACACAGGCTGGTGTACACACAGGCTGGTGTACACACAGGCTGGTGTACACACAGGCTGGTGTACACACAGGCTGGTGTACACACAGGCTGGTGTACACACAGGCTAGTGTACACACAGGCTGGTGTACACACAGGCTAGTGTACACACAGGCTGGTGTACACACAGGCTAGTGTACACACAGGCTGGTGTACACACAGACTGGTGTACACACAGGCTGGTGTACACACAGGCTAGTGTACACACAGGCTGGTGTACACACAGGCTAGTGTACACACAGGCTGGTGTACACACAGGCTAGTGTACACACAGGCTGGTGTACACACAGGCTGGTGTACACACAGGCTGGTGTACACACAGGCTGGTGTACACACAGGCTGGTGTACACACAGGTTGGTGTACACACAGGTTGGTGTACACACAGGTTGGTGTACACACAGGTTGGTGTACACACAGGTTGGTGTACACACAGGTTGGTCTACACACAGGTTGGTCTACACACAGATTGGTCTACACACAGGTTGGTGTACACACAGGCTGGTCTACACACAGGCTAGTGTACACACAGGCTGGTGTACACACAGGCTAGTGTACACACAGGCTGGTGTACACACAGGCTAGTGTACACACAGGCTGGTGTACACACAGGCTGGTGTACACACAGGCTGGTGTACACACAGGGTAGTGTACACACAGGCTGGTGTACACACAGGCTATTGTACACACAGGCTGGTGTACACACAGGCTAGTGTACACACAGGCTGGTGTACACACAGGCTAGTGTACACACAGGCTGGTGTACACACAGGCTAGTGTACACACAGGCTGGTGTACACACAGGCTAGTGTACACACAGGCTGGTGTACACACAGGCTAGTGTACACACAGGCTGGTGTACACACAGGCTAGTGTACACACAGGCTGGTGTACACACAGGCTAGTGTACACACAGGCTGGTGTACACACAGGCTAGTGTACACACAGGCTGGTGTACACACAGGCTAGTGTACACACAGGCTGGTGTACACACAGACTGGTGTACACACAGGCTGGTGTACACACAGGCTAGTGTACACACAGGCTGGTGTACACACAGGCTAGTGTACACACAGGCTGGTGTACACACAGGCTAGTGTACACACAGGCTGGTGTACACACAGGCTAGTGTACACACAGGCTGGTGTACACACAGGCTAGTGTACACACAGGCTGGTGTACACACAGACTGGTGTACACACAGGCTGGTGTACACACAGGCTAGTGTACACACAGGCTGGTGTACACACAGGCTAGTGTACACACAGGCTGGTGTACACACAGGCTAGTGTACACACAGGCTGGTGTACACACAGGCTAGTGTACACACAGGCTGGTGTACACACAGGCTAGTGTACACACAGGCTGGTGTACACACAGGCTAGTGTACACACAGGCTGGTGTACACACAGGCTAGTGTACACACAGGCTGGTGTACACACAGGCTAGTGTACACACAGGCTGGTGTACACACAGACTGGTGTACACACAGGCTAGTGTACACACAGGGTGGTGTACACACAGGCTGGTGTACACACAGGCTGGTGTACACACAGGCTGGTGTACACACAGGCTGGTGTACACACAGGCTGGTGTACACACAGGCTGGTGTACACACAGGCTGGTGTACACACTGGCTGGTGTACACACAGGCTGGTGTACGCACAGGCTGGTGTACACACAAGCTGGTGTACACACAGGCTGGTGTACACACAGGCTGGTGTACACACAGGCTAGTGTACACACAGGCTGGTGTACACACAGGCTGGTGTACACACAGGCTGGTGTACACACAGGCTAGTGTACACACAGGCTGGTGTACACACAGGCTGGTGTACACACAGGCTGGTGTACACACAGGCTGGTGTACACACAGGCTGGTGTACACACAGGCTGGTGTACACACAGGCTGGTGTACACACAGGCTGGTGTACACACAAGCTGGTGTACACACAGGCTGGTGTACACACAGGCTGGTGTACACACAGGCTGGTGTACACACAGGCTGGTGTGTACACAGGCTGGTGTACACACAGGCTGGTGTACACACAGGCTGGTGTACACACAGGCTGGTGTACACACAGGCTGGTGTACACACGGGCTGGTGTACACACAGGCTGGTGTACACACAGGCTGGTGTACACACAGGCTGGTGTACACACAGGCTGGTGTACACATAGGCTGGTGTACACACAGGGTCGTGTACACACAGGCTGGTGTACACACAGACTGGTGTACACACAGGCTGGTGTACACACAGGCTGGTGTACACACAGGCTGGTGTACACACAGGCTGGTGTACACACAGGCTGGTGTACACATAGGCTGGTGTACACACAGGGTCGTGTACACACAGGCTGGTGTACACACAGGCTGGTGTACACACAGGCTGGTGTACACACAGGCTGGTGTACACACAGGCTAGTGTACACACAGGCTGGTGTACACACAAGCTAGTGTACACACAGGCTCGTGTACACACAGGCTCCCGTACACACGGCTCGTGTACACACGGCTCGTGTACACACAGGGTCGTGTACACACAATACTCCGTGCGTACACTTATGTGCACATACATTACTGTGTACACAAATAATTCTGTGCACATGGTTCCAGAAACACTCACACGAGGTCCTAGAGGTACACACACACATACACACACACACGGTCCCAGAAACACTCCCTCGGGTATGATAGGAGTATATATATTTATATATCTGTAACAACACTGCGACTAGCCAAAGAGTCGAACCCACGTCGCTTTGGCCCGCCTAATGGTGAGCTAAGGACATATGACGCTCTTGTCCACGGGCCCACACAATCCTCCATGAGGGGGGCCAAAGCAGTATGGGTTCGACTCCTCGGCTAGTCGCAGTGCTGTTACTGATCAATACCACTCCTCCGTGGGTACAATGATATATATATATATATATATATATATATATATATATATATATATATATATATATATATATATATATATATATATATATATATTGCCAAGTAGGTAAAACTTGCAATTATGGCTTAAATAGCAAGGCTCATCTTGCCTATAGGACAAGCGTAAATTTGTGTATGCAATAATTTCGCAAAAAATCATTCTGAACCTATCGAAAAAAAATATTTCATTGTGCTTGTTTATTATTAAATTAT
>NC_091300.1:29759334-29866834 GCF_038502225.1 Cherax quadricarinatus | reverse complement strand
CCATCTTTCCCTTTCCTCCACTTCCCGGATACTCCTTCTCTCATTCTTTCCTCTCTTCCCTCCTCCACCGCAGACCAGCTAGGCAAAACAATGCTGCACTTTGATACCAAAGTCATCCAGTAAACTAAATCACAGAACTGGTGGGACTCAAACCTTCGTCTAAGTGAGCCCTAAAACTATCAGGGTAATTTCAGGGCTAGCCAGTAATGGGTTCAAATCCCATCCGTTCTGTGATTTGCTTGCAACTGCGGTATTACAATTTCGCGAGTCACTTAAACAAGCATTATTTTGTGTAGTTACTTACATTATTCTTGGTGTGGGAGCAGAGCTCTGCAGGTGGTGGCCGTCTTTACCCACTGACCTTTCCACAGAATACGCCACACAGTGGTCGACTAGCACCAGGGAACCTATTTACTGGTAAGTGTAAAGGGTGAGACAGTAGGCGTAAGACCCCTAAGATGGCCACCGCACAACTATCAACTAACACCGAGGTAACTGCTCACTGCTAGTTAGACAAGGTGGGTAACCGGTGTCAGGAAACATACCCATAACTCGCTTCATACCTGGGATTTTAACTCAGGAGTATTTACTTGAGTTGTAGCTCTGCCCACCGCCCACCCGCCCACAACCCACCACCCACCACCCACCGCCCACAACCTACCGCCCACCACCCACCGCCCACCACCCACCAGCTTCTCTAGCCACAACCACCATCTGCTGCTATAATAGTGATTGCCTTCACACTTTTCCCGTCAGGCTGCACTTACTATTGAGCTCAACAGCTGCTTTTGTTGAGTAAGGTTTTGTTATTGCTAGTATTTTGTTGCTATTCCGAATGCTATTGTCACTATTATTATTATTATTATTATTATTATTATTATTATTATTATTATTATTATTATTATTATTATTATAGTGTAAGGACAATTCAGTAACACTTACGTAATAACATCCAATAACTACCGAGAGAGATAGATAGGTAAATAGATAGATAGATAGATAAATATATAAAGAGAGAGAGAGAGAGAGAGAGAGAGAGAGAGAGAGAGAGAGAGAGAGAGAGAGAGAGAGAGAGAGAGAGAGAAAGCGTGTGCTAGTTTTCAAAAATCTTAACACAGTAACGAGTTCACATTCTTCGCTTTAGCGAAGAATGTGAACTCGTTACACACACTTCTTCAAGGAAAAAAAACTCAGTCATTCTTCGTTGCATGAGAGTTCACTATAATTCTTCACTAAATGAGAGCTAACTATAATTCTTCACTAAATGAGAGTTCACTATAATTCTTCACTAAATGAGAGCTAACTATAATTCTTCACTAAATGAGAGCTCACTATAATTCTTCACTAAATGAGAGTTCACTATAATTCTTCACTAAATGAGAGCTAACTATAATTCTTCACTAAATGAGAGCTAACTATAATTCTTCACTAAATGAGAGTTCACTATAATTCTTCACTAAATGAGAGCTCACTATAATTCTTCACTAAATGAGAGCTAACTATAATTCTTCACTAAATGAGAGCTCACTATAATTCTTCACTAAATGAGAGCTCACTATAATTCTTCACTAAATGAGAGTTCACTATAATTCTTCACTAAATGAGAGCTCACTATAATTCTTCACTAAATGAGAGCTAACTATAATTCTTCACTAAATGAGAGCTAACTATAATTCTTCACTAAATGAGAGTTCACTATAATTCTTCACTAAATGAGAGCTCACTATAATTCTTCACTAAATGAGAGTTCACTATAATTCTTCACTAAATGAGAGCTAACTATAATTCTTCACTAAATGAGAGCTAACTATAATTCTTCACTAAATGAGAGTTCACTATAATTCTTCACTAAATGAGAGCTCACTATAATTCTTCACTAAATGAGAGCTAACTATAATTCTTCACTAAATGAGAGCTCACTATAATTCTTCACTAAATGAGAGCTCACTATAATTCTTCACTAAATGAGAGTTCACTATAATTCTTCACTAAATGAGAGCTCACTATAATTCTTCACTAAATGAGAGCTAACTATAATTCTTCACTAAATGAGAGTTCACTATAATTCTTCACTAAATGAGAGCTCACTATAATTCTACACTAAATGAGAGTTCACTATAATTCTTCACTAAATGAGAGCTAACTATAATTCTTCACTAAATGAGAGTTCACTATAATTCTTCACTAAATGAGAGTTCACTATAATTCTTCACTAAATGAGAGCTCACTATAATTCTTCACTAAATGAGAGTTCACTATAATTCTTCACTAAATGAGAGCTCACTATAATTCTTCACTAAATGAGAGCTCACTATAATTCTTCACTAAATGAGAGTTCACTATAATTCTTCACTAAATGAGAGCTCACTATAATTCTTCACTAAATGAGAGCTAACTATAATTCTTCACTAAATGAGAGTTCACTATAATTCTTCACTAAATGAGAGCTCACTATAATTCTTCACTAAATGAGAGCTCACTATAATTCTTCACTAAATGAGAGTTCACTATAATTCTTCACTAAATGAGAGCTCACTATAATTCTTCACTAAATGAGAACTCACTATAATTCTTCACTAAATGAGAGCTCACTATAATTCTTCACTAAATGAGAGCTCACTATAATTCTTCACTAAATGAGAGTTCACTATAATTCTTCACTAAATGAGAGCTCACTATAATTCTTCACTAAATGAGAGCTAACTATAATTCTTCACTAAATGAGAGCTCACTATAATTCTTCACTAAATGAGAGCTCACTATAATTCTTCACTAAATGAGAGTTCGCTATAATTCTTCACTAAATGAGAGCTCACTATAATTCTTCACTAAATGAGAGTTCACTATAATTCTTCACTAAATGAGAGCTCACTATAATTCTTCACTAAATGAGAGTTCACTATAATTCTTCACTAAATGAGAGCTCACTATAATTCTTCACTAAATGAGAGCTAACTATAATTCTTCACTAAATGAGAGCTCACTATAATTCTTCACTAAATGAGAGTTCACTATAATTCTTCACTAAATGAGAGCTCACTATAATTCTTCACTAAATGAGAGCTCACTATAATTCTTCACTGAACGAGTGCTCACTATAATTCTTCACTAAATGAGAGCTCACTATAATTCTTCACTGAACGAGTGCTCATTATAATTCTTCACTGAACGAGTGCTCACTATAATTCTTCACTGAACGAGTGCTCACTATAATTCTTCACTGAACGAGTGCTCACTATAATTCTTCACTGAACGAGTGCTCACTATAATTCTTCACTGAACGAGTGCTCACTATAATTCTTCACTTAATGAGAGCTCACTATAATTCTTCACTAAATGAGAGCTCACTATAATTCTTCACTAAATGAGAGCTCACTATAATTCTTCACTAAATGAGAGCTCACTATAATTCTTCACTAAATGAGAGCTCACTATAATTCTTCACTAAATGAGAGCTCACTATAATTCTTCACTAAATGAGAGCTCACTATAATTCTTCACTAAATGAGAGCTCACTATAATTCTTCACTAAATGAGAGCTCACTATAATTCTTCACTAAATGAGAGCTCACTATAATTCTTCACTAAATGAGAGCTCACTATAATTCTTCACTAAATGAGAGCTCACTATAATTCTTCACTAAATGAGAGCTCACTATAATTCTTCACTAAATGAGAGCTCACTATAATTCTTCACTAAATGAGAGCTCACTATAATTCTTCACTAAATGAGAGCTCACTATAATTCTTCACTAAATGAGAGCTCACTATAATTCTTCACTAAATGAGAGCTCACTATAATTCTTCACTAAATGAGAGCTCACTATAATTCTTCACTAAATGAGAGCTCACTATAATTCTTCACTGAACTAGTGCTCACTATAATTCTTCACTAAATGAGAGCTCACTATAATTCTTCACTAAATGAGAGCTCACTATAATTCTTCACTAAATGAGAGCTCACTATAATTCTTCACTAAATGAGAGCTCACTATAACAAATCCGTAAATTCTAACCCTCACTTCTACACTGAATGAAAGTTCACAGTTCTTCAGTAACGAGAATTCACACACAAAAAAATCTTCATTCAATGAGGCCTCACAATAGACCATAATGCCTAAGTATTTACAATGAATGAAAATTCACTGTAAATTCCGCAGTGGGATTTTAACTAACACTGAAGGCTAATAGAGCGTAGAGGAGATAAGCATAGCGGTTGTAGACGAATAAGGTGATGCTAGTAGCAGTTAGGTGAGAGGGGTGATGGTGGTGAACGAGGGTGTGCTCTTAAGGTGTTGGGTTAGTGTGAATATGGTCCACTAGAGGAACTAGAACTGTGTCTTGGGGAGGGATCACGAAATTTGATACGGTTAGGAAATGAGGCGAAGGGCTAGGGTGAGTACTGGGAGCAATAATGATGAGTCGGAATGGATGAAGTGACAGTAAGTTGAAGTGATTGTAGAGATAGACTGAAGGCAGGGCTGATCTTATGGGTAAGCTGAGAATGCAGGGCTGATCGTATGGGTAAGCTGAGAATGCAGGGCTGATCGTATGGGTAAGCTGAGAGGGCAGGAATGATCGTATGGCTAAGATGAGAGGGTAAGGATGGATGATCGTATGGCTAAGCTGAGAGGGCAGGAATGATCGCATGGCTAAGCTAAGAGGGCAGGGATGAGCATATGGCTAAGTTGAGAAGGCATACATGGGTGCAAGGCTAAGCTGTGAGGTCAGGATGAGGGGGCTCAGGAACGATTTTTCAGGCCAGGCTGAAGAAATAGCAGTGGTCGTACTGCTAGGATGAACTTTTGGTGTGGGTGGTGAAGCGGTATGGTGTTGATGACGGGTTAAAGAAGGCACTATCTGCATTCACCCTCGACTCTCCTTCCTTTCCCTCGCGTTTTTTCCAGCGTACCAACTGGCTACCCCAAGTTCTGCCATTAAGTCAGGAGACACCTGTGACCGCTGCTACCTGCCACGCCCCACCCACAGGGTCAGAGGTACCACTCGCTGCTCGCCAGCAATCCTCCACGCTCCAAATATGGGATCAACGGAATCACTACTCATGTCCGATTCCTCCAAGTGGCCATTAAACGGGTCATCAACTGTTTAACACCAACGTAAAGGGGGAGGAACTTTCTTCTTTTTTTCTCGTTCAGCAAGTGTTTCGACTACTCATGGCATTAGTTCAGATCATTCAGCACAGCGGATGCTGCTAGGCAGAAATATTTTAATCTCTATACTAGCGACTTAAAGTACACTAGCAGCTTATGTACACTGGACAAGGACGGATCCACTACGAAACTAATGAAGCTTAAGCTTTAGGGGCCCATAATCCCGGAGGGCCCCAGAAGCGACTTTTGTCTAATTGCTTACAAAATTTTGTGTATATTGTATGAGAAGGATTTTTAAAAATAATAATATAAATAACACAGTGTAATTCACTGCAAAATAATAATTAAAATAAGAAACAGTGACAAAAGGCGACACATTTCTCGGTGTATGGAAGGCTGTTTAGTGCCACTCTCTCGACGCTACGCAAGGTAAGGATCATGGTAGGCAGTTCCTGCAAGGTTGGTATATAATACCGACAAATTGACAAGAAACATACATATAGAACAGTTAGGTATCGTTATTTCGAAACGTATTCGACTGAAGAGGCCTACTGTGCAGGCGAAAAGTTTCGGAATAAAGATACTTAACTGTTGCATGTGTCTTTGTTATCAACGTCTGTACTACACTCTGAGACCCACTGGAGGGTGAGGTAGCCCGGGTGGGTAGCCCCATCTGTACACCCACGGGAGGGTGAGGTAGCCCGGGTGGGTAGCCCCATCTGTACACCCACGGGAGGGTGAGGTAGCCCGGGTGGGTAGCCCCATCTGTACACCCACGGAAGGATGTGGTAGCCCGGGGGGTAGCCCCATGTGTACACCCACGGGTTGGTGATGTAGCCCGGGTGGGTAGCCCCATCTGTACACCCACGGGAGGGTGAGGTAGCCCGGGTGGGTAGCCAAATCTGTACACCCACGGGAGAATGAGGGAGCCCGGGTGGGCAGCCCCATCTGTACACCCACGGGAGAATGAGGTAGCACGGGTGGGTAGTCCCATCTGTACACCCACGGGAGAATGAGGTAGCACGGGTGGGTAGCCCCATCTGTACACCCACGGGAGAATGAGGTAGCCCGGGTTGGTAGCCCCATCTGTACACCCACGGGAGGGTGAGGTAGCCCGGGTGGGTAGCCCCATCTGTACACCCACGGGAGAGAGAGGTAGCTCGGGTGGGTAGCCCCATCTGTACATCCACGGGAGGATGAGGTAGCACGGGTGGGTAGCCTCATCTGTACACCCACGGGAGAATGAGGTAGCCCGGGTTGGTAGCCCCATCTGTACACCCACGGGAGGGTGAGGTAGCCCGGGTGGGTAGCCCCATCTGTACACCCACAGGAGAATGAGGTATCCCGGGTGGGTAGCCCCATCTGTACACCCACGGGAGGGTGAGGTAGCCCGGGTGGGTAGCCCCATCTGTACACCCACGGGAGAGAGAGGTAGCTCGGGTGGGTAGCCCCATCTGTACATCCACGGGAGGATGAGGTAGACCGGGTGGGTAGCCCCATCTGTGCACCCACGGGAGAGAGAGGTAGCCCGGGTGGGTAGCCCCATCTGTACACCCACGGGAGAATGAGGTAGCCCGGGTGGGTAGCCCCGTCTGTACACCCACGGGAGAATGAGGTACCCAGGGTTGGTAGCCCCATCTGTACACCCACGGGAGGGTGAGGTAGCCCGGGTGGGTAGCCCCATCTGTACACCCACGGGAGAATGAGGTAGCCCGGGTGGGTAGCCCCATCTGTACACCCACGGGAGAATGAGGTAGCACGGGTGGGTAGCCCCATCTGTACACCCACGGGAGAATGAGGTAGCACGGGTGGGTAGCCCCATCTGTACACCCACGGGAGAATGAGGTATCTGTACACCCTCGGGAGGATGAGGTAGCACGGGTGGGTAGCCCCATCTGTACACCCACGGGAGAATGAGGTAGCCCGGGTTGGTAGCCCCATCTGTACACCCACGGGAGGGTGAGGTAGCCCGGGTGGGTAGCCCCATCTGTACACCCACAGAGAATGAGGTATCCCGGGTGGGTAGCCCCATCTGTACACCCACGGGAGGGTGAGGTAGCCCGGGTGGGTAGCCCCATCTGTACACCCACGGGAGAGAGAGGTAGCCCGGGTGGGTAGCCCCATCTGTACACCCACGGGAGAATGAGGTAGCCCGGGTGGGTAGCCCCGTCTGTACACCCACGGGAGGGTTAAGTAGCCCGGGTGGGTAGCCCCATCTGTACACCCATGGGAGGGTGAGGTAGCCCGGGTGGGTAGCCCCATCTGTACACCCACAGGAGAATGAGGTAACCCGGGTGGGTAGCCTCATCTGTACACCCACGGGAGGGTGAGGTAGCCCGGGTGGGTAGCCCCGTCTGTACACCCACGGGAGAATGAGGTAGCCCGGGTGGGTAGCCCCATCTGTACACCCACGGGAGGGTGAGGTAGCCCGGGTGGGTAGCCCCATCTGTACACCCACGGGAGGGTGAGGTAGCCCGGGTGGGTAGCCCCATCTGTACACCCACGGGAGGATGAGGTAGCCCGGGTGGGTAGCCCCATCTGTACACCCACGGGAGGGTGAGGTAGCCCGGGTGGGTAGCCCCATCTGTACACTCACGGGAGGATGAGGTAGCCCGGGTGGGTAGCCCCATCTGTACACCCACGGGAGGATGAGGTAGCCCGGGTGGGTAGCCCCATCTGTACACCCACGGGAGGATGAGGTAGCCCGGGTGGGTAGCCCCATCTGTACACTCACGGGAGGATGAGGTAGCCCGGGTGGGTAGCCCCATCTGTACACCCACGGGAGGATTAGGTAGCCCGGGTGGGTAGCCCCATCTGTACACTCACGGGAGGATGAGGTAGCCCGGGTGGGTAGCCTCATCTGTACACCCACGGGAGGATGAGGTAGATCGGGTGGGTAGCCCCATCTGTACACTCACGGGAGGATGAGGTAGCCCGGGTGGGTAGCCCCATCTGTACACTCACGGGAGGATGAGGTAGCCCGGGTGGGTAGCCCCATCTGTACACCCACGGGAGGATGAGGTACCCCGGGTGGGTAGCCCCATCTGTACACCCACGGGAGAGTGAGGTTGCCCGGGTGGGTAGCCCCATCTGTACACTCACGGGAGGATGAGGTAGCCCGGGTGGGTAGCCCCATCTGTACACCCACGGGAGGATGAGGTAGCCCGGGTGGGTAGCCCCATCTGTACACCCACGGGAGGGTGAGGTAGTAGCCCCATCTGTGAGGTAGGTACCCCTGGTGGGTAGCCCCATCTGTACACCCACGGGAGAGAGAGGTAGCCCGGGTGGGTAGCCCCATCTGTACACCCACGGGAGGATGAGGTAGCCCGGGTGGGTAGCCCCATCTGTACACCCACGGGAGGATGAGGTAGCCCGGGTGGGTAGCCCCATCTGTACACCCACGGGAGGATGAGGTAGCCCGGGTGGGTAGCCCCATCTGTACACTCACGGGAGGATGAGGTAGCCCGGGTGGGTAGCCCCATCTGTACACCCACGGGAGGATGAGGTAGCCCGGGTGGGTAGCCCCATCTGTACACCCACGGGAGGATGAGGTAGCCCGGGTGGGTAGCCCCATCTGTACACCCACGGGAGGGTGAGGTAGCCCGGGTGGGTAGCCCCATCTGTACACTCACGGGAGGATGAGGTAGCCCGGGTGGGTAGCCCCTTCTGTACACCCACGGGAGGGTGAGGTAGCCAGGGTGGGTAGCCCCATCTGTACACTCACGGGAGGATGAGGTAGCCCGGGTGGGTAGCCCCATCTGTACACCCACGGGAGGATGAGGTATGGGTAGCCCCATCTGTACCACCCGGGTGGGTAGCCCCATCTGTACACCCACGGGAGAGTGAGGTTGCCCGGGTGGGTAGCCCCATCTGTACACCCACGGGAGAGTGAGGTTGCCCGGGTGGGTAGCCCCATCTGTACACCCACGGGAGAGTGAGGTAGCCTGGGTGGGTAGCCCCATCTGTACACCCACGGGGAGGGTGAGGTAGCCCGGGTGGGTAGCCCCATCTGTACACCCACGGGGAGGGTGAGGTAGCCCGGGTGGGTAGCCCCATCTGTACACCCACGGGGAGGGTGAGGTAGCCCGGGTGGGTAGCCCCATCTGTACACCCACGGGAGGGTGAGGTAGCCCGGGTGGGTAGCCCCATCTGGACACCCACGGGAGGGTGAGGTAGCCCGGGTGGGTAGCCCCATCTGGACACCCACGGGAGGGTGAGGTAGCCCGGGTGGGTAGCCCCATCTGGACACCCACGGGAGGGTGAGGTAGCCCGGGTGGGTAGCCCCATCTGGACACCCACGGGAGGGTGAGGTAGCCCGGGTGGGTAGCCCCATCTGGACACCCACGGGAGGGTGAGGTAGCCCGGGTGGGTAGCCCCATCTGGACACCCACGGGAGGGTGAGGTAGCCCGGGTGGGTAGCCCCATCTGGACACCCACGGGAGGGTGAGGTAGCCCGGGTGGGTAGCCCCATCTGGACACCCACGGGAGGGTGAGGTAGCCCGGGTGGGTAGCCCCATCTGTACACCCACGGGAGGGTGAGGTAGCCCGGGTGGAAGACTCCAGCACTGCGTTAAAAGACTTGTCATTTTCACTTCTCTGGCCATTTCACTTTTGCTCGGAGATGATGACGATGACGACGATGATGATGATGATGCATTTCTATCCATCCTTCTTTCTTTTTCATCAGCTTTTTATTTTCCTTTCTTTCATCGCCTCCGTTTTTCTTCCTTTCTTCCATCTTTGGTCTGATTATTCTGAAGAAATTTGTCGCTTCGTATGACTAAAGACAAAACGATTTTATTATTATTAATAATATTATTATTATTATTATTATTATTATTATTATTATTATTATTATTATTATTATTATTATTATTATTACTATTATTATTACTATTATTATTATTATTATTATTATTATTATTATTATTATTATTATTATTATTATTATTATCATTATCATTATTATTATTAATCTATAGAAGGGGAGGATAGCTCCAATTCCTCAGATTAAGAGCCCATAGCTATCATTAAGGTGCACACCTTGAAGAGGCTGTCTCCAGGATGGCATCACTGCAAACAAACATTTCACTTTCCTATTGTTTCTCCGACATGGCAACACTGTAAATAAATGGATGTTTATCATAGTCTCGCCTGGTGAAGGCTCTTGATCAAAGGAATTGGAATTGTCTCCTTTTATCACAACGTATTGAAACTATCACGTGACAAACATCATGGCGTTGCCACAAGGTAGACATCAAAGAGTTGCCACAAGGTAGACATCAAAGAGTTGCCACAAGGTAGACATCAAAGAGCTGCCACAAGGTAGACATCAAAGAGTTGCCACAAGGTAGACATCAAAGAGTTGCCACAAGGTAGACATCAAAGAGTTGCCACAAGGTAGACATCAAAGAGTTGCCACAAGGTAAACATCAAAGAGTTGCCACAAGGTAGACATCAAAGAGTTGCCACAAGGTAAACATCAAAGAGTTGCCACAAGGTAAACATCAAAGAGTTGCCACAAGGTAGACATCAAAGAGTTGCCACAAGGTAGACATCAAAGAGTTGCCACAAGGTAAACATCAAAGAGTTGCCACAAGGTAAACATCAAAGAGTTGCCACAAGGTAAACATCAAAGAGTTGCCACAAGGTAGACATCAAAGAGTTGCCACAAGGTAGACATCAAAGAGTTGCCACAAGGTAGACATCAAAGAGTTGCCACAAGGTAGACATCAAAGAGCTGCCACAAGGTAAACATCAAAGAGTTGCCACAAGGTAGACATCAAAGAGTTGCCACAAGGTAGACATCAAAGAGTTGCCACAAGGTAGACATCAAAGAGTTGCCACAAGGTAGACATCAAAGAGTTGCCACAAGGTAGACATCAAAGAGTTGCCACAAGGTAGACATCAAAGAGTTGCCACAAGGTAGACATCAAAGAGTTGCCACAAGGTAGACATCAAAGAGTTGCCACAAGGTAGACATCAAAGAGTTGCCACAAGGTAGACATCAAAGAGCTGCCACAAGGTAGACATCAAAGAGTTGCCACAAGGTAGACATCAAAGAGTTGCCACAAGGTAGACATCAAAGAGTTGCCACAAGGTAGACATCAAAGAGTTGCCACAAGGTAGACATCAAAGAGTTGCCACAAGGTAGACATCAAAGAGTTGCCACAAGGTAGACATCAAAGAGTTGCCACAAGGTAGACATCAAAGAGTTGCCACAAGGTAGACATCAAAGAGTTGCCACAAGGTAGACATCAAAGAGCTGCCACAAGGTAGACATCAAAGAGGTGCCACAAGGTAAACATCAAAGAGTTGCCACAAGGTAAACATCAAAGAGTTGCCACAAGGTAGACATCAAAGAGCTGCCACAAGGTAGACATCAAAGAGGTGCCACAAGGTAAACATCAAAGAGTTGCCACAAGGTAAACATCAAAGAGTTGCCACAAGGTAGACACAAAGAGCTCAAAGAGACATCAAAGAGGTGCCAAAAGGTAATCATCAAAGAGTTGCCACAAGGTAAACATCAAAGAGTTGCCACAAGGTAGACATCAAAGAGTTGCCACAAGGTAGACATCAAAGAGTTGCCACAAGGTAAACATCAAAGAGTTGCCACAAGGTAGACATCAAAGAGTTGCCACAAGGTAGACATCAAAGAGCTGCCACAAGGTAAACATCAAAGAGTTGCCACAAGGTAGACATCAAAGAGTTGCCACAAGGTAGACATCAAAGAGCTGCCACAAGGTAGACATCAAAGAGTTGCCACAAGGTAAACATCAAAGAGTTGCCACAAGGTAAACATCAAAGAGTTGCCACAAGGTAGACATCAAAGAGTTGCCACAAGGTAGACATCAAAGAGTTGCCACAAGGTAGACATCAAAGAGTTGCCACAAGGTAAACATCAAAGAGTTGCCACAAGGTAAACATCAAAGAGTTGCCACAAGGTAAACATCAAAGAGTTGCCACAAGGTAGACATCAAAGAGTTGCTGCCACAAGGTAGACATCAAAGAGTTGCCACAAGGTAAACATCAAAGAGTTGCCACAAGATAAGACATCAAAGAGTTGCCACAAGGTAGACATCAAAGAGTTGCCACAAGGTAAACATCAAAGAGTTGCATCAAAGACAAGATAAACATCAAAGAGTTGCCACAAGGTAGACATCAAAGAGTTGCCACAAGGTAAACATCAAAGAGTTGCCACAAGGTAGACATCAAAGAGTTGCCACAAGGTAGACATCAAAGAGTTGCCACAAGGTAAACATCAAAGAGTTGCCACAAGGTAGACATCAAAGAGCTGCCACAAGGTAGACATCAAAGAGTTGCCACAAGGTAGACATCAAAGAGTTGCCACAAGGTAAACATCAAAGAGTTGCCACAAGGTAGACATCAAAGAGCTGCCACAAGGTAAACATCAAAGAGTTGCCACAAGGTAGACATCAAAGAGCTGCCACAAGGTAGACATCAAAGAGTTGCCACAAGGTAGACATCAAAGAGTTGCCACAAGGTAAACATCAAAGAGTTGCCACAAGGTAGACATCAAAGAGCTGCCACAAGGTAAACATCAAAGAATTGCCACAAGGTAGACATCAAAGAGTTGCCACAAGGTAGACATCAAAGAGCTGCCACAAGGTAGACATCAAAGAGTTGCCACAAGGTAGACATCAAAGAGTTGCCACAAGGTAGACATCAAAGAGTTGCCACAAGGTAGACATCAAAGAGTTGCCACAAGGTAAACATCAAAGAGCTGCCACAAGGTAGACATCAAAGAGCTGCCACAAGGTAGACATCAAAGAGTTGCCACAAGGTAGACATCAAAGAGTTGCCACAAGGTAGACATCAAAGAGTTGCCACAAGGTAGACATCAAAGAGTTGCCACAAGGTAGACATCAAAGAGCTGCCACAAGGTAGACATCAAAGAGCTGCCACAAGGTTGACATCAAAGAGTTGCCACGAGGTAAACATCACGAAGTTACCACAAATCGAAATAGGTAACAGTGAATTATAAGAGAGAAAGTGGGCAAGTAATTTTTGAAGCCGTTCAGTCGTGATTCCCAGAGATGAAGCCTAGTTAAGCTGTAAGTCTGGCCCAGCTTGGAGGAGAGAAGCTGGAAGAAGAAGCGTGATAGCGAGCAGTGAATCTGTGGTCCCACGCTCGAAGCTTCTCTCTCTCTCTCCTTGCTGTCGTGACTTCCTCGTTCACGACCCCTGTCCAGCACGTCTCTCCTACCTCCTCCCCTATTCCCCTAGCGTCCGTCTCTCCTACCTATTCCCTCAGCATCCGTCTCTCTCCCCATCCGTCTCTGGCCAGGAGGCATGATGTGGGACCGGGCTGCAGGGACGATGATCTCCAAATCGTCACGAGGTATTCAACAGGTAATACTAGTTATTCCTCGAACAGGCTCGGCGCACGCGAATGTGTGTGTGTATGTGTGTGTGTGTGTGTGTGTGTGTGTGTGTGTGTGTGTGTGTGTGTGTGTGTGTGTGTGTGTGTGTGTGTGTGTGTGTGTGTGTTTACTCACACTTTTCTTCCTAAAGGTGATTTGTTGGTGTTCGCGTTGTATTCACCTAATTGTGGTTGCAGGAGTCGAGACTCAGCTCCTGGCCTCGCCTCTTTACTGAACGCGTCACCCTTGAGGGTGTCACTTTTAGGGATGCCAATTTCAGGGTGTCGCCCTGAGAGTGTCACTCTGAGGGTGTCACTTTGAGGGTGTCATTGCTCGATCGTTGTAAGCTTCAAATGAGATTAGTGAATCACGTGTTGCGTCAGTCTGGTTGGGCCAGCAGGTAGCACAGGGAGCAGGCAAGAAGCACAGTGAATATCCAAAGGAACACTAGGAATTTGCAAGGAGCACAGTGAGCTTGCAAGGAGCACAGTAAGTTTTCAAGGAACATTGGGAGCTTACAAGGAACATTGGAACATTGCAACTACAGAGGCACTGTGGTGACAATCAGAGGCACCATGGTGACAGACAATCAAAGGCACCGTGGTGATAGATAATCAAAGGCACCATGATAGACAATCAGAAACATCATGATGATAGACAATCAGAGGCCCCATGATGATAGACAGAGGCACTATCATAAACAATCAGAGGCACCATGATGATAGACAGTAAGAGGCACCATGATGATAGACAATCAAAGGCACCATGATGGACAATCAAAGGCACCATGATGATACACAATCAGAGGCACCATGGTGGTAGACAATCAGTGGCACCATGATGATAGACAATCAGAGGCGCCGTGGTGATAACCAAAGGCAACGTGGTAACAGAGGCACCATGGTGACAATCAGAGGCACTGTGATGACAATCAGAGGCACAATGATGATACTCAGATGCTTTGCGGCGACAATCAGAGGCAACGTGGAGACAATCAGATGCGCCGTGGTGAAATTAGATGCACGTTGGTGATAATCAGAAGCACCGTGGGGACAAACAGAGGAACGGTGGTGACAATCAGAGGCACCTTAGTGATAATCAGAGGCATCGTGGTGACAGAGGCACCGTGAAAACAATCAGAGGCACCCTGGTGACAATCAGGGGCACCCTGGTGACAATAAGAGGCACCGTGGTGACAATCAGAGGCACCCTGGTGACAATAAGAGGCACCCTGGTGACAATAAGAGGCACCCTGGTGACAATAAGAGGCACCCTGGTAACAATCAGAGGCACCTTAGTGATAATCAGAGGCACCCTCGTGACAATCAGAGGCACCCTGGTGGCAATCAGAGGCACCGTGGTGACAATCAGAGGCACCTTAGTGATAATCGGAAGCACCGTGGTGACAATCAGAGGCACCCTGGTGACAATAAGAGGCACCCCGGTGACAATCAGAGGCACCCTGGTGACAATCAGAGGCACCCTGGTGACAATAAGAGTCACCTTAGTGATAATCAGAGGCACCGTGGTGACAGAGGCACCGTGATGACAATCAGAGGCACCCTGGTGACAATCAGAGGCACCCTGGTGACAATAAGAGGCACCCTGGTGACAATCAGAGACTCCCTGGTGACAATAAGACGCACCCTGGTGACAATAAGAGGCACCCTGGTGACAATAAGAGGCACCCTGGTGACAATCAGAGGCACCTTAGTGATAATCAGAGGCATCGTGGTGACAATCAGAGGCACCGTGGTGACAATCAGAGGCACCTTAGTGATAATCAGAGGCACCGTGGTGATAATCAGAGGCACCCTGGTGACAATCAGAGGCACCCTGGTGACAATCAGAGGCACCCAGGTGACAATCAGAGGCACCCTGGTGACAATCAGAGGCACCCTGGTGACAATCAGAGGCACCATGGTAACAATCACAGGCACCCTGGTGACAATCAGAGGAACCCTGGTGACAATCAGAGGCACCCTGGTGACAATCAGAGGCACCCTGGTGACAATCAGAGGCACCCTGGTGACAATCAGAGGCACCCTGGTGACAATCAGAGGCACCCTGGTGACAATAAGAGGCACCCTGGTGACAATCAGAGGCACCCTGGTGACAATCAGAGGCACCCTGGTGACAATCAGAGGCACCCTGGTGACAATCAGAGGCACCCTGGTGACAATCAGAGGCACCCTGGTGACAATAAGAGGCACCCTGGTGACAATCACAGGCACCCTGGTGACAATCACAGGCACCCTGGTGACAATAAGAGGCACCCTGGTGACACTCACAGGCGCCCTGGTGACAATCACAGGCACCCTGGTGACAATTACAGGCACCCTGGTGACAATCACAGGCACCCTGGTGACAATCACAGACACCCTGGTGACAATCACAGGCACCCTGGTGACAATCAGAGGCACCCTGGTGACAGTCACAGGCACCGTGGTGACAATCAGAGGCACCCTGGTGACAATCAGAGGCACCCTGATGACAATCAAAGGCACCCTGGTGACAATCAGAGGCATCCTGGTGACAATCAGAGGCACCCTGGCGACAATCAGAGGCACCCTGGTGACAATCAGAGGCACCCTGGTGACAATCACAGGCACCCTGGTGACAATCAGAGGCACCCTGGTGACAATCACAGGCGCCCTGGTGACAATCACAGGCACCCTGGTGACAATCACAGGCACCCTGGTGACAATCGCAGGCACCCTGGTGACAATCAGAGGCACCCTGGTGACAATCAGAGGCACCCTGGTGACAATCACAGGCACCTTGGTGAGAATCAGAGGCACCTTGGTGGCAATCAGAGGCACCCTGGTGACAATCAGGGCACCCTGGTGACAATCAGGGCACCCTGGTGACAATCAGGGCACCCTGGTGACAATCAGAGGCACCCTGGTGACAATCAGAGGCACCCTGGTGACAATCAGGGCACCCTGGTGACAATCAGGACACCCTGGTGACAATCAGAGGCACCCTGGTGACAATCAGGGCACCCTGGTGACAATCAGGGCACCCTGGTGACAATCAGGGCACCGGGGGGGCGCATGGTTTTTCCTGGTCTCTCCCAGTGTCTTGCAAGAGGTTTTCATTAATAACGTCTTAAATAAAACTACCTTTATTACCAAACACACACACACACACACGGGGTCAGGAGCTATGATTCGACCCCTGCATCCACAATTAGGTGAGTTAGGTGGCTACACACATGCACACCTATGCATACATACACATGCACATACATATGCACACACACATGCACATACATACGCACACATACACAGTACAACAGTGAACATCAACTGTACACACTATATCAGAGGTGACGTACACTCACTACAACAGTGAAGGTGATCTAAACACACACTACAGCAGTGAAGGTGACCTACACACACACTACAGCAGTGAAGGTGATCTACACTCACTACAACAGTGAAGGTGACCTACACACACACTACAACAGTGAAGGTGACCTATACACACACTACAACAGTGAATCAGGTGACCTACACACACACTACAACAGTGAAGGTGACCTACACACACACACACACACACACACACACACACACACACACACACACACACACACACACACACACACACACATACACACACACACAACATCAGTGTTTGTACCACAAACACACTCACTATAACAGTAAGGGTGCCCTTACTATGTCGAATATGTTCTCCCCACACACACACTCTACAATAGCAAACATGCCCCCCACACAAACACACTACATCAGTAATGGTGCTACCCCCTTCCCCCCACACACACTACAACAGTGATGGTGCCCACACAGAAAAAATTCACAACAGTGAATGTACCACACACACACACACACACACACACACACACACACACACCACAACAGTGAAGGTGCCACATAAACTCGAGCGATTCTCTTGCCTAGCTCATTGCCACAGAGCCACGGGGCTGTTGCACCCTGCACGGACCTCTCACAACTTAGCATAACACCACTACGTACTAGCTCTTTCTCGGCCGCAGCTAGTCTCTTGCTTGGCCTGTAACAACCTTCTGTTAAGACTGTGGCAGCCAAGAGCCAGGTCATCCTCGCAAGTATCCCAGCTAGCGATGCATTTCCTGGAACTCTCGGTCAACGCACTACGATCTCTGGCTGGGAGATTTCAACGCTCCAGCAAGTGAGCCTATCTCTGATCAATATGGGACTTACCTCGATGTCTGTCCTCAGTTGGGGATCCTTTATGAGAGGGTCACTGTGTAGTCAATAATCACACGCTACACAATTATCCGTATTCACTGTTTTGGCTAGTACCACAACACTACTAGGGACTGGTTGCATCTAGTGACTGAGTGTTACACTGTATATTCACTTGTACACTTGTATGGTTGACACAGCACACTGCACAAGAGGGTAGTGTAGTCAGAGAGCACCGTGGTGGTCACGGGGAGGGGCGAGCCTCACACACGCTCGCAGCAGACACGGGCCCGACCATCGCATACCACTGTAAAAGCGAAACTAAGCCTGACCTACATACGGGCCGATACTAAAAGGGAAAACCCGCCACCTCGCGTCCGCCGATGGGCCGGCAAGTTTCACTTGCTGGCGCGCCTCCCTCCTTGCTGCTGCGGGCCTGCAGCGTCAGGCAGGTCCCACACTCCCCACAGCAGCCGGGGAAGCAGCAGTAGAAGGCTCTCCCTCCCACTAGCTGAGGTGGGGGACGCCACCACTAACCTACTGACTGGCTGGCGCGCGGCTGGTGCTGGAGACCTGATGTGGCCGCTCAGCACCGTAAAGTAACGGACCTGCGCCGCTTCTGCCAGACTCCCAGCCTTGGTCGAGGTCGCTCTCAACCACCTCCACTCTGCACTCCACGTTACTGCTGATATAACACTCCTGTGCTTTAACTTACATCTGGGAATTAATCCTACCATGCCAGGCAGCTGCTCAGGACCATATAAGGAAGAACAGGTGTAGCAGGCGTCGATGCAGCGCTAAATTTACACAGTCTGGAACTTCAGCTGGAAAGAAAACGCGCAAACACGTACTTCAGTAACTTGCTCAGTGTAAAGTAAGCTGAAACTAAGCTTAATGTGTTTTTAAAAGAAACAAAAGATAACGAAATAATAAAAAATACAACGGAACGGTAAACTCAGCCCACGCAACAGCAATATGGCTCAAGGAACCGAGAAGACGTGGCAGCGAGGCGGGCAGGAGGGGCGTAAGAAAGTTGGTTGTGGTATCAGTAAGAGTGGAGCTCCAGTCACCCTGCTTATCATCAATTTATTTTGTCTCTTTTTTTTCTGCTCAAAACTAAATCTTCTGTAGTTAGCATTTAGAAGCAACAGAGAACGTCTGGCACACACAGGCGTGAAATTAATTTCGACGCCCAAGAATAAGTGTTTTACAAGCCGGAATTAACATGATATAGTAAGAGTGATGACGAAACTAGAGCCTCTGGTTTAAGAGAGGCTCGTATAGCAGTGCCATGCCTCCTAACTCGGCGAGATTACGTTCTGACTGCTGGAAAACACGCATGGCCCACTCCTCACTCCTGCTCTGCATCCTGCCACTGGAGTCCATTTCTTCTTCTCCCTTAACTCGTTTTTAATTAATTTAATTTTTTGGGGTGGGGGGGGGAGACAATGAATGCCACAGCCGTCCCAAATGACTTCTTATAAATCTTTGTTTTTTTTTTCAGTAGGGCAAATTCATCGCAATTCTTAAACATCTGTCCTTTCCAGTCTTAGTTTATATATTTTTGCCTCTATAGATGCCAATCGAAACATTATTTTATATTCATAGAAAAGCGCTAAATCCGTAAGGCTCACATATCGCCTGGGAAATAATAGGCAATTAGATTTGATCCGAGGAGGAAGACAGTAGCTCTGGATACTCAGATCAACAGCCCTTCATCATTCGATAAAATTTTAACGTGTTCCATTATGAAATTTTCTTCATAATTTTCAGTCTTTTCTTCAAGTCGTATTGATCTTATCGTTAGATTTAAAATAGTAATTTAATCAAATGCTCAGAATATTTGAGTTTAGTAAAGTGTTACCAACACCAGAGCACATCAAAGCTTTGCAACACCAGAGTACATCAAAGCTCTGCAACACCACAGTACATCAGAGCTCTGCAATACCACAGTACATCAGAGCTCTGCAATACCACAGTACATCAGAGCTCTGCAACACCACAGTACATCAGAGCTCTGCAACATCACAGTACATCAAAGCTCTGCAACACCACAGTACATCAGAGCTCTGCAACATCGCAGTACATCAAAGCTCTGCAACACCACAGTACATCAGAGCTCTGCAACACCACAGTACATCAGAGCTCTGCAACACCAGAGTACATAAGAGCTCGACAACACCAGAATACATCAGAGCTTTGCAACACCAGAGTACATCAGAGCTCTGCAACACCACAGTACATCAGAGCTCTACAACACCACAGTACATCAGAGCTCTGCAACACCACAGTACATCAGAGCTCTGCAACACCACAGTACATCAAAGCTCTGCAACACCACAGTACATCAGAGCTCTGCAACACCAGAGTACATAAGAGCTCTACAACACCAGAATACATCACAGCTATGCAACACCAGAGTACATCAGAGCTCTGCAACGCCACAGTACATCAGAGCTCTACAACACCACAGTACATCAGAGCTCTGCAACACCACAGTACATCAGAGCTCTGCAACACCACAGTACATCAAAGCTCTGCAACACCACAGTACATCAGAGCTCTGCAACACCAGAGTACATAAGAGCTCTACAACACCAGAATACATCAGAGCTTTGCAACACCAGAGTACATCAGAGCTCTGCAACGCCACAGTACATCAGAGCTCTGCGACACCACAGTACATCAAAGCTCTGCAGCACCAGAGTATATCAAAGCTCTGCAACATCAGAGTACATCAAAGCTCTGTAACGCCAGAATACATCAGAGCTCTGCAACACCAGAGTATATCAGAGCTCTGCAACACCAGAGTACATCAGAGCTCCGCAATACCACAGTACATCAGAGCTCTGCAACACCACAGTACATCAGAGCTCTGCAACATCACAGTACATCAGAGCTCTGCAACATCACAATACATCAGAGCTCTGCAACACCATAGTACATCAGAGCTCTGCAACACCACAGTACATCAGAGCTCTGCAACACCACAGTACTTCAGAGCTCTGCAACACCACAGTACATCAGAGCTCTGCAACACCACAGTACATCAGAGCTCTGCAACACCACAGTACATCAGAGTTCTGCAACACCACAGTACATCAGAGCTCTGCAACACCACAGTACTTCAGAGCTCTGCAACATCACAGTACATCAGAGCTCTGCAACATCACAGTACATCAGAGCTCTGCAACACCACAGTACATCAGAGCTCTGCAACACCACAGTACATCACAGCTATGCAACACCAGAGTACATCAGAGTCCTGTAACAGAAGAGTACATCAGAGTTCTGAGACACTGATAAGTTCTGTTACACCACAGACCATCAGAGCTCTCAAACACTGCTCAACTCTGCGTCACTGTTCAATCCTGCACCACTGCTCAACTCTGCGTCACTGTTCAATCCTGCACCACTGCTCAACTCTGCGTCACTGTTCAATCCTGCACCACTGCTCAACTCTGCGTCACTGTTCAACCCTGCACCACTGCTCAACTCTGCGTCACTGTTCAATCCTGCACCACTGCTCAACTCTGCGTCACTGTTCAACCCTGCACCACTGCTCAACTCTGCAACATTGCTAAATTCTGCAACGCTACTCAAGTCTGGAACACCGTTCAATTCTTCAACACTTCTGAGCTCTGCAGCACTGCTCAACTCTGCAATACTGCACAATGCTGCGGTATTAGAGCTTTGTAACATCACAGAATCAAGCATAGCAACTTTCTCTCAGTCTCTAAGCTTTGTAACTCAACACATCCTAATCTTTCTCTCAGTACCCAAGCTTTATAACAGAACACACTTTAATTTTTCTGTCATTCCCTAAGCTTTATAACCCATCACTCTCGTTTGTTCAGAGAGAGAGAGAGAGAGAGAGAGAGAGAGAGAGAGAGAGAGAGAGAGAGAGAGAGAGAGAGAGAGAGAGAGAGAGAGAGAGAGAGAGAGAGAGAGAGAGAGAGAGAGAGAGACAGAGACAGAGAGAGAGATAAAGTGGAATTCTAACTTCCATGTGTCGCAAAGAATAAAAGGTTTTAATAGTAAAGCGAATACCTAAGATTATTGGAAATCGTCGTTCAGGGAAGTGTGAGGAATCGGTATTCACGAATTTCGGAGGTCAGCTGTGCCAGTGATGACCCAGGAGAGGTGTAGTGACCTTGTGTGATGACGCCGCCTACCACCCACTCCACCACTTCTAACAACACTACCAACACTACCACCATTGTCACCACCACTACAACTACTACAGCCACCCATGAATCAGCAGTACCGCACCACCACCCGCTACCCATGCCCACCACCACAGACTATCCCAGCCCACTTGAGCCTAATATTCCGGCCCACCACCTGCTTCTTACACCAGCTGCCCCTGCTCACCTAGGCACCTGGGTGTTAGTCGACTGCTGTGGGTCACATCAGGAGGTAAAACGTTTCAATAATAATAATAATAATAATAATAATAATAATAATAATAATAATAATAATAATAATAATTCAGCTCACATGAGCCCCCTACTAAAATTAATTCACGCTGGTTTAAATTTAAAAATAAAAAAACAATTATGATGACACAAATGAGCGCTGAAGAGGATTTTGCTTATTTGTGGAGAATAACAAAAATCACATGGAGAGAACCCCACTACTTGCTGCCAGGGAACTGGTTGGTTAATGGGGTTTAAACCCTATCGACTACACTGAGGCCATTGAGGCTGCACTGTGACTTTTCCATCACCACTCAAGAATGCTTAAAATTGGGATAAAAGTAAACTTTCGGTATATATACGCTGAGAGAACTACACCCCTCAAGGTATATATCCTGTGCCAGGGAGTGAAGGAGGTAAATATGTGGGATGGCTAGTAGTGGTGATAGATTGTTGTTGTTGTTGCTGTTGTTGTTATTTTTGTTATTGTTGCTGCTGCTGCTGTGCTGCTGCTGTGATGGTCGTGAGAAAGAGCAGCTTCAGAGACAGTGGAGACTGGTTCATTATGTCACAGCAGTGGCTAATGTATATCTTTCCTATGAAAAATCACTGTGGAAGGATGGTACAGAGTACCATCTGTACATTTATCATTTATCATATATATATATATATATATATATATATATATATATATATATATATATATATATATATATATATATATATATATATATATATATATATATATATATATATATATATATATATATATATACAAAATAACCACTTTGAAAGAATAGAGAAATTCCAAGCGATTTCGTGACTACTCACATTATCAAGGAACTATCATAGTTCCTTGATAATGTGAGTAGTCACGAAAGCGCTTGGAATTTCTCTATTCTTTCAGAGTGGTTGTTTTGCATATATATATATATATATATATATATATATATATATATATATATATATATATATATATATATATATATATATATATATATATATATATATATATATATATATATATATATATATATATATATATATGCAGATACTTTGGTAAAGAGAACAACATATATGACACCATGAAGCCTGTATTTCGAACACTACATTGAGTTCATCAGAAGTAGGTGGTGTGCCCATGCTGCTGCAGGCAGTTCCTCTGTGGATCGTAACACTAAATTACTGGAAAACAATGTTAGTCTCATTAGAGCGTTTGGTTTTCCTGACAAGTTTACCACCTAACTCCTTCAGAAACTTAAGTGAGCACTTGCCCCATGATCGGAGGGCTTCTTGTATCATGTAGGCAGGCCCTTGTATAGGAGGATCTTCTGGGTCTCCCTGAAACTCATTGTTGACGCTCACGTGAAGTACCAAAGTGCCAGCATACCGTCATTCCAGAGTAGCGTGGTGACTCCACCTTTGCGTTACTGGTTGCCATTAGGTCTGGTTAGCCCGAGCTTCCGTAGTGTCAAGGTTACTCCTTGGGTGGGTTACTGGTGTGTCGGAACTCATTCAGGTATCAAGGGACTCCGCCAGGTAAATGGGAAGGTGTGTAAATTACCTTTTATATATTTCCTATCGTCAACGATTCTTAGCTTCTTTTCTCTTCTTAAACCTTTCCATCAACGATGGAAAGGTTTATATATATATGTATATATATATATATATATATATATATATATATATATATATATATATATATATATATATATATATATATATATATATATATATATATATATATATATATATATATATATATGCAATAAGATCACAGTAAACAGGTGATTTCAAAATATGCAAAACAACCACTCTGAAAGAATAGAGAAATTCCAAGCGCTTTCGTGACTACTCACATTATCAAGGAACTTGATAATGTGAGAAGTCACGAGAGCGCTTTGAATTTCGCTATTCCCTCACAGTGGTTGTTCTGCATATATATATATATATACATATATATATATATATATATATATATATATATATATATATATATATATATATATATATATATATATATATATATATATATATATATATATATATATATATATGTCGTGCCGAATATGTAAAACTGGTCAATTAGCAAGAACTTATTTAAAATTAAGTCCTTTCTAAAATTTTCTCTTATACGTTTAAAGATATATTTTTTTCATTAATGTTGATGTAAAAATTTATAATTTTGCACCAAAAGGAACTTAGAAAACTTACCTAACCTTATTATAACAAGCGCAGTTTATTTTAGCCTAACCCAACTAAATATATTTTAGATTTGTTTACAATAATTTAATACTAAGCAAACACAATGAAATATATTTTTTTCGTTAGGTTCAGAATGATTTTGGCGAAATTATTGCATACACAAATTTTTACTTGTCCTATATGGCAAGATGAACGTTGCTATTTAAGCCAAGATCGCAAGTTCTGCCTATTCGGCACGACATATATATATATATATATATATATATATATATATATATATATATATATATATATATATATATATATATATATATATATATATATATATATATATATATATATATACTGAGAAATATACACATCAATGTCTGTATAATAAAAGATACACACTTCTCAGCGAATATGTGTCATGCGTTTAACAGTTGCTGGTTTCTGAGTATTTCCAGAGGTGCAACAACTCTTCCGTTTGGAATATTTATACACATCCGGCTGTGTCATTGCCTTAGACCGGATCTATCAGTCTTCTGGGTGCCTCTAACTTATGACCTTTCCTGATTCTCTTTTCTTTTTTTTTTAACTTAACACATACTTGCGAGCCACAGTTATTTTCCTGTTTCTTATTGAGACATCTGAATCTCCAGTGTGTAAACATATGACATTTTGAAAATGCTTTAGAACGTTTGAATGTTATTCATTAAGCTGAGATGCTACATAAATGATCAGTTTGTGTCTTTGATTTTGTTTAAATATATAATGTAACACTGTCATTAAATGTTTGTCGTACAGTATTATAAAAAAAGCATATCTTAAATCAGTTAGTTGTAACAGTTCCTGGGATCATTGGTCTGACCTAGGCCTCCTAAACTGAAAAGAAAAACAAAAAAATACGGGACAAAGAACTATTATAAAAACACAAGGAAGTGAAGTTAAAGTGTATACCGAATGTAAACAGAAGTTTGCCTGCCATCGTACATGTTAACGAGACAGAAAGAAGTGATCACCAACCTGCCAGATGGCAAAACATTTAGTAGGCGCTGGTACCTCTCTGCTCGATTACTATTTACAACCTATTACGTACTTAGAAACGATATATATATATATATATATATATATATATATATATATATATATATATATATATATATATATATATAAATATATATATATATATATATATATATATATATATATATATATATATATATATGTATATATGTATATATATATATATATATATATATATATATATATATATATATATATATATATATATATATATATATATATATATATATATATATATATATATATATATATATGCGCTTTTACAGGGTGGCCGGGTAGGATAGAGGAAGGCCACATTGAACAAAAGCTGTCGAGTGCGAGTCATCACGTAAGACAAGTGTTGGGAGAAATTTTCTCATCTCTCCTGACAGACAAATTCCTCCCAATTCCACTTCAATTGTATATATATTTTTTAATATTCGTCCTTCTTCCCGTGTGACGAGTGGGGCTCCTCAAGGGTCAGTACTCGGACCAGTTAATAAATGAGACACTTAGGAAACGTAGGTCTCTTTATTCTGGAAATGTTTGGTGAACCAGTGTAAGACTACAAAAGCATTATAAGAACACTTCAGAAACACCAAAACAATAAAAAACATTGTAAAATAATAAAAATACAGAACAAAAACACTGCAAGTCTCTACAAAAACACTATAAAACTGCGACAACGAGACAAAAATACGACAAAGACATGTCAAAACCTGCAGAAAAAAAAAACACTTCTTCAGTCCAACACAGAGAAGAACGGTGAAAGATAAGTAGGAGGAGGAGGAGTTTGAGGTACTCAGTCCCTCAGCCTGGGGTCGGTGTGTTCAGTCCGTCAATCTTGATAAAAGTGCGTCATATGGTTAGGTTAGTTAAGGTTTGTCAGAAAACAGGACAAGTGATTCCTGACGTGGGTCTTAGTCATATGATGACCCGCAGCTGGAGCTTTCGGTCATCTGACTGAGGCCTTCAGCTGGCTTACCGGTCCACCCCTTTAGAATTCTAGCTGAATACAGCCACTTATTGCAGCATATCGGCTGAGAAAGAAGGGATTTACACAGGGTATTTCAAAGCATACTGCTTTGAAATTGGATCAATCTCTTTGAAACACCCTGTATACTGCAGACAGGTGAGTTGAAGCAGTGGCAGGCGGCGTCACAAGTTGCCTCCTTTTTTTTGGGTTGTTTCCTGGTTTTGGTTGTGCCGTCACCTATTTTTGGTTGTCATCTTCTGTTTTCGTTGTCTCTCATGATTTCGGACGTGTCGTTTCATGTTTTAGCTTTGTCTTCTCTTGTTTTTGGTTGTGTCTTCTCTTGTTTTTGGTTGTGTCGTCTCATATTTTTGGTTGTGTCCTCTTTTGATTTTTGTTGTATCGTCTCCTGTTTTTGGTTATGTCGTTTCCTGGTTTTGGTTATCTTCTGTCTTTGGTTGGCTTCTGTTTTTGGTTGTACCGTCTCCTGTCTTTTTTTTATATTTTTTTTATCGTGTTTTAGGACGTCGTTTTCTGTATTTTATTGTATAGTTCCCTTTTTTAGTTGTCATTTTCTTTTTTTGTTTAAGTCGTTTCTTGCTTTTGGTTGTGTGATTTCCTGTTCTTGGTTGTGTCGTTTCATGTTTTTGCTTGTGGTTTTATATTTTCGTTTTGTCGTTTCCTGTTCTTTGTTGAGTAGTCTTCTGTTTATGGTTGTGAGGTCTCTAGTTTTTGGTTGTGTCGCCTCTGGTTGTTGGTTGTGTCGTCATCTGTTTTTTATTTATTATATTATATATAGTATTTAGTTGCGTCGTCTCTTGTTTTAGGTTGTATCGTCTCTTAGTAATTGGCTGTGTCAGTTCTTAGTATTTGGTTGTGTCGTCACTTAGTATGTGGTTGTACAATATGTCTTTTATTGTTTCATCTCCTGTTTTGGATAGTGTCGTCTCTAGTTTTTGGTTGTCGTCTCCTTTAAGTTGAGTCATCTCCTGTTTTTGGTTATATTCTCTTTATTTTCTTTGTTTAGTGCGCTCATTTTTTTTATCGTTTTGTGTCGTCTTTGCTTTTTTTGTTCCTTCCATTCTTTGTTGATGAAAGAGAGACAAACACATCCAGGAGCGTAAGCTAATAGAGATGAAAGAGGATGTTTATTTAAATCCTTGAGATTCTCTTCATTGTGAGACTGTTTTCGAGAGAGAGAGAGAGAGAGAGAGAGAGAGAGAGAGAGAGAGAGAGAGACAGACAGACAGACAGACAGACAGACAGACAGACAGGCAGACAGATAGACGGACAGAAATAAGAGAGAAGTGTTTATATTGTAGAACACACTGGCATGGACCAAGAAAACGGCCAAGCACACACAGAAAACACACACAAAAGCATATACACACACAAAGCCCACACACACTCTCCCTTCCTTCCCTTCAGACACACAGATATAAACACACACACACACACACACACACACACACACACACACACACACACACACACACATACACACAACGGTGCAAAACAGGATTCTTCAACAGGAACCATGACTAAGGGGCTCACCAAATTACCAGCTGGTGTACTTCAGTCACGACAGAACACGATAAGAATGACAGAAACTAAGCGAGTCAGAGTCAGGGATAGAGATGAGCGGGGGAGCCCAGACTCAAGAGAACCAGAGAATCATGGAGGCATTTCCATACATCATAGCACTCACGGAAACGAAGCTCACAGGGGTAATAAAAGATGAAATCTTTCCTGCTGGATATCTGATCTTGAGGAAAGATAGAGGGAACAAAAAGGAAGGAGGAATTGTACTGCTCTTCAAAAACTAGTAAAGTTTTGAGGAGATGGAAGGAATGGACAGAAGGGAAGCAAAAAACTGTATAGTAGGAACTCCTCAGATTGGAGGTCCCAAGGTGGTATTTGCAATGATGCACAACTCACCACAGAATAGCAGGAGGTCAAGATAAGGGCATAATGAGAGCAACAGAACAATGGTGGACACACTAGCTGAGATGGTCAGAAGGCCCCACACGGGTAGAGCAATGTTACTAGTTGTGGATGATTTCAATCACAATGAGATTGACTGGGAAAACCTGGAGCCTCATGGCAGAGTAGAAACGTGGAGGGCTAAGATGATGGAGGTGATGCTGGAAAACCTGATGCACCAACATGTTAAGGACACTACCAGAGGGAGAGGTAAGAATGAACCAGCAAGGCTGGACCTGTATTCACCTTGAGCAGTTCAGACATCGGGGGTATCACATACGAAAGCCCCCTCGGAGCTAATGATCAGGTGCTCCAGAGCTTCGACTACATTGTAGAGTTTACAATGAAAAGAGAAGCAACATGAGAAGAATGGGAGAAGCCAAACTACAAAAAAGGGGACTAAATAAGCATGAGGCAATTCCTGTACGAGGTGCAATAAATGAAATGACGAATCACGTGACCACAAAGTGCAGAAAGGTAGAGAAGTTCGTACCCAAGGGCAACAGAAACAATGGGAAGACCAGAACAAGCCCTTGGCTCACCCGAAGGTGTAGAGAGGCCAAAGCTAGGTCGCTTGAGCATGGCAAAGGTATAGTAGACAAAGAACCCAGGAAGATAAGGAGAAAAGCCGAAGAGTGAGAAAGGAAAATGCTTGGACAAGAAGAGAGGCCCAGCAGCAGTACGAGAATGACATAGCATCGGTAGCCAAGTCTGACCCGAAGTTGTTGTGCAGCCATATCAAGAGGAAAACAACAGTCAAGGACCAGGTAATCAGGCCGAGGAAAGAATGAAGGGAGATCACAAGAAACGACCGAGAAGTATATGAAAAGCTTAACATAAGATTTAGAGAGACATTTTCAGTGCAGACAGAAAGGCTTCCAGCAAACCGGGATAGCAGGGTACACCAACTGGTGCTGGACACACTACATACAACCAAGGAGGAGGTGAAGAGACTGCTAGGCGAATTAAATACCTCAGAGGAAGTGGGACCAGACATCTCTCCGTGCGTTAGCACTGTGTATGGCACTAACAACAATCTTCAACACATCTATCAAAACGGGACAACTACCTGACAGCAAATGTAGTCCCAATTTTCAAAAAAAAGGAGATAGCAGCATTATACTGCAGACCAGTGTCTGTGACGTGTATAGTGTGCAAAGTCATGGAGAAGCTTATCAGGAGAAGACTGGTGGAGCACCTAGAAAGAAATGACCTTATACAAGATAACCAGCACGGTTTCAGGGAGGGAAAGTCCTGTGTTACAAACCTACTGGAGTTTTACGACAAGTTGACAGAAGTAAGATAGGAGACTGAGGGCTGGGTGGGTAAATTGCATTTTCTTGGACTGTGAGAAGGCTTTCGACATAGTTCCTCACAAGAGATTTGTGAAAAGACTAGAGGAACAGGCAGGAATAACATTAAAAGCACTCAACAGATTATGGAATACCTTACAGGAAGGAAATAACGAGTGATGGTACATGACAAGGTGTCAGAATAAGCACTTATGACGAGCGGGGTTCAGCAAGGGTCAGTCCTACGGCCAGTGCTGTTTTTTGGTATATGTGAATGACATGACGGAAGGGACAGATTTATATGATGTCAAGCAAATGTGGAGAATTCGAACGGATGAAGATCAGGTAGGACTACAGAAGGATCTGGACAGGCTGCTAGCCTGGTTTATGAATTGGCTCCTGGAGTTTAACCCCACCAAGAGCAGAGTAATGAAGACTGGGGAAGGTCAAGGAAGACCACAGACGAGTACACACTAGGGTGCCAAACACTGCAAACTTCACTCAAGGCAAAGGATCTTGGAGTGGGTACCATCCTGAGCACATCTCCCGAGGCGCACATCACCCAAATAACTGTTGCAGCAAATAGGCGCCTGGCAAACCTGAGAATAGCGTTTCGACATCTAAGTAAGGGGTCATTCACGACACTTACACCGTGCATATCGGGTCCATATTGAAGTATGCACCATTATGGAACCCACACTTAGTTAAACACGTCAAGAAATTAAAGAAAGTGAAAGGTTTGCAACAAGACTAGTCTCGGAATTGAAGAGTTTGTCCTACAAGAAGAGGTTAAGGGAACTCAACATGACAACACTGGAGGACAGGAGGGATAGGGAGGACATCATAACAACGTATAAAATGCTGAGGAATTGTGATCATTCTAACTAGATATCAGATCCTGAGGAAAGACAGAGAGAACAGAGGAGGGAGGAGGAGTCGCACTGCTCATCAAAAACCAGTTGAGTTTTGAGGAAATGGGAGGAATGGACACGAGGAAGCTGATGACTTTATAGTAGGAACACTGCAGACTGGGGATCCAAAGGTGATGATAGCAGTGATTTACAACCCACCACTAAACAGCAAAAGACCAACACAAGAGTATGATGAGTGCAATAGAACAATGTTGGATACACTAGCCGAAGTGGCCAGAAGGGCCTACATGGGTAAGGCAAAATTACTCATCATGGGGGATTTCAGTCACAAGGAGAATGAGTGGGAAAGTCTAGAACCACATGGGGAACCAAAAACGTGGAGGGCTAAGATGCTGGAGGCAGGTCCAAGTCTCCTACCGGCTTAAGCCAATGCACCCAACCTAGTCAGGTCAGGTCACATTGACTTAAGGGAGGAACACGGCAACCGACCTGGTAGCACAAGCTATCAGGTCTAACTCACACCCACCCACATCTACTCATGTATTTATCCAACCTATTTTTAAAGCTACACAACGTTCTAGCCTCTATAACGGTACTTGGGAGTTTGTTCCACTCATCCACAACTCTATTACCAAACCAGTACTTTCCTATATCCTTCCTGAATCTGAATTTTTCCAACTTAAAACCATTGCTGCGAGTCCTGTCTAGGCTAGATATTTTCAGCACACTATTTACATCCCCTTTATTTATTCCTGTCTTCCATTTATACACCTCAATCACATCCCCCCTAATTCTACGTCTTTCTAGAGAGTGCAGTTTCAGGGCCCTTAGTCTATCCTCAAAAGGTTTCTTCATGCAACTTTGTCAACATGTTAGGGATACAACCAGAGAGAGATGAGATGAGAGGAGAGGATGTTCCAGCAAGGCTGGACCTCATATTCATCTTGAGCAGTTCAGACATAGGGGATACTACACACTGAGTTTTGAATTCCTTGTAGAGTTAACAGTGGAGAACGAAGTAGCACGGGAGAGGCCAAACTTCAAAAAAGGGGACTACACAGGCATAAGGCGATTCCTGCATGAGGTATAGTGGGAAAGAAAACTAGAGGGAAAGACAGTAAATGAAATGATGGATCACGTGACCACTAAGTGCAGAGAGGCAGAGGAGAAGTTCATACCAAAGGGTAACATAAAAAATGGCAAGACCAGAATGAGGCCATGGTTTAACTGGAGGTGTAAGGAGGCCAAAGCCAAGTGTGCTAGAGCATGGAAAAAGTTTAGAAGGCAAAGGAATCAAGAAAACAATGAGATGAACAGAAAAAAACAGAAAAGAATATGCAGGGATAAGGAGAGAGGCCCAAATGCAATACGAGGACATTATATAAAAAACTAAATCTGAATCAAGTTATTATACAATCACACTAGGAGGAAAAGAACAGTCAAGAACCAGGTATTTAGGCCGAGAAAAGAAGGAAGGAGGCTCACAAAGAGTGACCAGGAAGTATGTGAAGAACTTAACACAAGATTTAGAAAAGTATTCACAGTAGAGACAGAAATGCTTCCAGCAAACTGCGGTGGTAAGTAAGACACAGAGGCAACATTTAGGCAACTTTATTCGGAAACGTTTCGTCTACACAGTAGGCTTCTTCAGTCGAGAACAGAAAGTAGGCAGGAGCAGTAGAGATGTGAAGACGATGTAATGAGTCCATCACCCTTGAAGTCGAAGAGTCGAGGTTGTCAGTCCCTCAGCCTCGTGAGGAGTTTTGTTCCAAACTCTGAAACAGTGTGGAGATCAAGCGACTGTGTCAAGACTTATATGCTGTCGGAAGGAAAGGTGAAGAGTGGTAGTAGAAAGAATATATTCACTGAGAGGTCACGACCCTCTCAGATCCAACCATTCTCTATAGAAAAAATTCTCCAAAGTGTTTTCTTCTTCTGTACTCGACTGAAGAAAAAAGATGCCTAAATGTTGCCTCTGTGTGTTACTTACCAACTTGTCGGTATTGTATACCAAATTGATATTCAAACTGAGGCGATAGGGTGCATCAGCAAGTGCTGAACACATTACACCTAACCAAAGAGGAGGTGAAGAAACTGCTAGGTGAAGTAGATACCTCGAACACAGTGGGCCCAGATAGCATATCTGCATAGGTCCTGAAAGAGGAAGCAGAGAAACTGTGTGTGCCACTAGCAGCAATCATCAATAAATCTATCGAAACAGGGCATCTGCCTGAGGTGTAGAAGGCAGCCAATGTAATTCCAGTTTTTAAGGAAGGAGATAGACAGGCAATATTAAACTATAAACCAGTGTTACTGACATGTATAGTATGTAAAGTCATGGAGAAAATTATCAGAAGAGTGGTGGAGCACATAAAAGGGATTGGGCTCATACATGACAACCAGCACGGCTTCACTGATGGGAAATCCTGTGTCACAAACCTACTTGAGTTCTACGAAAAGATATCAGAAGTAAGACAGGAGAGAGAGGGATTGGTAGATTGCATCGTTTTTGGACTGTACCACAGTACCACACAAGAGACTGGTTCAAAAATGAGAGAGGCGAGCACTTTATCAGGGAATACCTGATAGGAAGGAAACAACGAGTGTTGGTATGTGATGAAGTGTCAGAGTGGGCCCATGTGTCGAGTGGGGTTTCACAAGGGTCAGTCCTAGGTGCAGTGCTGTTTCTTGTATATGTGAATGATATAATGGAAGGAATAGATTCAGAAGTGTCCTTGTTCGCTGATGATGTGAAACTAATGAGGAGAATACAAGCGGACGAGGATAAGGTAAGATTACAAGGGGATCTGGATAGGCCTCAAGCTTGGTCCAACAAGTGGCTCTTGGAGTTTAACCCCACAAAGAGCAAAGCTATGAAGATTGGGGAAGGACAATGAAGACTGTAGACGGTGTACAGGCTATGAGATCAAAGGCTGCAAACTTCACTTAAGGAATCTTGGGGTATTATACCGAGCACGTCCCCTGAGGCGCATATCAATCAAATAACCGCTGCAGCATAAGGGTGCCTGACAAACCTAACAATAGCATTTCGACATCTGAGTAAAGAGTCATTCACTACACTGTACACCGTGTACGTCATATTGGAATATGCAGCACCGGTATAGAACCCACACCTAGTCGAACACGTCAAGAAATTAGGGAAAGTGCGAAAGTTTGCAACAAGACTAGTCCCGGAACTAAGGAGTAAAGTGAGAGGTTAAAGGAATTCAACCTGATGACACTAGAGGATAGGAGATATAGGGGTCACATGATAACGACGTATAAAATACTGAGAGGAATTGACAAGGTGGACAGGGTTAGAATGTTTCAGAGATGCGTAACAGGAACAAGGGGCCACAACTGGAAGTTGAAAACTTGGATGAGTCATAGGGATGATAGGAAGTATTTCTTTAGCCTTAGAGTTTTCAGAAATTGGAATAATCTGGAGAGTGAAGTAGTGGAGGCAAGATCCATACATAGCTTTAAGGAGAGGCATACCTGGAGTTACCTGGAGTTACCTGGAGGTTATTCCGGGGATCAACGCCCCCGCGGCCCGGTCCATGACCAGGCCTCCCGATGGATCAGGGCCTGATCAACTAGGCTGTTACTGCTGGCCGCACGCAGTCCGACGTACGAGCCACAGCCCGGCTGATCCGGCACTGACTTTAGGTATCTGTCCAGCTCTCTCTTGAAGGCAGCCAGGGGTTTATTGGCAATTCCCCTAATGCTTGATGGGAGGCTGTTGAACAGTTTTGGGCCCCGGACACTTATGGCGCCCCTACCAATGGCGCCCCTACTTTTTATTGGCGGCATTTTGCATCGCCTGCCCAGTCTTTTACTTTCGTAGGGAGTGATTTCTGTGTGCAGATTTGGGACCATTCCTTCCAAGATTTTCCAAGTGTAGATTATGATATATCTCTCCCTCCTGCGTTCCAACGAGTACAAGTCAAGTGCTTCCAAGCGTTCCCAGTAGTTAAGGTGCTTGACAGAACTTATACGTGCAGTAAAGGATCTCTGTACACTCTCTAGATCTGCGATTTCACCTGCTTTGTATGGAGATGTTAATGTACAGCAGTATTCCAGCCTAGAGAGAACAAGTGATTTGAAAAGGATCATCATGGGCTTGGCATCTCTCGTTTTGAAAGTTCTCATTATCCATCCTATCATTTTCTTTGCACGTGCGATCGTGGCACTGTTGTGATCCTTGAAAGTAAGATCCTCAGACATTACTACTCCCAGGTCCCTTACATTATTTTTCCGCTCTATTGTATGGCCGGAGTCTGTAGTATACTCTGTTCTAGTTATTATCTCCTCCAGTTTTCCATAACGGAGTAGTTGGAATTTGTCCTCATTGAACATCATATTGTTTACCGTTGCCCACTGGAAAACTTTGTTTATATCTTCTTGGAGGTTAACCGCGTCCTCAGCAGATGACAGCCTCATGCAGATCCTAGTATCATCCGCAAAGGATGATACGGTGCTGTGGTGTATATCTCTGTTTATGTCTGATATGAGGATAAGGAATAAGATGGGGGCGGGTACTGTGCCTTGTGGAACAGAGCTCTTCACTATGGCAGCCTCCGATTTAACTCTGTTGACCACTACTCTTTGTGTTCGATTTGTTAGGAAGTTGAAGATCCATCTCCCCACTTTCCCAGTTATTCCTTTAGCACGTATTTTATGGGCTATTACGCCATGATCGCATTTGTCAAATGCTTTTGCAAAGTCTGTGTATATTACATCTGCATTCTGATTTTCTTCCAGTGCATCCATGGCCATGTCATAGTGATCCAGTAGTTGTGAGAGGCAGGAGCGACCTGCCCTGAACCCATGTTGCCCTGGATTGTGCAGATTTTGGGAATCCAGGTGATTTGCAATCCTGCTTCTTAGCACTCTTTCAAAGATTTTTATGATGTGGGACGTCAGAGCTATTGGTCTATAGTTCTTAGCTAATGCTTTGCTGCCACCTTTATGGAGCGGGGCTATATCCGTTGTTTTAAGTGACTGTGGAATTTCACCCATGTCCAAGCTCCTCCTCCATAGTGTACTTAGGCCACGCAAGAGGGGTTTCTTGCAGTTCTTAATGAAAACAGAGTTCCACGAGTCTGGGCCCGGGGCTGAGTGCATAGGCATGTTGTCAATGGCTTTTTCGAAATCTATCGGAGTTAGGGTAATGTCAGAAATCTGGCATACATTTATGGAGTTTTGAGGCTCATTCATGAAGAAATCATTTGGGTCGTCGATCCTCAGACCGATTAGTGGTTCACTAAACACAGAGTCGTACTGGGATTTCAATATTTCACTCATTTTCTTGTTGTCGTCTGTGTAAGTACCATCCTGTCTGAGTAAGGGCCCGATACTAGATGTGGTATTTGCCTTGTTTTTGGCATATGAAAAGAAATATTTTGAATTTCTTTCAATTTCACTAATAGCTTTAAGCTCCTCCTGCCTCTCCTGGTTCCTGTAAGAGTCATTTAGCTTAAGTTCGATAGTTTCCACTTCCCTGGTCAGCGCCTCCTTTCGTGTATCAGATATTCTAGCACTCCTGAGGAGCTCAGTGACTCTTCGTCGTCTTCTGTAGAGGGAGCGTCTTTTTCTCTCCAGTTTACTCCTGCTCTTCTTCTTTCTTAGGGGAATATGCCTAGAACATGCTTCGGCTACCAGGAAGTTGATCCTTTCAAGGCACTGGTTTGGATCCATGTCATTTAAGACATCTTCCCAACGTGTTTCATTTAGGACATGGTTTACCTGGTCCCAGTTGATGTTCTTGTTGTTGAAATTGTATTTTGTGAAGACACCTTCACAGGTACATGCATTCTGCTGTTCAGGACCCCTATGCATGTACGTCTGGACTTCGATTAGATTGTGATCGGAATTAGTTGTTTTTGATATTCTTATGTCTCTTATCAGGTCCTCATTATTTGTGAAGATAAGGTCAAGTGTGTTTTCTAGTCTTGTTGGCTCCACTATCTGCTGGCTTAAGGTGTGTTTTTCGCAGAGACTTAGTAGCTCATGTGTGTGTGACCTTTCATCTGCGCTACCTCCGGGGATTGTTTCAGCTATAACATTATTTGCTACATTCTTCCATTTTGTATGCCTTAGGTTGAAATCACCAAGCAGTAAGATGTTTGGGGATGGAGCTGGAAGGTTTTCCAAACAGTAATCGATTTTCAGTAGCTGTTCCTTGAACTGTTGGGAGGTTGCATCTGGTGGCTTGTATACAACCACAATGACTAGGTTTTGGTTCTCGATCTTTATTGATAGAACTTCAACTACCTCATTTGTGGTGTTCAGCAACTCCGTGCAGATAAGGGACTCTTTGACATACAGGCCAACCCCCCCTTGTTGCCTGTTTTTTCTGTCGCATCTAAAAAGGTTGTAACCACTTATCCATATTTCACTGTCAAAGTGATCTTTTGTGTGAGTCTCTGTGAAGGCTGCAAACATTGCATTAGACTCCACTAGAAGTCCACTGATAAAAGGTATTTTGTTGTTGGTGGATGGCTTAAGGCCCTGTATATTAGCAAATATGAACGAGGTTGTATTCTGTGTTTGTTGGGGGGATTTTGTTATTGGCATCAGTAGTTGTAATTCTGGAGGGCCATGGGTGGCCACTGGCTGCGCCTCCAGTCCAACAAGGCTCCAAGGTGGTGGACTATTTTTGTTATTTCCTTCCATTTTCTTTTTTCGTTTCCTGCCACTAAAAAATCACCTGGAGTTGGGTTGTCGTAGCTACTATTGTTTGTCTTGTGGGGTCTGTGCCTCCTGGTCCCTTTTAGATGGTATGCAGGGCACCCGATGTTGTAACACTGCTTCTGGAGGACCGAAGAGTGGCACATTTTTGGGTGAAAGAAAGTACAGGAAGAAGAGCGACACACTCCTTTAGACAGGAGGTCGCTACATTTTTTGGGATGATAAGGCTCTAGGATCCGGGAGTGACCTAGTAGCGGCTAGCGAAGAGGCTGAGGCCAGAGCTGTGACTCGACCCCTGCAATCACATGTAGGTGCGTACACACACACACACACACACACACACACACACACACACACACACACACACACACACACAAACGCCCACAGACACCCACCCACACACATCCACAGACGCCCACATAGAGTCCCTCATACACAAGCATGCACACAGACACCCACCCACACACGCAAAGACACACACACACACACACACACACACACACACACACACACACACACACACACACACACACACACACACACACACACACACACACAAGCGCTACCCGCCCCCTCCCCCACATCCAAAGGGAACAAAAGCTAGCTCTATTTTCTGTCATAATCCGTCACACAGAATGACTTAAACACGAAGCAGTGAAATCTGTCAGGCCGAGCCAGTAATACAGTGGGTGTAATCTGTCAGGCCGAGCCAGTAATACAGTGGGTGTAATCTGTCAGGCCGAGCCAGTAATACAGTGGGTGTAATCTGTCAGGCCGAGCCAGTAATACAGTGGGTGTATAACCACACATTCCCCTGAAGGTGCGTCAGCTGCTGCAGCTGCAGAGCTTCGTTACAGCAGAGCTGAAGTTTAATATCTTTCACTACGGCTCCTGAAGATATTTTCTTATAGTGACACTAGTATTACCTATAGCATCATAATGATACTAGTATTATCTTTAGTATCATAATACTAGTATTATCTGTAGTGTCCTGTGAAGAGATTAATAAAGAAAATTATTCCTAATCTACTTCCTTTAGGGAAATAAAAATGAAACGCCAATAATAACAGCATCACCATCAAACTGGAATATGGATAATGATCTTAAAATACATATTTTTATTACATAAAACAATTAAAGGAAAATTTGAAGCATTGACCCCTCTCTGAAGCTAAAATAAACGACCAAAGCTAACAACGGTTAAGAATTTAGAAAGAGATCGGGATTCTGCTATAATCTGAGCTGGTGGAGACGTGGTAGGTTATGGAGATTAAATATTATCCATCCCGAAGTTGTCGTGGGCGAAGGTTGTCGTCGCCGGGGTAAGGCTGTCACGCGGACGACAGTTACCCCGGCCAGACAATGTTTGGGCCAGTGGTTGACGGAACACGCAGTTTAGTCACTGACTACACGACAGCTACAGCCACTGAACCATCAGGTGATAGTTGACCAAGAATCGGAGTCGCCTTCACTGACAGCTCCACCTGGTCCACAAGACTAGTGCGACCCAACACCAGTTCTCCAGGCTGAGAAAAAACAGATGTTACCAGAGGACACAGGTTACGGCATATAGAATGGTAGTAGCCAAGTTAATTATATGTAAAGTAAAAGGACACAAGTGCAACTAATGTGACATTTATTGTGGCAACGTTTCGCTCTCCAGGGGCTTTATCAAGCCATTACAAACAATACATGGACACAGAGGGTATATAAAGGCTCAGAGTGAGGTGAATACTAGTGAGGTACCATTTCGATGTTCACTAGTGGTAGTAGTAGTAGTAGTAGTAGTAGTAGTAGTAGTAGTAGTGGTAGTGACAAAAGTAATACAATATGGTAGAGCAATTAATTCGTACATGAGTAAAAGGATATAAAAGCTATTACTTGGGTAACATAAAAATAGGTTGGACAAATATAAACTGGAATGAGGCAGCTTGTTTCAGTGTTCACTCTCTGTGCTTTGTGTAGTATAACATGAGAGACTATGTGATGGCAGGGTTTACTGTTTTCAGGAGGATTCTTGCTAAGACTTCGGAGATGGTGAAGCTGCCGTTGTTTTGTTTAATTGTATTCGAAACAGCGATCAGTGCTGATTCAAGGCACTTGCGTGTGCGGAAATTAGTTTCTTTTATCACTAATTGGGCGTCTCTGAATTTCATAAGATGACTGGTGGAATTTCGGTGTTGTACACAGTAAACCCTGCCATCACATAGTCTCTCCTGTTATACTACACAAAGCACAGAGAGTGAACACTGAAACAACCTGCCTCATTCCAGTTTATATTTGTCCAACCTATTTTTATGTTACCCAAGTAATAGCTTTTATATCCTTTTACTCATGTACGAATTAATTGCTCTACCATATTGTATTACTTTTGTCACTACCACTACTACTACTACTACTACTACTACTACTACTACTACTACTACTACTACCACTAGTGAACATCGAAATGGTACCTCACTAGTATTCACCTCACTCTGAGCCTTTATATACCCTCTGTGTCCATGTATTGTTTGTAATGGCTTGATAAAGCCCCTGGAGAGCGAAACGTTGCCACAATAAATGTCACATTAGTTGCACTTGTGTCCTTTTACTTTACATATTGTCGGTAATTCTACCAACTTTATTACAAGTTAATTATAGCCTAAAATCAAAGCAGGTAACGTTAGACAAAACTTAATCCCAGAGGATTAGTTACCTTGGCCGCGGGAGCGTTGAGAAGGGGAACTGAGGACCGAATTAACCTTCCTGCAATCCAATATTCCTTAACATATATAGAGTCAATATAAGGGAAGGGGTGCTGAAGTGTAAATAAGGGCTAAAAAAATGCAATGAGAAGGATAGTTGAATCTTCTAAGATAATTAGCGAGAAGGATAGTTGAATCCTCTAAGATAATTAGTGTTCCAAACTTTATTACCTTCAATATACCAAAATTTATTGCCTTAAACGACACTAGGATCAGCAGTATGCTAAACTCCATAACGTTTGATGAGACTATGATTAAATGCATTTTAAATAATCGTTTAATTGACATTTGTGGGTTCGAACAGTGGCAAGGAAAATACAAGCTAAAAATAAGTATATATACATATATATATATATACATCTATATATACATATATATATACATATATATATATATGTATATATATATGTATATTTATATGTATATATATATATATGTATATGTATATATATATATGTATATGTATATATATACATATACATATATATACATATATATATATATATATATATATATATATATATATATATATATATATATATATATATATATATATATATGTCGTGCCGAATAGGCAGAACTTGCGATCTTGGCTTAAATAGCAACGCTCATCTTGCCATATAGGATAAGTGAAAATTTGTGTATGCAATAATTTCACCAAAATCATTCTGAACCTGACGAAAAAAATAATATTTGATTGTGTTTGTTTAGTACTAAATTATTGTAAACGTATTTAGAACATATTTAGTTGGGTTAGGCTAAAATAAATTGTTCTTGTTATAATAAGTTTAGGTAAGTTTTCTAAGATTCTTTTGGAGCAAAATTAAAATTTTTTACATTAACATTGACGAAAAAATATATCTTTAAACGTATAAGAGAAAATTTTAGAAAGGACTAAATTTTAAATGAGTTCTTGCTAATTGACCAGTTTTACATATTCGGCACGACATATATATATATATATATATATATATATATATATATATATATATATATATATATATATATATATATATATATATATATATATATATATATATATATATATATATATATATATATATATATATATATGTATGTATGTATGTCGTGCCGAATAGGCAGAACTTGCGATCTTGGCTTAAATAGCAACGCTCATCTTGCCATATAGGATAAGTGAAAATTTGTGTATGCAATAATTTCGCCAAAATCATTCTGAACCTAACGAAAAAAAATATATTTGTTTGTGTTTGTTTAGTACTAAATTATTGTAAACGTATTTAAAATATATTTAGTTGGGTTAGGATAAAATAAATTGCTCCTCTTATAATAAGGTTAGGTAAGTTTTCTAAGATTCTTTTAGTGCAAAATTAAAAAAATTTACATTAGCATAAATGAAAAAAATATATCTTTAATCGTATAAGAGAAAATTTCAGAAAGGACTTAATTTTAAATGAGTTCTTGCTAATTGACCAGTTTTAAATATTCGGATATTCGGCACGATATGTATATATATATATATATATATATATATATATATATATATATATATATATATATATATATATATATATATATATATATATATATATATATATATATATATATATAATGTGGTTTATTTTATAGTCTTCAGTCCATTACAGAGAAGAATGGTGAAAGATCAGAAGTAGTGTGAGTCGATGTGTTCAATCCATCAATCTTGCTAAAAGTACAGTATAAGGGCGTAGAAAGGACTTACATACTGCAATCAGGTGAGGCGAAGCAGTCGGAGGTAGTGTCACCACGGAAGAATCCACAGATGAAAGTAGGTCATGCTCATAGGTTAGGCAAGCGTAGAATTCCCCATATCAAGATCCCAAGATGTTGTTGTGTCTAACAGGAATTGTAGATTAATATAGATTAACTAGTCACACAGAGAAACACGAAGGAAATTGAGCCAGAGTGTACACGAATGGGGGGCAGGGGAGCAGAGTGGTAGAATTGGAGGGAGAGGTAATGCAGCAGCAGCAGTAGTAGTAGTAGTAGTAGTAGTAGTAGTAGTAGTAGTAGTAGTAGTAGTAGTAGTAGTAGTCCTAGTAGTGGTAGTACTATTTCGTTGTTACCTCTCCTTTCTCCAAATCAACCAATCCCGTCCTCCTATCCCCTACTCGTAAATATTCCGGCTCCTTTACCTTCGTGCTTCTACATGTAACTAGTTAATGGTCCAAGTCAGACCTTAACGTCGTCATAGGTTTCACTCTCCTATGTGCGGGTTATTTGTGAATTGTTCAAGTTATGGTATTGCGCCTTTTATCCTTTAATAATAATAATAATAATAATAATAATAATAATAATAATAATAATAATAATAATAATAATAATAATATTAATAATAATTTTTTTAGCACAGCAGTCGTATCCCACCGCAGCATTGTGACCTAAAAAGATAAACTAAAGTCTTTCTTTTTAAATTTAGTAATTTATACAGGAGAAGGGGTTACTAGCCCCTTGCTCCCGGCGTTTTAGTCGCCTCTTATGACACGCGTGGCTTACTGAGGAAGAATTCTTTTCCGATTACCCTTGGAGATAAGACCCGCCTCATGGTGAGAGAAAACACATGACGCTTTACACCACTAGACCACACAATCCTTAACAATGGTGCACCCAGCCAAGCTAGATGTTGTACCCACCATCGATGGATATACGGTGGTGTAGACGCCTCTGAGCTAATTTCATTGTATTCCTTGTTTGTGTACTACCTCAATAAGCAGTATACTGTATTATTGTACCCACGGGGCAAGTGGTATTGATCAATAACAACACTGCACATCCAGCTATATATATATATATATATATATATATATATATATATATATATATATATATATATATATATATATATATATATATATATATATATATATATATATATATATATATATATATATATATAAGCACATGCATGTGTAATGTACCCTAAGTGTAAGTACAAGTAACAAGATGTACCTATTAACCCGCTTGTTTATGAGCCAAAGAGTAAAAAAGTACACCAGCAATCCTACCATCATATAAAACAATTACAGGTAATAATAATAATATTAGCAATAATAATAATAATAATAATAATAATAATAATAATAATAATAATAATAATAAAATCATACTTCGGAAAGTAGCTAATAATAAATTGCAAAACTATATCCTGCTTCTCCGTGGAAGTATTTTCCAGGTAAGAGTAACTCCAGCTCTCCTGGAACAGAGCCTTCCAAGCTTCCATGCTCTGCAAAAGGGGTAGAGGTTTCTTGAAGCCAGTGTACGACTCTTGATTCAAGGATCTGGAGCTACCGTATTCTCCGTCAATCCATAACTGCTGAAAACCTAGTCTAATGTTTGATGATAATTCTCATTACATTCCCTGTACAGGCTAACAGATTTTATTGCTTCGTGTATGCAACTCATCCGGTACGACGGTATATGACGGGGAAACGAGGCAATTCGTAGTCATCTTGTTAGGCATAAACTGATTAATGAATCTTAGCACAGTTTTACAAAGGGGCGTTCCTGTCATACGAATTTATTAAATTTTTTCACTAAGGTGTTTGAGGAGGTAGAACATGGTAATGAATATGATATTGTGTATATATGGACTTCAGTAAGGATTTTCATTGAGTTCCACATCAGAGGCTACTGAGGAAACTTAAGGCACAGAGAATGGTTGATAAATAGGTAACAGAGTTTGCATAAATGAGGAGAAATCAGAATGGGGGCACGTCAAGAGCGGTGTTCCACAGGGGTCAGTGTTGGACCCCTTGTTGTTCACAATTTACATAAACGACATAGTTGAGGGAATAAATGGCGACATAAGCAAATTTGCTGATGACACCAAAATAGGCAGTCAAATTCAGTCTAATAAGGACATTAGAGCACTCCAGGATGATTTCAATAGACTGGTGCGGTGGTTGGAGAAGTGGCAGATGCATTTTAAGAACATAAGAAAGAAGGAACACTGCAACAGACCTACTGGCCTATGGGAGGAAGGTCCAATTCTCCCACCGACTTAAGCTCACTGACCTAATGACCTTAAGCCCACTGACCGTCTGACCTCACGAACCTAGTGAGGTCAGACACGTCACTTAAGGGAGGAGCACGGCATCCGACCTAGTAGCACAAGCTAGTTAGGTCTAACTCACACCCACCCACACCCACTCATGTATATATCTAACCAATTTTTAAAACTACACAAGGTCTTAGCTTCTATGACGGTACTCGGGAGTTTGTTCCACTCATCCACAACTCTATTACCAAACCAGTGCTTTCCTATGTCCTTCCTGAATCTGAATTTTTCCAATTTAAAACCATTCCTGCGAGTCCTGTCTATGTTAGATATTTTTAGAATGCTATTTACATCCCTTTATTAATTCCTGTTTCCCATTTATACACCTCAGTCATATCCCCCCTAATTCTACGCCTATCTAGAGAGTGCAGATTCAGGGCCCTCAGTCTGTCCTCATAGGGGAGATTTCTGATACATGGCATCAACTTTGTCATCTTCCTTTGTACGTTTTCCAGTGCATTTATATCCATTCTGTAATACGATGACCAAAACTGCGCAGCATAATCTAAATAAGACCTAACCAAAGATATATAGAGTTGAAGATCAACCTGAGGACTTCTATTATTTATACTTCTTGCTATGAAGCCAAGGATTCTGTTAGCTTTATTTCGAACATAGACAAATGCAAAGTTCTAAATGTTGGACAGTTAAATAACCATGCCACATATAAACTAAATAATGTAGATCTTAATATTACTGATTGCGAAAAGGATTTAGGAGTTCTGGTTAGCAGTAATCTGAATCCAAGACAACAGCGCATAAGTGTTCTCAGTAGAGCTAACAGAATCCTTGGCTTCATATCAAGAAGACGTATAAATAATAGAAGTCCTCAGGTTGTTCTTCAACTCTATGTATCTTTGGTTAGGCCTCATTTAGACTATGCTGCTCATTTCTGGTCACCGTATTACAGAATGGATATAAATGCACTAGAAAACGTACAAATGAAGATGACAAAGTTGATCCCATGTATCAGAAATCTTCCCTATGAGGATGGACTGAGGGCCCTGAATCTGCACTCTCTAGAAAGGCGTAGAATTAGGGAGGGGGGGGGATATGACTTAGGTGTATAAATGGAAAACAGGAATAAATAAAGGGGATGTGAATAGCGTGCTAAAAATATCTAGCCTAGACAAACTCCCGAGTACCGTCATAGAAGCTAAGATGTTATGTAGTTTTCAAAATAGGTTAGATAAATACATGAGTGGGTGTGGGTGGGTGTGAGCTGGACGTGACTAGCTTGTGCTACTAGGTCAGATGCCGTGCTCCTTCCTTAAGTGACTGTGACCTGACCTGACTAGGTTAGGGCGTTGGTTTAAGCCGGTAGGAGAATTGGACCTGACTCGCATGGGCCAGTAGGTCTGCTGCAGTGTTCCTTCTTTCTTATGTTCTTATGAAGTATTGATGACGCTTGTTCCCCATAGAATAGGGAAGCAGCATAATACTGATGTACTCAATTTTGAGTACAAAATATAATGTGCTGATTGGCAGTCTGGACCAAATGACTGGCAAGCTAATATTATACCCACTTCACCTCTCCCATAAAGAGATATGTAAATGCGAACTCTTACGCACGTCCCGTGTTCATTTTATGCAATATTCTAACACGGGTATACTTTATTATTTTGCATATACTGAAGTTTGTTAGATGAAAGGTATCTTGTCATACGTCATGAAGATGCCAGCGAGAGACTGCTAAAGCAGAGATATCTGCTCAGCAAGCACTAAAAAACAGATTCTTCAACTTGGTCAAGGACGCTGGCTGGATTTACGTAGAAGACGAGAGTGGGGGTGAGGGGAAGGTGGTTGGGGGAGAGGTTGGGGAAGGTGGCAGGGGGAGAGGTTGGGGAAGGTGGCAGGGGGAGAGGTTGGGAAAGGTGGCAGGGGGAGAGGTTGGGGAAGGGACCGGAGTATTATTAGTGCTGCTTGACTCACCTGCTAAAATACATAGTACACGTTTCCGGCCGCGTGTACGTAGCCTGTACTTTCCCCTCGAGGTGACGGTGAGTTACGTGGCCGTCCGTCAGTCCTCGAGTCCAGTACCAAGGGCAGCTGAGGGAACTTCCTTATCACCGTTCCGAAGATAGCGAAGCTCCCTATCCCTATTTCTTTCAAACCGACGGTTGTCGCTTTGAAAGAAAACCATACATATAATTTGCCCTCTCGGTGCCAAACCTATGAGGATCTGCCAAGGTCGACCTTCCCTCTCTCTTCATTCATTCTCTAGCCTCCAGGATAAATCTTTCACGTCACAGTTGAGTAACCATTATTTTTATTATTATTATTATTATTATTATTATTATTATTATTATTATTATTATTATTATTATTATTATTATTATTATTATTATTATTATTATTATTATCAATATTATTATTATTATTATTATTATTATTATTATTATTATTATTATTATTATTATTATTATTATTATTATTGCTGTTATTATAATTTTTCTTCTTCTAATTATTATTATTATTATCATTACTATTATTGTTATTGTTGTTGTTGTTGTTGTTACTTAATTTTAATATCTACTGACTTGCACTAGGGCTACTTAAGGACACTTTAATTCCCTAGTCAGGGATTCAAACTCACAGTGTACATTCTTTATACACACAACACCACCGTGACAGCAACGCACAACATCACCGTGACAGCAACGCACAACACCACCGTGACAGCAACGCACATCATCACCGTGACAGCAACGCACAACACCGTGACAGCAACGCACAACATCACCGTGACAGCAACGCACAACATCACTGTGACAGCAACGCACAACATCACCGTGACAGCAACGCACAACATCACCGTGACAGCAACGCACAACATCACCGTGACAGCAACGCACAACATCACCGTGACAGCAACGCACAACACCACCGTGACAGCAACGCACAACACCACCGTGACAGCAACGCACAACATCACCGTGACAGCAACGCACAACATCACCGTGACAGCAACGCACAACATCACCGTGACAGCAACGCACAACATCACCGTGACAGCAACGCACAACATCACCGTGACAGCAACGCACAACATCACCGTGACAGCAACGCACAACACCACCGTGACAGCAACGCACAACACCACCGTGACAGCAACGCACAACATCACCGTGACAGCAACGCACAACATCACCGTGACAGCAACGCACAACATCACCGTGACAGCAACGCACAACATCACCGTGACAGCAACGCACAACACCACCGTGACAGCAACGCACAACACCACCGTGACAGCAACGCACAACATCACCGTGACAGCAACGCACAACATCACCGTGACAGCAACGCACAACATCACCGTGACAGCAACGCACAACACCACCGTGACAGCAACGCACAACACCACCGTGACAGCAACGCACAACATCACCGTGACAGCAACGCACAACATCACCGTGACAGCAACGCACAACACCACCGTGACAGCAACGCACAACATCACCGTGACAGCAACGCACAACATCACCGTGACAGCAACGCACAACATCACCGTGACAGCAACGCACAACATCACCGTGACAGCAACGCACAACACCACCGTGACAGCAACGCACAACATCACCGTGACAGCAACACACAACATCACCGTGACAGCAACGCACAACATCACCGTGACAGCAACACACAACACCACCGTGACAGCAACACACAACACCACCGTGACAGCAACGCACAACATCACCGTGACAGAAACGCACAACATCACCGTGACAGCAACACACAACACCACCGTGACAGCAACATAAAACACCACAGTGACAGCAACGCACAACATCACCGTGACAGCAACACCCAACACCACCGTGACAGCAACATAAAACACCACAGTGACAGCAACGCACAACATCACCGTGACAGTAACACACAACACCACCGTGACAGAAACACACAACGCCACCGTGACAACAACACACAACACCACCGTGACAGCAACACACAACACAACCGCAACAGCAACATACAACACCACCGTGACAGCAACGCACAGCATCACCGTGACAGCAACACACAACACCACCGTAACAGCAACATACAAACCACCATGACAGCAACACACAACACAACCGTAACAGCAACACACAATACCACCGTGACAGCAACACACAACACCACCGTGAGAGCAACACACAACACCACCGTGACAACAACACACAACACCACCGTGACAGCAACGCACAACACCACCGTGACAGAAACACACAACACCACCGTGACAACAACACACAACACCACCGTGACAGCAACACACAACACCACCGTGACAGCAACACACAACACCACCGTGACAGAAACACACAACACCACCTTGACAGCAACGCACAACACCACCGTGACAGCAACACACAACACCACTGTGACAGCAACATACAACACCACCGTGACAGCAACGCACAGCATCACCGTGACAGCAACACACAACACCACCGTAACAGCAACACACAACACCACCGTGACAGCAACGCACAACATCACCGTGACAGCAACACACAACACCGTGACAGCAACATACAACACCACCGTGACAGCAACGCACAACATCACAGGTGACAGCAACACACAACACCACCGTGACAGCAACGCACAACATCACCGTGACAGCAACGCACATAATCACCGTGACAGCAACACATAACTCCACCGTGACAGCAATATACAACACCACCGTGACAGCAACGCACAACATCACAGTGACAGCAACACACAACACCACCGTGACAGCAACACACAACGCCACCGTGAAAACAACACACAACACCACCGTGACAGCAACACACAACACCACCATGACAGCAACACACAACACAACCGTGACAGCAACACACAACACCACCGTGACAGCAACACACAACACCACCGTGACAACAACACACAACACCACCGTGACAGCAACACACAACACCACCATGACAGCAACATACAACACCACCGTGACAGCAACACACAACACCACCGTGACAGCAATACACAACACCACCGTGACAACAACACACAACACCACCGTGACAGCAACACACAACACCACCGTGACAGCAACACACAACACCACCGTGACTGCAACACACAACACCACCGTGACAGCAACGCACAACATCACCGTGACAGTAACACACAACACCACCGTGACAGCAACATACAACACCACCGTGACAGCATCGCACCGCATCACCGTGACAGCAACACACAACACCACCGTAACAGCAACACACAACACCACCGTGATAGCAACGCACAACATCACCGTGACAGCAACGCACAACATCACCGTGACAGCAACACACAACACCACCGTGACAGCAACATACAACACCACCGTGACAGCAACGCACAACATCACCGTGACAGCAACACACAACACCACCGTGACAGCAACACACAACGCCACCGTGACAACAAAACACAAAACCACCGTGACAGCAACACACAACACCACCGTGACAGCAACACACAACACCACCGTGACAGCAACATATAACACCACCGTGACAGCAACACACAACACAACCGTGACAGCAACACACAATACCACCGTGACAGCAACACACAACACCACCGTGACAGCAACACACAACACCACCGTGACAGCAACACACAACACTGTGACAGCAACAAACAACACTGTGACAGCAACGCACAACACCACCGTGACAGTAGCACACAACACTACCGTGACAGCAACACACAACACCACCGTGACAGCAACATACAACACCACCATGACAGCAACACACAACACCACCGTGACAGAAACACACAACACCACCGTGAAAGCAACACATAACCGTGACAGCAACACACAACACCACCGTGACTGCAACATACAACACCACCATGACAGCAACACACAACACCACCGTGACAGAAACACACAACACCACCGTGACAGCAACACAACATAACCGTGACAGCCACACACAACACCACAGTGACAGCAACGCACAACACGACCGTGACAGCAGCACACAACACCACCGTGACAGCAACATACAACACAACCGTGACAGAAACACACAACACCACATTGACAGCAACACACAACACCACCGTGACAGCAACATACAACACCACCGTGACAGGAACACACAACGCCACCATGACAGCAACACAACGCCACCGCGAACAGCAACGCACAACACCACCGTGAAAGCTACACACAACACCACCATGACAGCAACACACAACACCATCGTGACAGATACACACAACACCATCATGACAGCAACACACAACACCTTCGTGCCAGCAACACACAACACCACCGTGACAGCAACACACAACACCACCGTGACAGCAACATACATCACTGAGACAGCAACACACAACGCCACCGTGACAGCAACACACAACACCTCCGTGACAGTAACATACAACACCACCGTGACAGCAACACAAAACACCTCCGTGACAGTAACATACAACACCACCGTGACAGCAACACACAACATACCGTGACAGCAACACACAACGCCACCGTGACAGCAACACAGCACAACCGTGCAGCAATACAAAACATCACCGTGACAGCAACAAACAACACCACCGTGACAGCAACACAGCACAACCGTGACAGCAACACACAACACCACAGTGACAGCAACGCACAACACCACCGTGACAGCAACATACAACACAACCGTGACAGAAACACACAACACCACCGTGACAGCAACACATAACACCACCGTGACAGCAACATACAACACCACCGTGACAGCAACACACAACGCCACCATGACAGCAACACAACGCCACCGCGAACAACAACGCACAACACCACCGTGACAGCTACATACAACACAACCGTGACAGAAACACACAACACCACAGTGACAGCAACGCACAACACCACCGTGACAGCAACACACAACACCACCATGACAGCAACACATAACACCACCGTGACAGCTACACACAACACCATCATGACAGCAACACACAACACCTTCGTGACAGCAACACACAACACCACCGTGACAGCAACACAAAACACCACCCTGACAGCAACATACATCACCGAGACAGCAACACACAACGCCACCGTGACAGCAACACACAACACCTCCGTGACAGTAACATACAACACCACCGTGACAGCAACACACAACCCCACCGTAACAGCAACACACAACGCCACCGTGACAGCAACACAGCACAACCGCGCAGCAGTACAAAACATCACCGTGACAGCAACACACAACACCACAGTGACAGCAACACAGCACAACCGTGACACCAACACTCAACACCACCTTGACAACAACATACAACACCACCGTGACAGCAACACAAAACGGCACTGTGACAGCAACACACAACACTTCCGTGACAGCAACATACAACACCACCGTGACAGCAACACACAACACCACCGTGACAGCATCATGCAACACCACCGTGACAACAACACAGCACAACCGTGACAGCAACACAACACCTCCTTGACAGCAACATACAACACCACCGAGAGAGCAACACACAACACCACCGTGACAGCAACACACAACACCACCGTGACAGCAACACAGCACAACCGTGACAGCAACACACAACACCGTGACAGCAACATACAACTCCAAAGTGAGAGCAACACACAACGCCACAGTGAGAGCAACACACAACGCCACCGTGACAGCAACACACAACACCACCGTGACAGGAACACAACACCGTGATATCAACACAGCACAACCGTGACAGCAGCACACAACACCTTCGTGACAGCAACATACAACACCACCGTGACAACAGCGCAACACAACCGAGACAGCAACACACAACACCTCCGTGACAGCAACATACAACACAACCGTGAGAGCAACACACAACGCCACCGTAACAGCAACACACAACACCACTGTGACAGCAACACACAACACCACCGTGACAGCAACATACAACACCACCGTGACAGCAACACTCAACATCACCGTGACAGCAACACACAACACCACCGTGACAGCAACATACAACACCATCGTGACAGCAACACACAACACCACCGTGACAGCAACATACAACACCACAGTGACAGCAACACAGCACAACCGTGACAGCAACACACAACACCACCGTGACTGCAACATACAACAGCACCGTGACAGCAACACACAACACCACCGTGACAGCAACACACAGCACCACCGTGACAGCAACATACAACACCACAGTGACAGCAACACACAACAGCACCGTGACAGCAACACACAACACCACCGTGACAGCAACATAAAACACCACCGTGACAGCAACACACAACGCCATTATGACAGCAACACACACACGCCACCGTGACAGCTACACACAACACCACAATGACACCAACACAAAACACCACCGTGACACCTACACACAACACCAATATGACAGCAACACACAACGCAACAGTGACAGCAACACACAACACCTCCCTGACAGCAAAATACAACACCACCGTGACAGCAACACACAACACCACCGTGACAGCAGCATACAACATCACCGAGACAGCAACACACAACGCCACCGTGACAGCAACACACAACACCTCCGTGACAGTAACATACAACACAACCGTGACAGCAACACACAACACCACCCAGACAGCAACACTCAACGCCACCGTGACAGCAACACAGCACAACCGTGACAGCAATACAAAACATCACCGTGACAGCAACACACAACACTGCCGTTACAGCAACACAGCACAACCGTGACAGAAACTCAAAACACCTCCGTGACAGCAACATGCAACACTACAGTGACAGCATCACAGCACAACCGTGACAGCAACACACAGCACCACCGTGACAGCAACATACAACACCACCGTGACAACAACACAGCAAACCGTGACAACAACACACAACTCCGTGACAGCAACACACAACGCCACCGTGACAGCAACACACAACGCCACCGTGACAGCAACATACAACACTACCGTGACAGCAACACAGCACCACCGTGACATCAACACACAACACCTCCGTGGCAACAACATAGAACACCGTCACAGCAACACAGCACAACCGTGACAGTAACACACAACACCACCGTGACAGCAACATACAACACCGTGACAACAACACAGCACAACCGTGACAGCAACATTCAACACCTCCGTGACAGCAACACAGAACACTACCGTGACAACAACACAGCACTTCCGTGACAGCAACACACAACACCTCCGTGACAGCAACTCACAACGTCACCGTGACAGCAACACACAACACCACCGTGACAACAACACACAACACCTCCGTGACAGCAACTCACAACGTCACCGTGACAGCAACACACAACACCACCGTGACAGGAACACAAAACACCACCGTGACAGCAACACACAACGCCACCGTGACAGCAACACACAACACCACCGTGACAGCAACACACAACGCCACCGTAACAGCAACACTACAACACCACTATGACAGCAACACAGCATAACCGTGACAGCAACATACAAAGCCTCCGTGACAGCAACATACAACAACACCGTGACAACAACACAGCACAATCGTGACAGCAACACACAACACCTCCGTGACAGCAACATAGAACACTACCGTGATAACAACACAGCACAACCGTGACAGCAACACACAACACCTCCGCGACAGCAACTCACACCGCCACCGTGACAGCAACACACAATACCACCGTGACAGCAAGACAAAATACCACCGTGACAGCTACACACAACAGCACCGTGACAGCAACACACAACACCACCATGACAGCAACACACAACGCCACCGTGACAGCAACATACAGCACCACCGTGACAGCAGCACACAACGCCACCGTGACAGCAATACACAATGCCACCGTGACAGCAACACACAACACCACCGTGCCAGCAACACAGCATAACTGTGTCAGCAACATAAAACGCCTCCGTGACAGCAACATACAACACTGTGACAGCAACACAGCACAACCGTGACAGTAACACAACACCACCGTGACAGCAACATACAACACCACCGTGATAGCAACACAGCACAACCGTGACAGCAACACACAACACCTCCGTGTCAGCAACATGCAATACTACCGTGACAACAACACAGCACAACCGTGACAGCAACACACAACACCTCCGTGACAGCAACTCACAACGCCATCGTGACAGCAACACACGACACCACCGTGACAGCAAGACACAATATCACAGTGACAGCAACACACAACACCGTGACAGCAAGTTACAATACCACCGTGAGAGCAACACACAACACCACCGTGAGAGAAACACACAACACCACCGCGACAGCAACACACAACGCCACCGTGACAGCAACACACAACACCACCGTGGCAGCAACATACAACACAACCGTGACAGCAACACAGCACACCCGTGACAGCAACACACAACACCTCCGTGACAGCAACATACAACACTACCGTGACATCAACACAGCACAACCGTGACAGCAACACACAACACCACCGTAACAGCAACACACAACACCACCGTGACAGCAACGCACAACATCACCGTGACAGCAACACACAACACAACAGTAACAGCAACATACAACACCACCGTGACAGCAACGCACAACATCACAGGTGACAGCAACACACAACACCACCGTGACAGCAACGCACAACATCACCGTGACAGCAACGCACATAATCACCGTGACAGCAACACACAACACCACCGTGACAGCAATATACAACACCACCGTGACACCAACGCACAACATCACAGTGACAGCAACACACAACACCACCGTGACAGCAACACACAACGCCTCCGTGACAACAACACACAACACCACCGTGACAGCAACACACAACACCACCATGACAGCAACACACAACACAACCGTGACAGCAACACACAACACCACCGTGACAGCAACACAACACCACCGTGACAACAACACACAACACCACCGTGACAGCAACACACAACACCACCATGACAGCAACATACAACACCACCGTGACAGCAACACACAACACCACCGTGACAGCAACACACAACACCACCATGACAGCAACATACAACACCACCGTGACAGCAGCACACAACACCACCGTGACAGCAACATACAACACAACCGTGACAGAAACACACAACACCACATTGACAGCAACACACAACACCACCGTGACAGCAACATACAACACCACCGTGACAGCAACACACAACGCCACCATGACAGCAACACAACGCCACCGCGAACAGCAACGCACAACACCACCGTGAAAGCTACACACAACACCACCATGACAGCAACACACAACACCACCGTGACAGATACACACAACACCATCATGACAGCAACACACAACACCTTCGTGCCAGCAACACACAACACCACCGTGACAGCAACACACAACACCACCGTGACAGCAACATACATCACTGAGACAGCAACACACAACGCCACCGTGACAGCAACACACAACACCTCCGTGACAGTAACATACAACACCACCGTGACAGCAACACAAAACACCTCCGTGACAGTAACATACAACACCACCGTGACAGCAACACACAACATACCGTGACAGGAACACACAACGCCACCGTGACAGCAACACAGCACAACCGTGCAGCAATACAAAACATCACCGTGACAGCAACAAACAACACCACCGTGACAGCAACACAGCACAACCGTGACAGCAACACACAACACCACAGTGACAGCAACGCACAACACCACCGTGACAGCAACATAAAACACAACCGTGACAGAAACACACGACACCACCGTGACAGCAACACACAACACCACCGTGACAGCAACATACAACACCACCGTGACAGCAACACACAACGCCACCATGACAGCAACACAACGCCACCGCGAACAACAACGCACAACACCACCGTGACAGCTACATACAACACAACCGTGACAGAAACACACAACACCACAGTGACAGCAACGCACAACACCACCGTGACAGCAACACACAACACCACCATGACAGCAACACATAACACCACCGTGACAGCTACACACAACACCATCATGACAGCAACACACAACACCTTCGTGACAGCAACACACAACACCACCGTGACAGCAACACAAAACACCACCCTGACAGCAACATACATCACCGTGACAGCAAAACACAACACCTCCGTGACAGTAACATACAACACCACCGTGACAGCAACACACAACACCACCGTAACAGCAACACACAACGCCACCGTGACAGCAACACAGCACAACCGCGCAGCAATACAAAACATCACCGTGACAGCAACACACAACACCACCGTGACAGCAACACAGCACAACCGTGACACCAACACTCAACACCACCGTGACAACAACATACAACACCACCGTGACAGCAACACAAAACGGCACTGTGACAGCAACACACAACACTTCCCTGACAGCAACATACAACACCACCGTGACAGAAACACACAACACCACCGTGACAGCATCATGCAACACCACCGTGACAACAACACAGCACAACCGTGACAGCAACACAACACCTCCTTGACAGCAACATACAACACCACCGAGAGAGCAACACACAACACCACCGTGACAGCAACACACAACACCACCGTGACAGCAACACAGCACAACCGTGACAGCAACACACAACACCTCCGTGACAGCAACTCACAACGCCATCGTGACAGCAACACACGACACCACCGTGACAGCAAGACACAATATCACCGTGACAGCAACACACAACACCGTGACAGCAAGTTACAATACCACCGTGACAGCAACACACAACACCACCGTGGCAGCAACATACAACACCACCGTGACAGCAACACAGCACACCCGTGACAGCAACACACAACACCTCCGTGACAGCAACATACAACACTACCGTGACATCAACACAGCACAACCGTGACAGCAACACACAACACCACCGTAACAGCAACACACAACAACACCGTGACAGCAACGCACAACATCACCGTGACAGCAACACACAACACAACAGTAACAGCAACATACAACACCACCGTGACAGCAACGCACAACATCACAGGTGACAGCAACACACAACACCACCGTGACAGCAACGCACAACATCACCGTGACAGCAACGCACATAATCACCGTGACAGCAACACACAACACCACCGTGACAGCAACATACAACACCACCGTGACAGCAACGCACAACATCACAGTGACAGCAACACACAACACCACCGTGACAGCAACACACAACGCCACAGTGACAACAACACACAACACCACCGTGACAGCAACACACAACACCACCATGACAGCAACACACAACACAACCGTGACAGCAACACACAACACCACCGTGACAGCAACACACAACACCACCGTGACAACAACACACAACACCACCGTGACAGCAACACACAACACCACCATGACAGCAACATACAACACCACCGTGACAGCAACACACAACACCACCGTGACAGCAATACACAACACCACCGTGACAACAACACACAACACCACCGTGACAGCAACACACAACACCACCGTGACAGCAACACACAACACCACCGTGACTGCAACACACAACACCACCGTGACAGCAACGCACAACATCACCGTGACAGTAACACACAACACCACCGTGACAGCAACATACAACACCACCGTGACAGCATCGCACCGCATCACCGTGACAGCAACACACAACACCACCGTAACAGCAACACACAACACCGTGACAGCAACGCACAACATCACCGTGACAGCAACGCACAACATCACCGTGACAGCAACACACAACACCACCGTGACAGCAACATACAACACCACCGTGACAGCAACGCACAACATCACCGTGACAGGAACACACAACACCACCGTGACAGCAACACACAACGCCACCGTGACAACAAAACACAAAACCACCGTGACAGCAACACACAACACCACAGTGACAGCAACACACAACACCACCGTGACAGCAACATATAACACCACCGTGACAGCAACACACAACACAACCGTGACAGCAACACACAATTCCACCGTGACAGCAACACACAACACCACCGCGACAGCAACACACAACACCACCGTGACAGCAACACACAACACTGTGACAGCAACAAACAACACTGTGACAGCAACGCACAACACCACCGTGACAGTAGCACACAACACTACCGTGACAGCAACACACAACACCACCGTGACAGCAACATACAACACCACCATGACAGCAACACACAACACCACCGTGACAGAAACACACAACACCACCGTGAAAGCAACACATAACCGTGACAGCAACACACAACACCACCGTGACTGCAACATACAACACCACCATGACAGCAACACACAACACCACCGTGACAGAAACACACAACACCACCGTGACAGCAACACAACATAACCGTGACAGCCACACACAACACAACAGTGACAGCAACGCACAACACGACCGTGACAGCAGCACACAACACCACCGTGACAGCAACATACAACACAACCGTGACAGAAACACACAACACCACATTGACAGCAACACACAACACCACCGTGACAGCAACATACAACACCACCGTGACAGGAACACACAACGCCACCATGACAGCAACACAACGCCACCGCGAACAGCAACGCACAACACCACCGTGAAAGCTACACACAACACCACCATGACAGCAACACACAACACCACCGTGACAGATACACACAACACCATCATGACAGCAACACACAACACCTTCGTGCCAGCAACACACAACACCATCATGACAGCAACACACAACACCTTCGTGACAGCAACATACATCACTGAGACAGCAACACACAACGCCACCGTGACAGCAACACACAACACCTCCGTGACAGTAACATACAACACCACCGTGACAGCAACACAAAACACCTCCGTGACAGTAACATACAACACCACCGTGACAGCAACACACAACATACCGTGACAGCAACACACAACGCCACCGTGACAGCAATACAGCACAACCGCGCAGCAATACAAAACATCACCGTGACAGCAACAAACAACACCACCGTGACAGCAACACAGCACAACCGTGACAGCAACACACAACACCACAGTGACAGCAACGCACAACACCACCGTGACAGCAACATACAACACAACCGTGACAGAAACACACAACACCACCGTGACAGCAACACACAACACCACCGTGACAGCAACATACAACACCACCGTGACAGCAACACACAACGCCACCATGACAGCAACACAACGCCACCGCGAACAACAACGCACAACACCACCGTGACAGCTACATACAACACAACCGTGACAGAAACACACAACACCACAGTGACAGCAACGCACAACACCACCGTGACAGCAACACACAACACCACCATGACAGCAACACATAACACCACCGTGACAGCTACACACAACACCATCATGACAGCAACACACAACACCTTCGTGACAGCAACACACAACACCACCGTGACAGCAACACAAAACACCACCCTGACAGCAACATACATCACCGAGACAGCAACACAACGCCACCGTGACAGCAACACACAACACCTCCGTGACAGTAACATACAACACCACCGTGACAGCAACACACAACACCACCGTAACAGCAACACACAACGCCACCGTGACAGCAACACAGCACAACCGCGCAGCAATGCAAAACATCACCATGACAGCAACACACAACACCACAGTGACAGCAACACAGCACAACCGTGACACCAACACTCAACACCACCTTGACAACAACATACAACACCACCGTGACAGCAACACAAAACGGCACTGTGACAGCAACACACAACACTTCCGTGACAGCAACATACAATACCACCGTGACAGCAACACACAACACCACCGTGACAGCATCATGCAACACCACCGTGACAACAACACAGCACAACCATGACAGCAACACAACACCTCCTTGACAGCAACATACAACACCACCGTGACAGCAACACACAACACGACCGTGACAGCAACACAGCACAACCGTGACAGCAACACACAACACCGTGACAGCAACATACAACTCCAAAGTGACAGCAACACACAACGCCACCGTGAGAGCAACACACAACGCCACCGTGACAGCAACACACAACACCACCGTGACAGCAACACAACACCGTGATATCAACACAGCACAACCGTGACAGCAGCACACAACACCTTCGTGACAGCAACATACAACACCACCGTGACAACAGCACAACACAACCGAGACAGCAACACACAACACCTCCGTGACAGCAACATACAACACAACCGTGAGAGCAACACACAACGCCACCGTAACAGCAACACACAACACCACTGTGACAGCAACACACAACACCACCGTGACAGCAACATACAACACCACCGTGACAGCAACACACAACATCACCGTGACAGCAACACACAACACCACCGTGACAGCAACATACAACACCATCGTGACAGCAACACACAACACCACCGTGACAGCAACACACAACACCACAGTGACAGCAACACAGCACAACCGTGACAGCAACACACAACACCACCGTGACTGCAACATACAACAGCACCGTGACAGCAACACACAACACCGTGACAGCAACACACAGCACCACCGTGAGAGCAACACACAACACAACCGTGACAGCAACACACAACACCACCCAGACAGCAACACACAACGCCACCGTGACAGCAACATAGCACAACCGTGACAGCAATACAAAACATCACCGTGACAGCAACACACAACACTGCCGTGACAGCAACACAGCACAACCGTGACAAAAACTCAAAACACCTCCGTGACAGCAACATGCAACACTACAGTGACAGCATCACAGCACAACCGTGACAGCAACACACAGCACCACCGTGACAGCAACATACAACACCACCGTGACAACAACACAGCAAACCGTGACAACAACACACAACTCCGTGACAGCAACACACAACGCCACCGTGACAGCAACACACAACGCCACCGTGACAGCAACATACAACACCACCGTGACAGCAACACAGCACCACCGTGACATCAACACACAACACCTCCGTGGCAACAACATAGAACACCGTCACAGCAACACAGCACAACCGTGACAGTAACACACAACACCACCGTGACAGCAACATACAACACCGTGACAACAACACAGCACAACCGTGACAGCAACATTCAACACCTCCGTGACAGCAACACAGAACACTACCGTGACAACAACACAGCACTTCCGTGACAGCAACACACAACACCTCCGTGACAGCAACTCACAACGTCACCGTGACAGCAACACACAACACCACCGTGACAGCAACACACAACACCTCCGTGACAGCAACTCACAACGTCACCGTGACAGCAACACACAACACCACCGTGACAGCAACACACAACGCCACCGTAACAGCAACACTACAACACCACTATGACAGCAACACAGCATAACCGTGACAGCAACATACAAAGCCTCCGTGACAGCAACATACAACAACACCGTGACAACAACACAGCACAATCGTGACAGCAACACACAACACCTCCGTGACAGCAACATAGAACACTACCGTGACAACAACACAGCACAACCGTGACAGCAACACACAACACCTCCGCGACAGCAACTCACACCGCCACCGTGACAGCAACACACAATACCACCGTGACAGCAAGACAAAATACCACCGTGACAGCTACACACAACAGCACCGTGACAGCAACACACAACACCACCATGACAGCAACACACAACGCCACCGTGACAGCAACATACAGCACCACCGTGACAGCAGCACACAACGCCACCGTGACAGCAATACACAATGCCACCGTGACAGCAACACACAACACCACCGTGCCAGCAACACAGCATAGCTGTGTCAGCAACATAAAACGCCTCCGTGACAGCAACATACAACACTGTGACAGCAACACAGCACAACCGTGACAGTAACACAACACCACCGTGACAGCAACATACAACACCACCGTGATAGCAACACAGCACAACCGTGACAGCAACACACAACACCTCCGTGTCAGCAACATACAATACTACCGTGACAACAACACAGCACAACCGTGACAGCAACTCACAACACCTCCGTGACAGCAACTCACAACGCCATCGTGACAGCAACACACGACACCACCGTGACAGCAAGACACAATATCACCGTGACAGCAACACACAACACCGTGACAGCAAGTTACAATACCACCGTGAGAGCAACACACAACACCACCGTGACAGCAACACACAACATCACCGCGACAGCAACACACAACGCCACCGTGACAGCAACACACAACACCACCGTGGCAGCAACATACAACACCACCGTGACAGCAACGCAGCACACCCGTGACAGCAACACACAACACCTCCGTGACAGCAACATACAACACTACCGTGACATCAACACAGCACAACCGTGACAGCAACACACAACACCACCGTGACAGCAACTCACAACGTCATCGTGACAGCAACACACAACACCACCTTGACAGCAACACACAACACCACCGTGACAGCAACACACAACGCCACCGTGACAGCAACACACAACACCACCGTGACAGCAATACAAAACATCACCGTGACAGCAACACACAACACCACCGTGACAGCAACACAGGACAACCGTGACACCAACACTCAACACCACCGTGACAGCAACACACAACACCACCGTGACAGCAACACAGCACCACCGTGACAGCAACACACAACACCGTTACAGCAACACACAACGCCACCGTGACAGCAACACACAACACCTCCGTGACAGTAACTTACAACACAACCGTGACAGCAACACACAACACCACCCAGACAGCAACACACAACGGCTCCGTGACAGCAACACAGCACAACCGTGACAGCAACACAAAACGTCACCGTGACAGCAACACACAACACTGCCGTGACAGCAACACAGCACAACCGTGACGGAAAGTCAAAACACCTCCGTGACAGCAACATGCAACACTACAGTGACAGCATCACAGCACAACCGTGACAGCAACACAGAGCACCACCGTGACAGCAACATACAACATCACCGTGACAACAACAGTGCACAACCGTGACAACAACACACAACTCCGTGACAGCAACACACAACGCCACCGTGACAGCAACACACAACGCCACCGTGACAGCAACATACAACACCACCGTGACAGCAACACAGCACCACCGTGACATCAACACGCAACACCTCCGTGGCAACAACATACAACACCGTCACAGCAACACAGCACAACCGTGATAGTAACACACAACACCACCGTGACAGCAACATACAACACCTTGACAACAACACAGCACAACCGTGACAGCAACATTCAACACCTCCGTGACAGCAACAAAGAACACTACCGTGACAACAACACAGCACTTCCGTGACAGCAACACACACCTCCGTGACAGCAACTCACAACGTCACCGTGACAGCAACACACAACGCCACCGTGACAGCAACACACAACACCACCGTGACAGCAATACACAACGCCACCGTGACAACAACACAGCACAACCGCGCAGCAATACAAAACATCACCGTGACAGCAACACACAGCACCACCGTGACAGCAACACAGCACAACCGTGACACCAACACTCAACACCACCGTGACAACAACATACAACACCACCGTGACAGCAACACAAAACGGCACTGTGACAGCAACTCACAACACTTCCGTGACAGCAACATTCAACACTTCCGTGACAGCAACATTCAACACCAACGTGACAGCAACACACAACACCACCGTGAGAGCATCATGCAACACCACCGTGACAACAACACAGCACACCCGTGACAGCAACACAACACCTCATTGACAGCAACATACAACACCACCGAGAGAGCAACACACAACACCAACGTGACAGCAACACACAACACCACCGTGACAGCAACACAGCACAACCGTGACAGCAACACACAACACCGTGACAGCAACATACAACTCCAAAGTGACAGCAACACACAACGCCACCGTGAGAGCAACACACAACGCCACCGTGACAGCAACACACAACACCAACGTGACAGCAACACAACACCGTGATATCAACACAGCACAACCGTGACAGCAGCACACAACACCTCCGTGACAGCAACATACAACACCGTGACAACAACACAACACAACCGAGACAGCAACACACAACACCACCGTGACAGCAACACACAACACCACCGTGACAGCAGCATACAACATCACCGAGACAGCAACACACAACCCCACCGTGACAGCAACACACAACACCTCCGTGACAGTAACATACAACACAACCGTGACAGCAGCACACAACACCACCGAGACAGCAACACACAACGCCACCGTGACAGCAACACAGCACAACCGTGAGAGCAATACAAAACATCACCGTGACAGCAACACACAACACCACCCAGACAGCAACACACAACGGCACCGTGACAGCAACACAGCACAACCGTGACAGCAATACAAAACGTCACCGTGACAGCAACACACAACACTGTCGTGACAGCAACACAGCACAACCGTGACGGAAACTCAAAACACCTCCGTGACAGCAACATGCAACACTACAGTGACAGCATCACAGCACAACCGTGACAGCAACACAGAGCACCACCGTGACAGCAACATACAACACCACCGTGACAACAACAGTGCACAACCGTGACAACAACACACAACTCCGTGACAGCAACACACAACGCCACCGTGACAGCAACACACAACGCTACCGTGACAGCAACATACAACACCACCGTGACAGCAACACAGCACCACCGTGACATCAACACGCAACACCTCCGTGGCAACAACATACAACACCGTCACAGCAACACAGCACAACCGTGATAGTAACACACAACACCACCGTGACAGCAACAAAGAACACTACCTTGACAACAACACAGCACAACCGTGACAGCAACATTCAACACCTCCGTGACAGCAACAAAGAACACTACCGTGACAACAACACAGCACTTCCGTGACAGCAACACACAACACCTCCGTGACAGCAACTCACAACGTCACCGTGACAGCAACACACAACACCACCGTGACAGCAACACACAACACCACCGTGACAGCAACACACAACGCCACCGTGACAGCAACGCACAACACCACCGTGACAGCAATACACAACGCCACCGTGACAGCAACACAGCACAAACTCGCAGCAATACAAAACATCACCGTGACAGCAACACACAACACCACCGTGACAGCAACACAGCACAACCGTGACACCAACACTCAACACCACCGTGACAACAACATACAACACCACCGTGACAGCAACACAAAACGGCACTGTGACAGCAACTCACAACACTTCCGTGACAGCAACATTCAACACTTTTGTGACAGCAACATTCAACACCACCGTGACAGCAACACACAACACCACCGTGAGAGCATCATGCTACACCACCGTGACAACAACACAGCACAACCGTGACAGCAACACAACACCTCATTGACAGCAACATACAGCACCACCGAGAGAGCAACACACAACACCACCGTGACAGCAACACACAACACCACCGTGACAGCAACACAGCACAACCGTGACAGCAACACACAACACCGTGACAGCAACATACAACTCCAAAGTGACAGCGACACACAACGCCACCGTGAGAGCAACACACAACGCCACCGTGACAGCAACACACAACACCACCGTGACAGCAACACAACACCGTGATATCAACACAGCACAACAGTGACAGCAGCACACAACACCTCCGTGACAGAAACATACAACACCACCGTGACAACAACACAACACAACCGAGACAGCAACACACAACACCACCGTGACAGCAACACACAACACCACCGTGACAGTAGCATACAACATCACCGAGACAGCAACACACAACGCCACCGTGACAGCAACACACAACACCTCCGTGACAGTAACATACAACACAACCGTGACAGCAGCACACAACACCACCGAGACAGCAACACACAACGCCACCGTGACAGCAACACAGCACAACCGTGACAGCAATACAAAACATCACCGTGACAGCAACACACAACACCGCCGTGACAGCAACACAACACAACCGTGACAGAAACTCAAAACACCTCCGTGACAGCAACATGCAACACCACAGTGACAGCATCACAGCACAACCGTGACAGCAACACACAGCACCACCGTGACAGCAACACACAACGCCACCGTGACAGCAACACACAACGCCACCGTGACTGCAACAAACAACACCACCGTGACAGCAACACAGCACCACCGTGACATCAACACAAAACACCTCCGTGGCAACAACATACAACACCGTCACAGCAACACAGCACAACCATGACAGTAACACACAACACCACCGTGACAGCAACATACAACACCTTGACAACAACACAGCACAACCGTGACAGCAACATTCAACACCTCCGTGACAGCAACACAGAACACTACCGTGACAACAACACAGCACATCCGTGACAGCAACACACAACACCTCCGTGACAGCAACTCACAACGTCACTGTGACAGCAACACACAACACCACCGTGACAACAACACACAACACCACCGTGACTGCAACATACAACACCACCGTGACAGCAACACACAACAGCACCGTGACAGCAACTCACAACACGACCGTGACAGCAACACACAACACGACCGTGACAATAACATAAAACACCATCGTGACTGAAACACACAACACCACCGTGACAGCAGCACACAACACCACCGTGACAGCAACATTCAACACCACCGTGACAGCAACACACAACGCCATTATGACAGCAACACACAACGCCACCGTGACAGCAACACACAACACCTCTCTGACAGGAACATACAACACCACCGAGACAGCAACACACTACACCACAATGACAGCAACACACAACACCACAGTGAGAGCTACACACAACACCACCATGACAGCAACACACAGCGCAACAGTGACAGCAACACACAACACCTCCGTGACAGTAACATACAACACCACCGTGACAGCAACACACAACACCACCGTGACAGCAACACACAACGCCACCGTGACAGCAACACATCACAACCGTTACAGCAACACACAACACCGCCGTGACTGCAACATACGACACCACCGTGACAGCAACACAGCACAACCGTGACAGCAGCACAACACCTCCGTGACAGCAACATACAACACCACCGTGACAGCAACAGGCAACACATTGACAGCAACATACAACACCACCGTGACTGCAACACACAACACCACTGTGACAGCAACACACAACACCACCGTGACAGCAACACAGCACCACCGTGACAGCAACACACAACACCGTTACAGCAACACACAACGCCACCGTGACAGCAACACACAACACCTCCTTGACAGCAACATACAACACCACCGTGACATCAATACACAACACCTCCGTGACAGCAACATACAACACTACCGTGACAACAACACAGTACAACCGTTACAGCAACACACAACACCTCCGTGACAGTAACTCACAACGCCACCGTGACAACAACACACAACACCACCGTGACAGCAAGATACAATACCACAGTGAGAGCAACACACAACACCACCGTGACAGCAACACACAACACCACCGTGACAGCAACACACAACACCACCGTGAGAGCAACACACAACGCCACCGTGAGAGCAACACAGCGCAAACGTGACAGCAACACACAACACCACCGTGACAGCAACATACAACACCACCGTGACAGCAACACAGCACAACCGTGACAGCAGCATAACACCTCCGTGACAGCAAGATACAACACCACAGTGACAGCAACACTCAACGCCACCGTGACAGCAACACACAACACCTCCTTGACAGCAACATACAACACCACCGTGACAGCAACACACAACACCACCGTGACAGCAACACAGCACCACCGTGACAGCAACACACAACACCGTGACAGCAACACACAACGCCACCGTGACAGCAACACTCAACGCCACCGTGACAGCAACATACAACACCACCGTGACAGCAACACAGCACAACCGTGACAGCAACACACAACACCGTGACATCAACTCAGCACAACCGTGACAGCAGCACACAACACGTCCGAGACAGCAACACACAACACCTCCGTGATAGCAACATACAACACCACCGTGAGAGCAATACACAACGAGACCGTGATAGGTACACACAACACCGCTGTGACAGCAACACACAACACCACCGTGACAGCAACACACAACACCACCGTGACAGCAACACACAATACCACCGTGACAGCAACACACAACACCACCGTGACAGCAACAAAGAGCATCGTGAAAGGAACACACAACACCACCGAGACGGCAACACTCAACACCACCGTGACAGCAACACAGCACAACCGTGACAGCAACACACAACACCACCGTGACAGCAACACACAACACCACCGTGACAGCAACACACAACAGCTCCGTGACAGCAACTCACAACACGACCGTGACTGCAACACACAACACGACCGTGACAGCAACATAAAACACCATCGTGATTGAAACACACAACACCACCGTGACAGCAACACACATCACCACCGTGACAGCAACATACAACACCACCATGACAGCAACACACAGCGCAACAGTGACAGCAACACACAACACCTCTCTGACAGGAACATACAACACCACCGAGACAGCAACACACAACACCACAATGACAGCAACACAAAACGCTACCGTGAGAGCTACACACAGCACCACAATGACAGCAACACACAGCGCAACAGTGACAGCAACACACAACGCCACCGTGACAGCAACACGCGACACCTCCATGACATTAACATACAACACCACCGTGACAGCAACACACAACACCACCGTGACAGCAACACACAACGCCACGTGACAGCAACACATCACAACCGTTAGAGCAACACACAACACCACCGTGACTGCAACATACGACACCACCGTGACAGCAAAACAGCACAACCGTGACAGCAGCAAAACACCTCCGTGACAGCAACATACAACACCACCGTCACAGCAACACGCAACACCTCCTTGACATCAACATACAACACCACCGTGACTGCAACACACAACACCACCGTGAGAGCAACACACAACACCACTGTGACAGCAACACACAACACCACCGTGACAGCAACAAAGAACATCGTGACAGCAACACACAACACCACCGAGACAGCAACACTCATCACCACCGTGACAGCAAGACAGCACAACCGTGACAGCAACACACAACACCACCGTGACTGCAACATACAACACCACCGTGACAGCAACACACAACACCACCGTGACAGCAACAAAGAACATCGTGACAGCAACACACAACACCACCGAGACAGCAACACTCATCACCACCGTGACAGCAAGACAGCACAACCGTGACAGCAACACACAACACCACCGTGACTGCAACATACAACACCACCGTGACAGCAACACACAACACCACCGTGACAGCACCACACAACACCACCGTGACAGCAACATACAACACCACCGTGACAGCAACACACAACGCCATTATGACAGCAACACACAACGCCTGCGAGACAGCAACACACAACACCACCGTGACAGCTGCACACAACACCACAATGACAGCAACACACAACACCACCTTGACAGCTACACACAACACCACCATGACAGCAACACACAGCGCAACAGTGACAGCAACACACAACACCTCTCTGACAGGAACATACAACACCACCGAGACAGCAACACACAACACCACAATGACAGCAACACACAACACCTCCTTGAGAGCTACACACAACACCACCATGACAGCAACACACAGCGCAACAGTGACAGCAACACACAACGCCACCGTGACAGCAACACACAACACCGTGACAGTAACATACAACACCACCGTGACAGCAACACACAACACCACCGTGACAGCAACACACAACGCCACCGTGACAGCAACACATCACAACCGTTACAGCAACACACAACACCACCGTGACTGCAACATACGACACCACCGTGACAGCAACCCAGCACAACCGTGACAGCAGCACAACACCTCCGTGACAGCAACATACAACACCACCGTGACAGCAACACGCAACTCCTTCTTGACAGCAACATACAACACCACAGTGACTGCAACACACAACACCACCGTGACAGCAACACACAACACCACCGTGAAAGCAACACAGCACCACCGTGACAGCAACACACAACGCCACCGTGACAGCAACACACAACACCTCCTTGACAGCAACATACAACACCACCGTGATTGCAACACACAACACCACCGTGACAGCAACACACAACACCACCGTGAAAGCAACACAGCACCACCGTGACAGCAACACACAACGCCACCGTGACAGCAACACACAACACCACCGTGACAGCACATACAACAGCACCGTGACATCAATACTCAACACCTCCGTGACAGCAACATACAACACTACCGTGACAACAACACAGTACAACAGTTACAGCAACACACAACACCACCGTGACAGCAACACACAACACCACCGTGACAGCAACACAGCACAACCGTGAGAGCAGCATAACACCACCGTGACAGCAACATACAACTCCACCGTGACAGCAACACTCAACGCCACCGTGACACCAACACACACCTCCTTGACAGCAACATACAACACCACCGTGACAGCAACACACAACACGACCGTGACAGCAACACTGCACCACCTAGACAGCAACACACAACACCGTGACAGCAACACACAACGCTTCCGTGACAGCAAGAGACAACACCACCGTGACAGCAACATGCAGCACCACCGTGACAGCAACACAGCACAACCGTGACAGCAACACCCAACACCACCGTGACAGCAGCATACAACATCACCGAGACAGCAACACACAACTCCACCGTGACAGCAACACACAACACCTCCCTGACAGTAAAATACAACACCACCGTGACAACAACACACAACACCACCGTAACAGCAACACACAACGCCACCGTGACAGCAACACAGCACAACCGTGACAGCAATACAAAACATCACCGTGGCAGCAACACACAACACCGCCGTGACAGCAACACAGCACAACCGTGACAGCAACTCACAACACCTCCGTAACAGCAACATGCAACTCCACAGTGACAGCAACACACAACACCGTGAAAGCAACACACAACGCCATCGTGACAGCAACACTCAACGCCACCGTGACAGCACTATACAACACCACCGTGACAGCAACACAGCGCAACCGTGACATCAACACACAACACCTCCGTGACAACAACATACAACACCGTGACAGCAACACAGCACAACCGTGACAGTAACACACAACTCCACCGTGACAGCAACATACAACAACACCGTGACAACAACACAGCACAACCGTTACAGCAACATACAGCACCTCCCTGACAGCAACACAGAACATTACCGTGACAACAACACAACAAAACCGTGAAAGCAACACACAACACCTCCGTGACAGCAACTCACAACGTCTCCGTGACAGCAACACACAACACCACCGTGACCGCAACACACAACGCCACTGTGACAGCAACACACAACACCACCGTGACAGCAACGCAGAACGCCACCGTGACAGCAATACACAACGCCACCGTGACAGCAACACACAACACCTCCGTGCCAGCAACACAGCATAACTGTGTCAGCAACATACAACGCCTCAGTGACAGCAACATATAACACATTGACAGCAACACAGCACAACCGTGACAGTAACACACAACACTACCGTAACAGCAGCATACAACACCACCGTGATAGCAACACAGCACAACCGTGACAGCTACACAGAAGACCGTGACAGCAACATACAACTCCACCGTAACAACAACACACAACGCCACCGTGACTGCAACACACAACACCGTGACATCAACACAGCACAACCGTGACAGCAACACACAACACCTCCGTGATAGCAACGTACAACTCCACCGTGACAACAACACAACACAACCGTGACAGCAACACACAACACCTCCGTGACAGCAACAAACAGCACCACCGTGAGAGCAACACACAACGAGACCGTGATCGCAACACACAACACCACTGTGACAGCAACACACAACACCACCGTGACAGCAACACACAACAAAAACCGTGACAGCAACACACAACACCACCGTGACAGCAACACACAACACCACCGTGAGAGCAACAAAGAACATCGTGACAGCAACACACAACTCCACCGTGACAGCAACACTCAACACCACCGTGACAGCAACACAGCACAACCGTGACAGCAACACACAACACCACCGTGACTGCAACATACAACACCACCGTGACAGCAACACACAACACCACCGTGACAGCAACACACAACAGCACCGTGACAGCAACACACAACACGACCGTGACAGCAACACACAACACGACGGTGACAGCAACATAAAACACCATCGTGACTGAAACACACAACACCACCGTGACAGCAACACACAACACCACCGTGACAGCAACATACAACACCACCGTGACAGCAACACACAACGCCATTATGTCAGCAACACACAACGCCACCGTGACAGCAACACTCAACACCACCATGACAGCAACACACGGCGCAACAGTGACAGCAACACACAACACCTCTCTGACAGGAACATACAACACCACCGTGACAGCTACACACAACACCACAATGACAGCAACACACAACACCACCGTGACAGCTACACACAACACCACTATGACAGCAACACGCAGCGCAACAGTGACAGCAACACACAACGCCACCGTGAGAGCAACACAACACGTCCGTGACAGTAACATACAACACCACCGTGACAGCAACACACAACACCTCCGTGACAGCAACACACAACGCCACCGTGAGAGCAACACAGCATAACTGTGACAGCAACACACAACACCACCGTGTCAGCAACATAGAACACCACCGTGACAGCAACACAACACAACCGTGACAGCAGCACAACACCTCCGTGACAGCAGCATTCAACACCACCTTGACAGCAACACTCAACGCCACCGTGACAACAACACACAACACCTCGTTGACAGCAACATACAACACCACCGTGACTGCAACACACAAAACCACCGTGACAGCAACACACAACACCACCGTGACAGCAACACAGCACCACCGTGACAGCAACACACAACACCGTGACAGCAACACACAACGCCACCGTGACAGCAACACACAACACCTCCTCGACAGCAACATACAACTCCACCGTGACAGCAACACACAACACCTCCGTGACAGGAACATACAACACCACCGTTACATCAACACAAAACACCTCCGTGACAGCAACATACAACACTACCGTGACAACAACACAGTACAACCGTTACCGCAAGAAACAACACCTCCGTGACAGCAACTCACAAAGCCACCGTGACAGTAACACACAACACCACCGTGACAGCAAGATACAATACCACAGTGAGAGCAACACACAACACCACCGTGACAGCAACACACAACACCACCGTGACAGCAACACACAACACCACCGTGACAGCAACACACAACGCCACCGTGACAGCAACACAGCACAACCGTGACAGCAATACAAAACATCACCGTGGCAGCAACACACAACACCGCCGTGACAGCAACACAGCACAACCGTGACAGCAACTCACAACACCTCCGTAACAGCAACATGCAACACCACAGTGACAGCAACACACAACACCGTGACAGCAACACACAACGCCATCGTGACAGCAACACTCAACGCCACCGTGACAGCAATATACAACACCACCGTGACAGCAACACAGCGCAACCGTGACATCAACACACAACACCTCCGTGACAACAACATACAACACCGTGACAGCAACACAGCACAACCGTGACAGTAACACACAACTCCACCGTGACAGCAACATACAACAACACCGTGACAACAACACAGCACAACCGTTACAGCAACATACAGCACCTCCCTGACAGCAACACAGAACACTACCGTGACAACAACACAGCAAAACCGTGAAAGCAACACACAACACCTCCGCGACAGCAACTCACAACACCACCGTGACAGCAACACACAACACAACCGTGACCGCAACACACAACGCCACCGTGACAGCAACACACAACACCACCGTGACAGCAACGCAGAACGCCACCGTGACAGCAATACACAACGCCACCGTGACAGCAACACACAACACCTCCGTGCCAGCAACACAGCATAACTGTGTCAGCAACATACAACGCCTCAGTGAAAGCAACATATAACACATTGACAGCAACACAGCACAACCGTGACAGTAACACACAACACTACCGTAACAGCAGCATACAACACCACCGTGATAGCAACACAGCACAACCGTGACAGCTACACAGAAGACCGTGACAGCAACATACAACTCCACCGTGACAACAACACACAACTCCACCGTGACTGCAACACACAACACCGTGACATCAACACAGCACAACCGTGACAGCAACACACAACACCTCCGTGATAGCAACGTACAACTCCACCGTGACAACAACACAACACAACCGTGACAGCAACACACAACACCTCCGTGACAGCAACAAACAGCACCACCGTGAGAGCAACACACAACGAGACCGTGATCGCAACACACAACACCACTGTGACAGCAACACTCAACACCACCGTGACAGCAACACACAACACCACCGTGACAGCAACACACAACACCACCGTGACAGCAACACACAACACCACCGTGAGAGCAACAAAGAACATCGTGACAGCAACACACAACTCCTCCGTGACAGCAACACTCAACACCACCGTGACAGCAACACAGCACAACCGTGACAGCAACACACAACACCACCGTGACTGCAACATACAACACCGCCGTGACAGCAACACACAACACGACCGTGACAGCAACACACAACACGACGGTGACAGCAACATAAAACACCATCGTGACTGAAACACACAACACCACCGTGACAGCAACACACAACACCACCGTGACAGCAACATACAACACCACCGTGACAGCAACACACAACGCCATTATGTCAGCAACACACAACGCCACCGTGACAGCAACACTCAACACCACCATGACAGCAACACACGGCGCAACAGTGACAGCAACACACAACACCTCTCTGACAGGAACATACAACACCATCGTGACAGCTACACACAACACCACAATGACAGCAACACACAACACCACCGTGACAGCTACACACAACACCACTATGACAGCAACACGCAGCGCAACAGTGACAGCAACACACAACGAAACCGTGAGAGCAACACAACACGTCCGTGACAGTAACATACAACACCACCGTGACAGCAACACACAACACCTCCGTGACAGCAACACACAACGCCACCGTGACAGCAACACAGCACAACCGTGACAGCAACACACAACACCACCGTGTCAGCAACATAGAACACCACCGTGACAGCAACACAACACAACCGTGACAGCAGCACAACACCTCCGTGACAGCAGCATTCAACACCACCGTGACAGCAACACTCAACGCCACCGTGACAACAACACACAACACCTCGTTGACAGCAACATACAACACTACCGTGACTGCAACACACAAAACCACCGTGACAGCAACACACAACACCACCGTGACAGCAACACAGCACAACCGTGACAGCAACACACAACACCACCGTGTCAGCAACATAGAACACCACCGTGACAGCAACACAACACAACCGTGACAGCAGCACAACACCTCCGTGACAGCAGCATTCAACACCACCGTGACAGCAACACTCAACGCCACCGTGACAACAACACACAACACCTCGTTGACAGCAACATACAACACTACCGTGACTGCAACACACAAAACCACCGTGACAGCAACACACAACACCACCGTGACAGCAACACACAACACCGTGACAGCAACACACAACGCCACCGTGACAGCAACACACAACACCTCCTCGACAGCAACATACAACTCCACCGTGACAGCAACACACAACACCTCCGTGACAGCAACATACAACACCACCGTTACATCAACACAAAACACCTCCGTGACAGCAACATACAACACTACCGTGACAACAACACAGTACAACCGTTACCGCAAGAAACAACACCTCCGTGACAGCAACTCACAAAGCCACCGTGACAGTAACACACAACACCACCGTGACAGCAAGATACAATACCACAGTGAGAGCAACACACAACACCACCGTGACAGCAACACACAACACCACCGTGACAGCAACACACAACACCACCGTGACAGCAACACACAACGCCACCGTGACAGCAACACAGCACAACCGTGACAGCAACACACAACAACACCGTGACAGCAACATACAATACCACCGTGACAGCAACACAGCACAACCGTGACAGCAGCACAACACCTCCGTGACAGCAACATAAAACACCACCGTGACAGCAACACTCAACGCCACCGTGACAGCAACACACAACACCTCCTTGACAGCAACATTCAACACCACCGTGACTGCAACACACAACACCACCGTGACAGCAACACAGCACCACCGTGACAGCAACACACAACACCGTGACAGCAACACACAACGCCACCGTGACAGCAACACACAACACCTCCTTGACAGCAACATACAACACCACCGTGACAGCAACACACAACACCACAGTGACAGCAACACACAACACCTCCTTGACAGCAACATACAACACTACCGTGACAACAACACAGTACAATCGTTACAGCAACACACAACTCCACCGTGACAGCAACACACAACACCACCGTGACAGCAACACACAACGCCATCGTGACAGCAACACAGCACAACCGTGAGAGCAACCCACAACACCACCGTGACAGCAACACACAACACCACCGTGACAGCAACACACAACGCCACCGTGACAGCAACACAGCACAACCGTGAGAGCAACCCACAACACCACCGTGACAGCAACATACAACACCACCGGGACAGCAACACAGCACAACCGTGACAGCAGCACAACACCTCCGTGACAGCAACATACAACACCACCGTGACAGCAACACTCAACGCCACCGTGACAGCAACACACAACACCTCCTTGACAGCAACATACAACACCACCGTGACTGCAACACACAACACCACCGTGACAGCAACACACAACACCACCGTGACAGCAAGAAAGCACCACCGTGACAGCAACACACAACACCGTGACAGCAACACACAACGCCACCGAGACAGCAACACACAACACCTCCTTGACAGCAACATACAACACCACAGTGACAGCAGCACACAACACCACCGTGACAGCAACATACAACACCACCGTGACATCAACACACAACACCTCCGTGTCAGCAACATACAACACTACCGTGACAAGAACACAGCACAACCGTGACAGCAACAGACAACATCTCTGTGACAGCAACTCACAACGCAACCGTGACAGCAACACACAACACCACCGTGACAGCAAGACACAATACCACCGTGACAGCAACACACAACACCACCGTGACAGCAACATACAACACCGTGACAGCAACACACAACACCACCGTGACAGCAGCACACAACGCCACCGTGACAGCAACACAGCACAACCGTGACAGCAACACACAACAGCACCGTGATAGCAACATACAACACCACCGTGACAGCAACACAGCACAACCGTTACAGCAACACACAACACCTCCGTGACAGCAACTCACAACTCCACCGTGACAGCAACACACAACACCACCGTGACAGCAAGATACAATACCACAGTGAGAGCAACACACAACACCACCGTGACAGCAACACACAACACCGTGACAGCAACACTCAACACCACCGTGACAGCAGCACACAACGCCACCGTGACAGCAACACAGCACAACCGTGACAGCAACACACAACACCTCCGTGACAGCAACATACAACACCACCGTGACAGCAACACTCAACGCCACCGTGACAGCAACACACAACACCTCCTTGACAGCAACATGCAACACCACCGTGACAGGAACACACAACACCACCGTGACAGCAACACAGCACCACCGTGACAGCAATACACAACACCGTGACAGCAACACACAACGCCACCGTGACAGCAACTCACAACACCACCGTGACAGCATCATACAACACCACCGTGACAGCAACACAGCACAACCGTGACATCAACACACAACACCTCCGTGACAGCAACATACAGCACTACCGTGACAACAACACAGTACAACCGTGAAGCAATCCCCCACAACACCACCGTGACAGCAAGATACAATACCACAGTGAGAGCAACACTCAACACCACCGTGACAGCAACACACAACACTACCGTGACAGTAACTCACAACGCCACCGTGAGAGCAACACACAACACCACCGTGACAGCAACACGCTATACCACCGTGACAGCAACACACAACGCCACCGTAACAGCAACACTACAACACCACTATGACAGCAACACAGCATAACCGTGACAGCAACATACAAAGCCTCCGTGACAGCAACATACAACAACACCGTGACAACAACACAGCACAATCGTGACAGCAACACACAACACCTCCGTGACAGCAACATAGAACACTACCGTGACAATAACACAGCACAACCGTGACAGCAACACACAACACCTCCGCGACAGCAACTCACACCGCCACCGTGACAGCAACACACAATACCACCGTGACAGCAAGACAAAATACCACCGTGACAGCTACACACAACAGCACCGTGACAGCAACACACAACACCACCGTGACAGCAACACACAACGCCACCGTGACAGCAACATACAGCACCACCGTGACAGCAGCACACAACGCCACCGTGACAGCAATACACAATGCCACCGTGACAGCAACACACAACACCACCGTGCCAGCAACACAGCATAACTGTGTCAGCAACATAAAACGCCTCCGTGACAGCAACATACAACACTGTGACAGGAACACAGCACAACCGTGACAGTAACACAACACCACCGTGACAGCAACATACAACACCACCGTGATAGCAACACAGCACAACCGTGACAGCAACACAAAATACCTCCGTGTCAGCAACATAAAATACTACCGTGACAACAACACAGCACAACCGTGACAGCAACACACAACACCTCCGTGACAGCAACTCACAACCCCATCGTGACAGCAACACACAACACCACCGTGACAGCAAGACACAATATCACCGTGACAGCAACACACAACACCGTGACAGAAAGTTACAATACCACCGTGAGAGCAACACACAACACCACCGTGACAGCAACACACAACACCACCGCGACAGCAACACACAACGTCACCGTGACATGCACACAACCATCTCTGTGACAGAAGTCACAACGAACCGTGACGCACAACAAACCACCGTGAACGCAAGACCACTACGTGACAGCAACACCACCTGGCGCAACTACAACATCACTGTGACAGCAACGCTGCAGAACCGTGACAGCAACACACAACACCACCGTGACAGCAACGCACAACACCACCGTGACAGCAACATACAACACCACCGTGACAGCAACACAGCACAACCGTGACAGCGATACACAACACCCTGAACGCAATATAACACAATGAGATTACACCATGTGTGGAGAATCAGAACACCTTTATTTGGGATCATGCACAGTAATCGTATTTACTCTCTCTCTCTCTCTCTCTCTCTCTCTCTCTCTCTCTCTCTCTCTCTCTCTCTCTCTCTCTCTCTCTCTCTCTCTCTCTCTCTCTCTCTCTCTCTCTCTCTCTCTCTCTCTCTCTCTCTCTCTCTCTCTCTCTCTCTCTCTCTCTCTCTCTCTCTCTCCATCATTCCTTTCCATTTTTCCTCATTTCTTCACCCTTCCCTTCCATTCTTCCCTCTTCTCCACCCTTCCCCTCCATTCTCCCTACTTCTTCACCTTCTATTGTCTGCCACACCTCCTCCCTTCCGGATCTTGGACCGGAAACAACAACAGCGTGAGTGAGTTGACCGGAATGATGCGGTCGACCTTGCTGTGTCGACTGTCTCTTGTTGCTGTTACTGGCTCGCCTGGCTGTTGCTGTTACTGGCTTACCTAGATGTTGCTGTTACTAGCTCGTCTGGCTGTTGCTGTTACTGGCTCCCTTGGCTATTGTTGTTACTGGCTCGCTTGGCTGCTGTTGTTACTGGCTCGCCTAGCTGTTGCTGTTACTGGCTCGTCTGGCTGTTGCTATTGCTAGCTCGTCTGGCTGTTGCTGTTACTGGCTCATCTAGCTGTTGCTGTTACTGGCTCGTCTGGCTGCTGCTGTTACTGGCTCGCTTGGCTGTTGCTGTTACTGGCTCGCCTAGCTGTTGCTGTTACTAGCTCGCCTAGCTGTTGCTGTTACTGGCCCGCCTAGCTGTTGCTCTTACTGGCTCGCCTAGCTGTTGCTGTTACTAGCTCGCCTGGCTGTTGCTGTTACTGGCCCGTCTGGCTGTTGCTGTTACTAGCTTGCCTAACAATTGTTGTCACTGACTCGCTTGGCTCTTGCTGTTACTGGCTCGCCTGGCTGTTGCTAGTGCTAGCTCGTCTGGCTGTTGCTGTTACTGGCTCACCTAGCTGTTGCTGCTACTGGCTCGTCTGGCTGTTGCTATTGCTAGCTCGTCTGGCTGTTGCTGTTACTGGCTCGCCTAGCTGTTGCTGCTACTAGCTCGCCTGGCTGTTGCTGTTACTGGCCCGCCTGGCTGTAGCTGTTACTGGCCCGCCTGGCTGTTGCTGTTACTGGCCCGTCTGGCTGTTGTTGTTACTGGCCCGTCTGGCTGTAGCTGTTACTGGCCCGCCTGGCTGTTGCTGTTACTGGCCCGCCTGGCTGTAGCTGATACTGGCCCGCCTGGCTGTTGCTGTTACTGGCCCGTCTGACTGTTGCTGTTACTGGCTTGCCTAACAATTGTTGTCACTGACTCGCCTGACTCTTGCTGTTACTGGCCCGTCTGGCTGTTGCTGTTACTGACCCGCCTGGCTGTTGCTGTTACTAGCTTGTCTGGCAGATGCTGGTGCTGACTTTGGCAGTTTCTAACTATCTGTTGCTGTGCCCGACCAATTGTTGATGTCTCTTCCCTGCATTTGATGTTCCAGGTTCAGCTTCTGCTGTTCTTGGGCAGCTAATGATGTCCCGGATCCAGCAGTTATCTACATTACTCAGACCTTACATATAAGGCATGAAATCAAAGGAAAAATTAATATATATATATATATATATATATATATATATATATATATATATATATATATATAAACACTGATCTCTGGCTGAAGGAGACTCGAACCTACGAACCTTAGGACAAGGTACGCAGTGCTTTACCAATCTACCCACACTGAACCAATACCTTGGCGTGTAGCATGAGCTACACGTTTGATCCAAGGCAGCCAGCTTTCAGGGAGAAGGCTTACAGCTTTTCATCTCATCCCCTGCATGCATCAGCCTTACTAGAGATTTGAACAATGCAAGGAATTCGCGAGAGCATGCGAAATATACACAAACACTGATCTCTGGCTGAATTCCTTGCATTGTTCAAATCTCTAGTAAGGCTGATGCATGCAGGGGATGAGATGAAAAGCTGTAAGCCTTCTCCCTGAAAGCTGGCTGCCTTGGATCAAACGTGTAGCTCATGCTACACGCCAAGGTATTGGTCCAGTGTGGGTAGTTTGGTAAAGCACTGCGTACCTTGTCGTAGGTTCGAGTCTCCTTCAGCCAGAGATCAGTGTTTGTGTATATTTCGCATGCTCTCGCGAATTCCTTGTATATATATATATATGTCGTGCCGAATAGGCAGAACTTGCCATCTTGGCTTAAATAGCAACGCTCATCTTGCCATATAGGACAAGTGAAAATTTGTGTATGCAATAATTTCGCCAAAATCATTCTGAACCTAACGAAAAAAATATATTTCACTGTGTTTGTTTAGTATTAAATTATTGTAAACAAATCTAAAATACATTTAGTTGGGTTAGGCTAAAATAAATTGCGCTTGTTATGATAAGGTTAGGTAAGTTTTCTAAGTTCCTTTTGGGGCAAAATTATAAATAATTACATCAACATTAATGAAAAAAATATATCTTTAAACGTATAAGAGAAAATTTTAGAAAAGACTTAATTTTAAATGAGTTCTTGCTAATTGACCAGTTTTACATATTCGGCACGACATATATATATATATATATATATATATATATATATATATATATATATATATATATATATATATATATATATAATTTTTTCCTTTGATTTTATGCCTTGTCTGTTTTCTTATTTTATTGCCATTATTTTTGTAATAGTCTCGATGAAGCAACTTCTGCCGATGACGCAACCTTCGCCGTTGCTGAAGTTGAAACAAGCGTCACTGTCCGTGATGTTCCTTTATGATAGGATATACAAGCTCGTGTTAATCTCCAGCAGGATACTTCTGTATGAAAGTATATCCTGTCTTCCTCTTGGGTAGAATATTTCTCTATAACGGAATGTACCGCGATGCTCATCTGCGCGATATTTCTATTGGACGAGATATGTCGTGTTGTTCTTCCTACAGCTCCGTATGGGCTGGTCTCCCGCGTTGCATGTTTGAATCAGCGCGATGCAGAATTGCTGAGGTGTGTGTGATGTAGAGGTGCTGAGGTGTGTGTGACGAGATGTGCTGAGGTTGCTTCATGCTAGTGAAGGGGCTCTTGATCCAAGGAACTGCACCTGGCCCAAACTTTCTCGGATCAATCCTGATTGCCTCCGTACCACTAGCACTGTATGGCTCCTACCGCTCAGGAATACAGTATATCTCTGCCTCACGCTGACGCCTACTGATGACAGCACCTGTCTTAGGACGAAATATTTAGTGTCATTCTTCTCTTCAAAATACGTCTTTATACATGTAAGGACTTAGCAAGATTCATAAATACGTCTCCCGTAGTTGATGAACATTTAGTGAAGCATCTAATGTTCTCATTATTCTACCGAAGTCTCCCAGCTCAGACTGACAGACTTTAACACTGTAACCCATCAATAATGTAACCTGTTAACACTGTAACCCATCAATACTGTAACCTATTAACACTGTAACCCATCCTGTGTGATGATACATGACAAGGAACACAGGTTTTTGTTACCTCTATGTAACTCTCGTATAGAAAGAGTAGCAGCACTCTGCTAGTGTATCCAGATTTGCAAGAAAAGATCAATCTAGTGCCCAAAGAAATATTTTCGTTATATATATATGAGATTGCAGTGCATAAGCGTCAGCACTGTATTAATAGACATGGGGAGATGTATAGGGATTCGAATCCCAGGTCATGAGAGGGATGACAAGAATGGGGATAGATGTTGGGGTAGGATAGAGCAGTGATAAAAAAGGATGTGGCTAGACAGGAAGAGAGAGGTAAGAAAGTTTAAGTGGCCTGACCACTCTGAGCGAGCTTTAAGAAGCGGTTTTATAAAAAAAATATTTACACCTGTGAAAACACGAGAAAAAACTCTCCAGAGAAACTTATAGTACAGGATAGCCAAGAGATAGGATAGAAGAATTTTTTTTTTTTTTGACAAGATAACGAAGAGATACTAAGTCTGTATAACAACCCTTAATGAAAATGCATCCCAATAATAACAAGGGAATTATAATGAAATGACTGATTACTAAGGATAAATGACAGACTTTAGTCGAGATCTCTGGCGATGACGCCCTTCCAGGAGGGAAGGAGGAAATGCCGTCAGGCTGGTGAGGGGCTCTTGATCCAAGGCACTGGACCTAGCCTTCCCTTCCATCTATTAAATCTGAATACTTCCCGTTGTCCAGAGGCGCTTCCCGTGAAAACAACAATAATAATAATAATAATAATAATAATAATAATAATAATAATAATAATAATAATAATAATAATAATAATAATAATAATAATAATAATTAAAATATGGTTACTATTTTCCTTTTTTTTAAGTCACCCTCTGCCTTAATACTAATAATACTTAATGTGTCTTTCGATGAGAAATGTTATAGAGGGAAGTGAAGATTACTAAAGAGAAACAGATTTGGTCTACACGAGGACCTCCAGCGTGTCGTCGAGTCCTGAAATAAGAGGTTAGAAAGTGTTGCTGAGGCCAGCAAATGTATATGAGACAACACAGTAAGTGCCAGGGGCCCAAGACTGTTGAACTGCCTCCCAGCATACCTAAGGGGGATTACCAATAGACCCCTGGCTGTCTTCAAGAAGGCACTGGCCAGGCACCTAAAGTCAGTACCTGACCAGCCGGGCTGTGGTTTGTACGTCAGTTTGTGTGTGGCCAGCAGTAACAGCCTGGTTGATCAGACCCTGACCCACCACGAGGCCTGGTCTCAGACCGAGCAGCGGGGGCGTTGACCTCCGAAACCCTCTCCAGGTATACTCCAGGTATACAGGTCTCGTGAGTGTCTTAAATGGGACGGGAGGAAAACAGCATTAGGAGAACTCCGAGGACTTGGAGACGGAAAGACAAGGAGACGATAGAATTACTTAAAGTAACAGAGACAGTTACAGGTAATGTTCGCCTAAGGAGTTGTGTAGCTCGCCTTGATGCTGCTGAAGAGTTCTTGTTCCCAGGAAATGGAGTTACCTTTCCCTTCCTCGGATCAAAAACTGATTGCCTCCTTTTTTGCCGTATATTTAGATTTTCCCTTCAGTGTAATAATGTGACTCCCGACGCAGAATTCCCGGAGACGCTAATACAACATTAATCGTAAATATTTAAGTTAATAATAAGTTGTAGACGAAAAAACTGATGATCATGACATACAGAATAATAAGATAATTAGGCAAGGCACACACACACACACACACACACACACACACACACACACACACACACACACACACACACACACACACACACACACACACACACACACACACATACACACATACACACACACAGACACAATATTTTGCATAAATGTAACAAGGACAGAAGTCGCAGTTGGAAATTGGTATGATAGTAATTTATCTGTAGGTGAGTAAGACACACATGCAACAACTGGGCGTCTCTAATGTTGCAAGGTTTCTCCTACAACGCTGGCTTCCTTAGTCAAATATAGAGGAGAATAAATACGAAGACAGCAGGAGTAGTGTCGAGGTATAGATGACGTGATGCGTCCATCAGCCATTTTCTAAAGTATTTATTTTTACTGAGTAGTTATGTTCGTTGTATATCAATATTATCCTTGTTTCCTGTTGTACATATTTTTTTTTATGGTTATGAGCGCTGGGTGATCTACGCGGTCAAAGTACTCCGTAGATGTTAAAGCTCTTCCTGCTACAACTGGAGAGGCAATAACCATGTGACTCACAGGTCTATAGTATTAAAAATCATCTTCACAGTGTCAGCACAGTAGAAAGGCGGACTGACGAGAAAGCAACGTACTCGAAGGTCACGTCTACCACCTCAACGTTGTGCAACAAGCAACCACTGACGGTGCTGCTATAGACGGTAGTGTCTGCTGATGCTTATTTAAATGAGGTAGCCTTGGCCCTGTGGCAGGCAGTGCTGGGCAGGGCAGGGCAGGGCAAGGTCATCTCTGGCACACTTGTTACACTCACTGGTTTGAGGGAAGATGAGCTGAAACTCCATATCCACTAACCCAGTTATGTAATTACACCCACAAGAATATATAGGAGGGTCCCGCTTATACAGCAGGTTAGGTTCCGGGTTACCGCTGTAAAGCAAAAATCGCTGTTAAGTGAAACAGAGCTCTTTTTTTCACTTTTAAATGCATATAAAAGTCTGATAAAATGATTATACTATTATATATTAAGTGAGCAATTTAGCTAGGCCTAAAAAAATGCATATACAGCACACATATAACTACCTTTAAAATAGTTTCATCCATAGAACATAGTAATGGGTGAATATTATTATTATTGTAGAAAGTCTGAATAAATGAAACATTGGTATAAGTGAAAAACCGCTGTATTAGCGAAACGCTGTACAACAAAGCGCTGTAAAGCGGGGCCTTCCCGTACTACTGTTTTCTCCGCCACTCTGGGGGATACTGTTCAGGGATATATGTTCACAATTCAATGCTGCCTGTCTGTCTCGTGAATACTGGGATTACGCTAAAAAACAAATTCCAGATGTGTAATAGTTATCCTGTTTCCATGAATTTGCTGAAGGTTTAGATAAGTGGTTTTAGTGTTGTGGTTCCTTCTCTCACCGTCCACGGAAATATGTTATTACCTGGTCCTCTTGACTTTGATGTGTACAACTCCATCACCAATTGCTTTACTTCCTCCCTTTGTTTTTCCAGCGTTTGCTATTTCTGGTCGGCTTTCTCTCTTTCCTGTTCTACTTGAGTGTCTTGTTCCACTGTGTACACACTGTTTTGCTGGAGGGACTTGTTCCATTCTGTGCACACCGTTCTGCTGGAGTGTCTTGTTCCACTGTATACACATTGTTTTGCTGGAGGGACTTGTTCCATTGTGTGCACACTGTTCTGCTGAGTGTCTTGTTCCACTGTATACACACTGTTATGCTGAGTGTCTTGTTCCACTGTCAACACATTGTTCTGCTGGAGGAACTTGTTCCATTGTGTACACACTGTTCTGCTGGAGGAACTTGTTCCATTATGTACACTGTTCTGCTGAGTATCTTGTTTAACTGTGTACACACTGTTGTTCTTCACATACTACCAACTTAACCATCACAGTAACCACCATCACTACCATCACCACTCGACCACCACTACACCCATCACTAGCACCACCATCCACCATCCACCCACCACCATCACCACTACCACGACCACCCACCACCACCACCACTACCATGACCACCCACCACCACCCACTACTACCCAGCACTACTACCCACCACCACCACCCACCACAACTTTCACTCACCCCCGGCTAACTCCTGGACTGACAACCTCCTATGACAGGACACTCGTGAGGTGGGTTAATATACCTGGCAATGCCTATATGTTCCCTGATGTTATTATAAACACTCAGCCACGCTATTCCAGAACCCACAGGGAGTTAGAAATAACAAATTAGAAGAGTTGAATATCTGTGTCTCTGAGCCACTCTTCAGAGGATACTAAGAATCCACGGGGATACATGGCTTCGTAAGAGGAAACTGTCCACTTCTCGAGGGGAAAAGTGACATTAAATGAGAGGAGAATGAGGCGAAGAAAACCGTGGCGAAGATAGTGTTAAAGTAGGGTCACTCACCACTGATAAATTAGACACACGTGCAACACTTGGTAATATTTATGAAGATACACAAGTGATGCACATGTGTCTAATTTATCAACTTGCCATTTTTCTGAACCATTTATCTACATGACTCATCACTGCTCATGTGAAATGTTGAGGAAGGCTTTAGTGTCTATGAGAAGGATTGACATGAACAATCATCAGTTTAAAACTACAGTAGGTTCTCTCAACCGTGTTCAATATAACAAAAAATGTGCAGAATCATATTCCAATAAAAACAATTCACAAATCATACAGGTAAAAAAATATTTTAGAAATTTCTTTGTGTTTAAGCAAATCATTATTATTATAACATTCTCCAAGACAAAAGTAAATAGTGTACAATAGAATGAAAATCTCAAATTGAATGTTAAATTTAGATAGAGAAATTACAGTTAGTGGACTATATGAATCAAGATTATTACAGACACGTATTAAAAACGTATTAAAAAACGAGGACTTAACCCGTATTGTTGATTTTTATTCTCAAGAAATGCAATAATTCGTATACGAACATTTATCTGTATTTAGATCATCTACAATGCAGTGGATTTTGAGATATTGTTAACTTCCATTACTATGGAAGAAAAAAAATCCACGTGGAGGCAGAAAGACGAAACAGGAAAAAATGTGCATATTTCGACCTCTTCAGGAGTTTTTGTGACACATTTTGTTTTAAAATATTAGTTTTCCTCCCCTTTGCAAAAAAAAAAAAAATCAACATAGTGACTTTATCAGACGCTAAATTAAAGACAAGCCCTAGTGTATATATTTTGTATTTTTAACTAATTGTTTAATGGATACATGAATGAAAAAAAGATTTGCATGTATGCTTGAAATTGTGGAAGGTAAGTTAGAGACAGTCACTGTGACTCTCCTTCATCCACTTTTGAAAATACCCGAAACATAGTGAGTTAGTTTATCCACAGGATCATATTGCTTGCCCAACGCTGTCATATTTTGCTCTGAAATGACAACCACTTTTCAATTCTCTGTTTTTAGAGAGCACCTGCCTCCTCTGGTGCCTCCTTCACCCACCATCGCCTCCTTCACCCACCATCACCTCCTTTACCCACCATCGCCTCCTTCACCCATCATTACCTCCTTCACCCACCATTACCTCCTTCACCCACCATCGCCTCCTTCACCCACCATTACCTCCTTCACCCACCATCACCTCCTTCACCCACCATCACCTCCTTCACCCACCATCACCTCCTTCACCCACCATTACCTCCTTCACCCACCATCACCTCCTTCACCCACCATTACCTCCTTCACCCACCATCACCTCCTTCACCCACCATCACCTCCTTCACCCACCATCGCCTCCTTCACCCACCATTACCTCCTTCACCCACCATCACCTCCTTCACCCACCATCACCTCCTTCACCCACCATCACCTCCTTCACCCACCATCACCTCCTTCACCCACCATTACCTCCTTCACCCACCATCACCTCCTTCACCCACCATCACCTCCTTCACCCACCATCACCTCCTTCACCCACCATCACCTCCTTCACCCACCATCACCTCCTTCACCCACCATCACCTCCTTCACCCACCATCACCTCCTTCACCCACCATCACCTCCTTCATCCACCATCACCTCCTTCACCTATCATTACCTCCTTCACCCACCATCACCTCCTTCACCCATCATCACCTCCTTCACCCACCATCACCTCCTTCACCAACCATCACCTCCTTCACCCACCATCACCTCCTTCACCCACCATCACCTCCTTCACCCACCATCACCTCCTTCACCCACCATCATCTCCTTCACCCACCATCACCTCCTTCATCCACCATCACCTCCTTCACCTATCATCACCTCCTTCACCCACCATCACCTCCTTCACCCACCATCGCCTCCTTCACCCATCATCATCTCCTTCACCCACCATCACCTCCTTCACCCATCATCACCTCCTTCACCCACCATCACCTCCTTCACCCACCATCACCTCCTTCACCCACCATCACCTCCTTCACCTATCATCACCTCCTTCACCCACCATCACCTCCTTCACCCACCATCACCTCCTTCACCCATCATCATCTCTTTCACCCACCATCACCTCCTTCACCCATCATCACCTCCTTCACCCACCATCACCTCCTTCACCCACCATCACCTCCTTCACCCACCATCACCTCCTTCACCCACCATCACCTTCTTCACCCACCATTACCTCCTTCATCCACCATCACCTCCTTCATCAACCATCACCTCCTTCACCCACCAACACCTCCTTCACCCACCATCATCTCCTTCACCCACCATCATCTCCTTCACCCACCATCACCTCCTTCACCCACCATCACCTCCTTCACCCACCATCACCTCCTTCACCCACTATCACCTCCTTCACCCACCATCACCTCCTTCACCCACCATCACCTCCTTCACCCACCAACACCTCCTTCACCCACCATCATCTCCTTCACCCACCATCATCTCCTTCACCCACCATCACCCCTTCACCCACCATCACCTCCTTCACCCACCATCACCTCCTTCACCCACTATCACCTCCCTCTCCTCTTCAAAGCAGGTGCTTTGATAACGGTAAAGGGCTGTTTATCCAATGAACTGGAGTTACCTTCTCTTTCCTATACGAGGGTCAACACCTCACATCCCGTCTCCTCTACCCACCACGAATACCGAAACCATAACACTGTGAGAGACATACAACTCAGCGTTTATTAAATGACTGCTGACATAATCTCAAGAGTAAACTAAAGTAAAGTTAAGCAAACCAAACTCCATAACAGTTACTGCGACGAAGTAACAGGTGTCACGAATAATGCAAGCATCTCAGGAAGCATACTAAAGAGAGAAAGAGAAAACAGAAGAGGTGATAAGAGTGAAGAAAGGAAGAAAACTCAAGAAGACAAAAAAATATGAGAAAATGGCTTACATGATTAAGGAAGCGTTTACTGAAGAAAGAGACAAGTCAGGAAAGCAAAAGGGAAAGACTCGGAACACAAACTAATGAGAATCTCCACATTAAAGGAAAACGTGGAGAAGCTGTTAAGTGAATTAGACACAACGAAAGCTATTACACTTGGCCAGCAGCCATCAACATCATGCCCAGGAAAACCAAAGAGGGAGTATATGTTCTCTATTTTGTTTACACACAAAAAAAAATACTAATGATATTAATTCACTGATATTAATTCACTTGAGGTACAACCATCGTTATACCTCAAGTGAAGAAGAAAACAACCAATTTTATACCTCACGTGGCAGTTATCTAATTACAGCCGAGACCTCCGTAATTACCACGTGAGGTCCAACAAGTATGTCTTCAGGCTGACCTACCGTGGTGCTCCTTGTAAAGTGTTTATTTAGCTTAGGGATTTATATCAATATACGATTTTCCCCCTCCTGTTAAATTAATTATCTGCCTGAAGAGTCTCCAGCTAAAACAAGATCATTTACGTCAATTCATTCACGTGAATCATTCTATTCTAATAGTATAAAATGTATGATTAATATATATATCTGAAACCATATATATATATGTATATATATATATATATATATATATATATATATATATATATATATATATATATATATATATATATATATATATATATATATATGTATATATATATACATACATACATATGTTTATATATAAATTTATCTACGTATACTTGGCCTTGTCTTAATTTCTGTTGCTGCAAACCACTCTCACTTTCTCTAGTGTAGCATAATACTTTCATCACCGACATGTGGCGGCTATCTCTCTTGATGAGACAATAAGAGTCTCTCACACGAGACTATCTTCACCATCTTAGGCTGACAGGTGTATGAGGAAGGTGTCCAGCGTCTTGCTTCTCCTAACCAGTTTGACTCAGCTTGAACCTGCGAACGAGCACTCCTCCTTCTTTGTCGTCGTGGTCTTCGTCGTCGTCGTCGTCGTCGTCTTGGTTTAAAGACCATCGACTACACAGGTTATTCAGGTTTCATATCACCTGGTCACTACGAGTCAATAATACTGTTATCATTGAAACAGCGAGTAAACTTTGTGTATAAAGAGACGTGTTCTCGGTGTATACAGAGACGTGTTCTTCTCGGTGTATACAGAGACGTGTTCTTCTCAGTGTATACAGAGACGTGTTCTTCTCAGTGTATACAGAGACGTGTTCTTCTCAGTGTATACAGAGACGTGTTCTTCTCAGTGTATACAGAGACGTGTTCTTCTCAGTGTATATAGAGACGTGTTCTTCACGGTGTATACAGAGACGTGTTCTTCTCGGTGTATACAGAGACGTGTTCTTCTCGGTGTATATAGAGACGTGTTCTTCACGGTGTATACAGAGACGTGTTCTTCTCGGTGTATTCAGAGACGTGTTCTTCTCGGTGTATTCAGAGACGTGTTCTTCTCGGTGTATATAGAGACGTGTTCTTCTCGGTACATTCAGTATTTATTTTCTATCGGGTATTCATTTTATTCTTATTAATTTGCTACTGTTAATATTCTATCATAATTATTTAGCATTATAATTATATATTTTTATTCTTATTCTAATTTTGTTTTATTATTATTCTGAGAGGTAATGGTGGTAGTAATAAGAACAGTAGCAATTATCACAATTATCACAATTATAAGCCTGTATAATTGTTATGGGTGCCACTCCCCTCGACGGTGTTCCTTGACGCCCGTCAGGGGGCTCTTGATCCACTGAATGGGCCCTGCTGTCTCTCCTGCCTTGGATCGAACGGTGTATAACCCCTATGATTGTAGTGATCCCCTCCCCCTCCCTCTTTCCCTCCCTCCCACCCTCCCTCCCTCTATCCCTCCCACCTTCCCTTCCTACAACCCTCCCTCTCTCCCTCCCTCCCAGCATCCCTCCCTCCCACCCTCCCTCCCTCCCTCCATCCCAGCCTCCCTCCCTCCCTCCCTCCCTCCCTCCCTCCCTCCTTCCCTCCCTCCTTCCCTCCCTCCTTCCCTCCCTCCCTCCCTCCCTCTTCCCTAATCCTAATAACAATAACCCAGGTGCCACATTAATTAATATTATTAATTAGCATTATTAGTGGTGGAACACAAGAGAAGCTCTTTAATATAGCCGCTGGATAAGTCCTCATAATAACTGTTATTCAATTTCGGTTGAAACTTTTCAGTCACATTTACAAAAAAAAAAAAATCACAACATAGGACTTACTGAACTGAAGATTCTCAGTTCATGTTCACACACACATACACACAGCTGCCCTCCTCCTCTTCCACTTTCTGCTCTTCCACTTCATCCTCCTCCTCTTCTTCCTTCCTCTTCCAGCTGGTAGCAGGGATAGCAGTAAGGAAGGGAGGAGAAGGTGGAGAGGGGGATAGGTCCCATGCAGAGGCACGACCATGCCACCAAGACACGACCATGCCACAGAGACACTGTGGGAAATGCAATGGGAGGTGGAGAGGGAGAAATCAGTGTTTATTCATGGGCTTTAAGAGAGCGAAGGGAGGACACATAATGAAAGACGGCAGGAGGAAAAAGGGGAGATTGAAAACATCTTCAAAGAAATAGGTGAGGAGGACATGACTGAGATAGTAAATTTTCAGAGAATAGGGGGGTATTCAAAGGGGAGAAACCGCCTGGTAAAGCTGATTTTCAAGACAAATGATGCAAAATAGGATCATGCAAGAAAAATCATGGCTGAAGGAATTGTCAACATACAGGAGGGTGGTCCTAGACCGAAACAGAGCAAGATCAGAACGACAGCAGCTGAGGGAGAGGACACACAAGTGAAAGAGGCTAGGAGGAGAGACAAGGTCATAAACAACAGAGGATAAAACATCAGGTCAGAGCAACAAGTGCAGACAGACACAGAACCACCCCTAGAACCCTGCATCCAAACATGCTATTCCAACACAAACCACAATCCACACTTACAGCCATCCTCCCACCCTCACACTACACTGTAGAATCCCACAGCACACTGCCAGGTCCCCCATCATCACAGATACCCCAGAACACAGTGGTGGAGAGGAAACCTAAGGTATGGTACACCAACACTGATGGAATAACGAATAAGTGGGAAGAGTGGCACGAAAGAGTCAAAGTGGCATCACCAGACATTATAGCTCTCTCAGAAACCAAACTCACAGGAATGATAACAGTTGCCATCTTTCCTATGGGATATCAGATCCTGAGGAAAGACAGAGGGAACAGAGGGGGTGGAGGAGTGGTACTGCTCATCAAAAGCCGATGGGAGTTTGACGAGCTGGAGAGAGGAGACAGAGGAGAAACAAAAGACTACATAAAAGGAACACTTCAGTCAGGAGCTCCCAAGGTGGTAATTACAGTGAAGTATAATCCACCCAGAACAGCAGGAGGCCAAGCCAAGAGTATAATGAGAGTAATAGAGCAATGGTTGATATGACTCGCGAAATCGTAATGACACGATTGCAAGCAAACCATACCCCGGCCGGGATTGAACCCGCGGTTGATACACTGACAGAAATGGCCAGAAGGGCTCATGGGAGCAGGGCAAAGGTGCTTATTATGGGTTACTTCAACCAAAAGGAAATCGACTGGGAAAACCTGGAGCCACATGGGGGCCCAGAAACATGGAGGGCTACGATGATGGAGGTGGATCTGGAAAACCTCATGCACCAACACGTAAAGGACACTACCAGAGAGAGCGGAGTGGATGAACCAGCCAGACTGGACCTAATATTCACCTTGGGTAGTACAGATATTGAGGACATCATATATGAAAGACCCCTTGGGGCCAACAATCACGTGATTCTGAGCTTCGAATACATAGTTACAATTGGAGAGGGAAACAGGAAGGGCAGGACGAATGAAGGCAAACTACAAGGAAGGGGACTACATAGGCATGAAAAATTTCCTGCACGGGGTTCAGTGGGACAGAGAATTGGCAGAGAAGTCAGTAAACAAGATGATGGAATATGTGACAACAGTATGCAAGGAAGCTGAGGAGAGGTTTGTACCCAAGGGTAACAGAAATAACGAGAAGGCCAGGGGGAACCCTTGGTTCACCCAAAGGTGTAGAGAGGCCAAAACCAAGTGTGCTAGAGAATGGAAGAAGTATAGAATAAGGAAAGTGTAGAAGTATAGAATAAGGAAAGTGTAGAAGTATAGAATAAAGAAACAAGTCGTATAGCCTGACATGAATATGCACAGGTAAGAAAGGAGGCCCAATGGCAAAACAAACATGACACAGCAGCAAAAGCTAAATTTGACCCAAACCTGTTGTACAAACACATCAGGAGGAAAACGACAGTCAAGGACCAGGTAATCAAGCTGAGGAAGGAAGGAGGGAAGGTCACAAGAAACGACTGTGAAGTATGTGAGGAGATCAACATGAGATTCGAAGAAGTGTTCACAGAGAAGACAGAGAGGACTCCAGAATGACGGAGAAATGGGGTACACCTTCAAGTGTTGGACACAATACATACAACCGAGGAAGAAGTGAAGAGGCTGCTAAGCAAGCTGGATACCTCAAAGGCGATGGGGCCAGACAACATCTCTCCATGGGTTCAGAGATAGGGAGCAGAGGTGGTATGTGTACCACTAATAACAATCTTCAACACATCTATAGAAACAGAGTGACTGCCTGACGTATGGACGACAGCAAATGTAGTCCCAATTTTAAAAAAAAAAGACAGACATAAAGCACTAAACTACAGACCAGTGTCACTGACATGTATAGTATTCAAAGTCAAGGAGAAGATTATCAGGAGAAGAGTGGTGGAGCACCTAGAAAGTAATGAGCTTAACGACAGCCAGCACAGATTCAGGGACGGGAAATCCTGTGTCACAAACCTACCGGAGTTCTATGACTGGGTGACAGCAGTAAGACAAGAGAGAGAGAGAGAGAGAGAGAGAGAGAGAGAGAGAGAGAGAGAGAGAGAGAGAGAGAGAGAGAGAGAGAGAGAGAGAGAGAGAGAGAGATAGAGAGAGAGAGAGAGGTGGGGTAGATTGCATTTTATTGGACTGTAAGAAGGCGTTTGACACAGTTCCACACAAGAAACAAGTGCAAAAGCTGGAGGACCAGGCAGGGATAACAGGGAAGGCGCTGCAATGGATCAGGGAATATCTGTCAGAAAGTCAGCAGCGGGTTATGGTACGTGGCGAGGCGTCAGAGTGGGCGCCTGGGACGAGCAGGGTTCCACAGGGGTCAGTCCTAGCACCGGTGCTGTTTCTGGTATTTGTGAATGACATGACGAAAAGAATAGACTCCGAAGTGTCCCAGTTTGCAGATGACGTGAAGTTGATGGGAAGAATTCAATCGGACGGGGACCGGGCAGAACTACAATGGGATCTGGATAGGCTGTAGGCCTGGTCCAGAAGCTGGCTTCTGAAGTTCAGTCCCATCAGTAGAATTTAGATCATAGAAATATTATCGGATAGGCATAGAAGTCCCCATATATGGCATATTAACAGCCACTGAGAAAATAGTAGACAATATTTAGGAAGAGATACTTCTGAGTACATGGGCAGAACATTCGAGTACCTCAGAGCAGGACATTTAAACGGACAAAGAGCACACTGTATTCCTTTCTTTCATTATTTGAAAAGGTCACTCAGAATAATAACTATCCATGTCTACAGTATCTAACGAGAAACTTATTTTCTCAAACCACATGACCTGTTATAAACAATTAGAAAAAGCTTAGGGCTGGCTTTTTATATCTTATAATTTCCTACTTGACATCTCTGAAACCCTCCTAACCATTACGGGTAGTAGGGGGACGATGGTAGGGTGGGGTTGGCACCGACCACTAACCTAGTCTAAGGGTAACCATGGCCGGTGACACCTACGCTACTCTGAGACCTCCCTGCCTTGGTTGCTCCCTTTCAACATTGCACAGCTTCTGATGATTCACTGAGAAGTGTGAAAGTACTTGAGCTAAAGATTTCCACTCCCGCCCCGTGGCTTGTCCTGCATAGTTAAGATCACCTGTCTGCATATATATATATATATATATATATATATATATATATATATATATATATATATATATATATATATATATATATATATATATATATATATATATATATATATATATATATATGCAATAAGATCACAGTAAACAGGTGATTTCAGAATATGCAAAACAACCACTCTGAAAGAATAGAGAAATTCCAAGCGCTTTCTTGACTACTCACATTATCAAGGAACTATGATAGATAGTTCCTTGATAATGTGAGTAGTCACGAAAGCGCTTGGAATTTCTCTATTCTTTCAGAGTGGATGTTTTGCATATATATATATATATATATATATATATATATATATATATATATATATATATATATATACACACACACACACACACACACAAAAATATATATATATATATATATATATATATTTATATATATATATATATATATATAGATATTTTATATATACATAAATATATATTTTTATATATATATATATATATATATATTTATATACATAGAAATATATATTTATATATATATATATATAATTTATATATATATATATATAAATATATATATATATATATATAAATATAAATATATATATATATATATATATATATATATATATATATATATATATATATATATATATATATATATATATATATATGTCGTGCCGAATATGTAAAACTGGTCAATTAGCAAGAACTCATTTAAAATTAAGTCATTTCTAAAATTTTCTCTTATACGTTCAAAGATATATTTTTTCCATTAATGTTAATGTAAAAATTTATAATTTTGTACCAAAAGAATCTTAGAAAACTTACCTAACCTTATTATAACAAGAAAAATTTACTTTAGACTAACCCAACTAAATATATTTTAGATTTGTTTACAATAATTTAATACTAAACAAACACAGTGAAATATATTTTTTTTCGTTAGGTTCAGAATGATTTTGGCGAAATTAATGCATACACAAATTTTCGTTTGTCCTATATGGCAAGATGAGCATTGCTATTTAAGCCAAGATCGCAAATTCTGCCTATTCGGCACGACATATATATATATATACATATATATATATATATATATATATATATATATATATATATATATATATATATATATATATATATATATATATATATGTATATATGTATATATATATATATATATATATATATATATATATATATATATATATGTATATATATATATATATATATATATATATATATATATATATATATATATATATATATATGTATATATATATATATATATATATATATATATATATATATATATATATATATATATATATATATATATATATTTTATCTCATCAGACAATCTCTTGGAAGCAATCAAAGCAACAGGTACCAGGACACTCACACATATTCCCAAAGCAGCCCGTCCACACGCAGCTGGGAAACTTACAGACCTCCTGAAAAAAGTAAACGATGGTTCCACTATCTTAAATGCTCCACCAACCATCAAGGCATGGCACAACTTGCTACTTTTTGGCAATGTCTGCTTAGCTGTGCCGGAAAGAAGGGGAAAGAGGCTAGCCTCAATGATAATTAAATCCTTAAGAGATTTTCCTAGAGTTGATAACCTCATTCACCTTCCCCGTCAACACAAAAAAGGGAGAGGCAGAACCCCCACTCACTCTACTGACAGTGAAAAAGTCAGAGTCCAGGTGAGCAAGAAAATTGAAGAGGGCAACACAGTGGGGGCAATCAGAATTATTACCAGTGAAGATACAGTTGCTCCCAGGGATGCTGACACGGCTGAAGCACTTAGAGGAAAGCACCCTGCCAGGGAAACCAGTGGCACCAACAGTTCCAACACCTCTGTCCCCACTATGGAACCATTGATTGTGGAAGACTCAGACATTTACAAAGCAATAATGTCGTTCCCATCTGGCTCTGCTGGGGGTTACACTGGAATAAGGCCACAGCATTTAAAGGAAATGGTTAATCCAGTTATTGGGGAAATTGCAGAGACACTGCTTTCAGAGATCACAAGGTTCGTCAACAATTCCTTGGCTGGTCTGATTCCTGATGAAATTAGACCTTTCTTTTTTGGTGCAACACTTTGTGCACTTAAAAAGAAGGATGGAGGAATTCGGCCAATTGCAGTAGGCAACACGTTACGCCGCCTCGTATCCAAAGCTGCTGTCCGAAGTATTCGTGCACAGGCAGCCATGATGCTTCAACCAAACCAGCTTGGCTTTGGGGTCTCTCAAGGAAGTGAAGCAGCGGTTCATGCAACAAGGGCATATATCAACAACCTGCCTGAGGACAATGCAGTGGTAAAATTAGATTTCAAGAATGCGTTCAATCTCCTGAAAAGAGACGTGGTATTAGCAGCAGTACAAGAACATTTCCCTGGTCTCTTCCCTTTTGTTTCAGCTGGGTATAGCAAGGAATCAATGCTTCTCTTTGGAGAGCATGAAATCACATCATCAGAGGGTGTCCAACAAGGAGATCCTCTTGCACCATTTCTCTTCTGTATTGCAGTTAGGGAAATCACAGTCAGACTGACCAGCGAGCTAAACATCTGGTTCCTAGATGATGGCACACTAGCAGGTACAAAGGAGTCCCTCCTACATGACCTTACACAGGTAATGACACGGGGACAGGAAATGGGTCTCATCCTGAATCCATCCAAATGTGAAATCATCTCAGTCAGTCAACAAGTGATAAATGCAGTGAGATCAAAACTACCAGGAGCAGCAGTCATTGCCCCCACAAATAGTGTCTTGCTAGGAGCACCTCTGGGAAGCAATGCCATTGACACAATTCTCAGGAAGAAATTGGAAGAGTTAAGGAGAATGGAACAACGAATAGGCAATCTGGACACCCACGATGCCTTGTACCTTCTCACAAAGTGCTTGAGTCTGCCCAGGTTGACATATTTCCTAAGATGTGCACCTTCATATGATAACCCTATACTGCACGAATATGACAGTATTCTGAGGCAGATTTTTACGAAAGTACTTAACCTTACTCTAGAAGACGGGCAGTGGAACCAAGCTACACTTCCAGTCAGACTAGGAGGCATTAGTGTCCGCAAGTCATCACAGATTGCGTTACCTGCTTTTCTGTCCTCGTGTATTGCATCCAGAGAGCTTGTAGCAGCGATTCTCCCTGAACATCTTAGGGACAAGATTGGAGCCCAGGACCAAAAATTCATTGACGGAGCAATGATCTGGGATAATCTAACGGGCTCAGAAACCAGACCTGCTCCCCCCAACAACTACAAACAATCGCACTGGGATGGTCCAATAGTGGAAAATATAGCCTCAACGATGCTTCAGAGTGTGTCAGGGAAGGATAGAGCCCGCCTGCTGGCAGTGAGAGCCCCTCATGCTGGGGACTTTCTGTTGGCTGTTCCCAACTCCAGCCTTGGCACACGCCTCGACCCACAGACCATCCGCATCGGTGTTGCCCTTCGACTTGCCGCCCCTATTCTCGCCGAACACAGGTGTATTTGTGGCAGTGAAGCAGCAGACCGATTCGGGTACCATGGTCTTGTGTGCCGTAAATCCGAGGGAAAGATTGCAAGACATGAGGAGGTTAATAACATTATCAAGAGGAGCCTCACAACAGCTGGATGCCCAGCAGTAAGGGAGCCACCCCAACTATGCAGATCTGATGGCAGCCAGAAGCATCCAGATGGTATCACCCTTCAAGCCTGGACAGATGGGAAGCAGGTGGTGTGGGACTATACATGTGCATCTACCTTGGCTGATACCTATCTCCAATACACCAGGGAGGAAGGAGGGGCAGCTGCCAGCTTTAGGGAGTCCCAAAAGTCTAGAAAATATGGAGAACTTGCCCATCATTATATGTTTGTTCCCATAGGCTCAGAGACCCTTGGCTCATGGGGAAAGAGTGCATCTAATTTCCTTAAGGAGCTGGGAAAAAGACTCATCAGGGTAACTAGGGATCCCAGGGCAGCTAGTTTTCTGTTCCAGCGGCTCAGCGCGGCTGTTCAAAGGGGTAATGCATGCTGCATTTTGGGCACACGCACCAGCTCTGAGGAGCTGGATGAGATTTTCGCCTTATAATCGGTGATACACACGCAACAACATGTATATATATATATATATATATATATATATATATATATATATATATATATATATATATATATATATATATATATATATATATATATATATATATATATATATATATATATATATGCCACCTTTATATCAACAATGTATCTCTTAAATCTTCTGTGCCATATTATGTAATAAAATATTCCTATTGGTAAAAAAAATAGTTTAAAAGATGAGGTGGTAGGGGAAGTGGAATATTCAAATGGCTTCAGGAAGAAATCCAAATATTCTTCCTTGAAGCCTTTTTATATATATATATATATATATATATATATATATATATATATATATATATATATATATATATATATATATATATATATATATATATATATATATATATATATATATATATATGCAATAAGATCACAGTAAACAGTTAAACAGTAAACAGGCAATGGTAAATCATAATTAACGAGTTCTTCTGATAAGAAGACTTAAATGATTTTAACATGGTTAGTTTTGATGTTACTTCCTTGTTTATGAAAGTTCCTGTTAATAATTTATTAAATTATCTGAAGAACTCCTTAATTATGATTTACCATTGCCAGTTCCTACTATCGTTAAACTTATTAAACTTTGCATTGTTGATGCAAAATTTGTATTTAATGATAAGTTTTACACTCAGAAGTTTGGTATGGCAATGGGAAATCCTCTTTCACCTGTTCTTAGTAACCTATACATGGAATTTTTTGAAACAAGGTTGCTTAACACAATCCTCCCTAATAGAGCAAAATGGTTCAGATATGTTGATGATATTTTGTGTCTTATGCCCAAGAATGTAGATATACACCATTTCCTTGGCAAATTAAATAGCTTAGCCCATTCTATAAACTTTACTGTTGAGTTTGAAGAAAATAACTCATTGCCTTTTATAGATGTTTTAATTATTAAGGGTAATAATGAATTCAAATTTAAAATTTACAGAGAACCTACAAATAACTGTTCCTATGTCCACTATTATTCCTCGCATCAAGATAGAGTTAAACTGTCTGTTTTCTCATCAATGTTTTTGAGAGCTTTACGTATTTGTAGTCCAGAGTTCATAGATGAAGAAATATCCAAAATTTATGAAATAGCCATTGATCTGAAATACCCGAGAAATGTAATTGATAAATCATTTAAAATTGCTAGAAATACTTTTTACAATCCAAAAAGGAACAACCAGCCTTATTCAACTAAAAATACGTTGGTTCTCCCTTACCATGAAAACTTGGTTGTTATGCCTTCTCTTCTTAAGATTTTTAATACCAAAGTTGTATTTAAAAATCTTGATACAGTAAAAAAAACTTAATGCTGACGGATGTGTCTATAAGATTCCTTGTAAAATTTGCGATAAAGTTTATTACGGTCAAACTGGTAAAAATCTCGAACAAAGATTAAAACAACATAAATATAGCATTAGAACTGGACAAGATTCCAATGCTCTATTTATTCATGTGAAAGATTTTAACCATCCAATTGATTTTCAAAAAGTTGAGAAAGTAGTATCAAGCAAGTCCATGGTCGACTGGAATATAATTGAATCTTGTTTCATAAAAAGCAGTTTTGACAATAATATGAATATTTCCTTTGGTTTATATAAATTAGATCCATTTATAATTAATAGAATTTGGGAAGAATTTAATAATACATTGGACAAATAATAAATTTTAAAATTCTTGATTCTTAGATCGAATAGTTTCTTCGTGGGTTGTGTGAAGGACCTGTTTAGTTGGGCCAGAGGACCTGCTGCAGTGTTCCCTTTCTTATGAGTCGCGCATCAGGTGTTGCTTTGTTGTGGGATGTGATAGTGAGGTGTGGTCTTGACCCTTTATATGCCTTCCTTTGATGCATTACTTTTATTGTTCCTTGATAATGTGAGTAGTCACGAAAGCGCTTGGAATTTCTCTATTCTTTCACAGTGGTTGTTTTGCATATTCTGAAATCACACTGGCCGTATCCCACCGAGGCGGGGTGGCCCAAAAGGAAAAACGAATGTTTCTCCTTTTACATTTAGTAATATATACAGGAGAAGAGGTTACTAGCCCCTTGCTCCCGGCGTTTTAGTTGCCTCTTACAGCACACAAGGCTTACGGAGGAAGAATTCTGTTCCACTTCCCCATGGAGATAAGAGGAAATAAACAAGAATAAGAACTAGAAAGAAAATAGAAGAAAACCCAGAGGGGTGTGTATATATATGCTTGTACATGTATGTGTAGTGTGACCTAAGTGTAAGTAGAAGTAGCAAGACACCTGAAATCTTGCATGTTCATGAGACAGAAAAAAGGACACCAGCAATCCTACCATCATGTAAAACAATTACAGGCTTTCGTTTTACACTCACTTGGCAGGACGGTAGTACCTCCCTGGGCGGTTGCTGTCTACCATCCTACTACCTAGATATATATATATATATATATATATATATATATATATATATATATATATATATATATATATATATATATATATATATATTCTTATATATATATATATATATATATATATATATATATATATAAATATATATATATATATATATATATATATATATATATATATATATATATATATATATATATATATATATATATACATATATATATATATATATATATATATATATATATATATATATATATATATATATATATATATATATATATATATATGTATATATATATATATATATGTATATATATATATATATATATATATATATATATATATATATATATATATATATATATATATATATATATATATATATATATGTCGTGCCGAATATGTAAAACTGGTCAATTAGCAAGAACTCACTTAAAATTAAGTCCTTTCTGAAATGTTCTTTTATACGTTTAAAGATATATTTTTTTCATTAATGTTAATGCAAAAAATTTAAATTTTGCACCAAAAGGAACTTAAAAAACTTACCTAACCTTATTATAACAAGATCAATTTATTTTAGCTTAACCTAACTAAATATATTTTAGATTTGTTTACAATAATTTAATACTAAACAAACACAGTGAAATATATTTTTTTCGTTAGGTTCAGAATGATTTTGGCTAAATTATTGCATACACAAATTTTCACTTGTCCTATATGGCAAGATGAGCGTTGCTATTTAAGCCAAGACGGCAAGTTCCGCCTATTCGGCACGACATATATATATATATAATTCCATGAAGGTATGAGGTGTATTGTTACCAAAAGAACCGATGAAAATACAAAATACAAAGACTTAGGATATCGTTATTGAACAAGTTTCAGTCAGAGAACTTTGGTCACTCCAGATAAAATCCAGAACGTATCCAGTAATGATGGTCTGAGTGTTATGTTCTTGTCCTTTTATCTATTAATTTCTATCATCCATCATTCTATCATTCATCATTCTATCATTCATCAGTCTATCATCCACCATTCTATCATCCACTATTCTACCATCCATCATTTTATCTATCATTTTATTATCCATCATTCGCCTAACACCTCACTGGTTTAATTTATGGAAATCATCCTGGAGTGGTTTAATAATTTTTGTTATTTATTTCACCAAATTCTTTTATGCATCATGAGCAAACTGTTTTATTTAGTTTTCTGCTCCTTAGGTATGAGCGCATGAGCGTGAGTGTGGGTGCGCGTGCGCGTAAGATCGTCATACAATGGCCGTCATGTTCAATGGGCCGCTTGTGTGATTGTGCTAACAAGCCAACACTCTCAGTTTGCATATGAATTGGCGATCCCTTGTGTACACTCCCGCCTATGATGGAGACTGTAATAAACGTGTTTGCATAATCAAACACACACATACAAACACACGCAGAGTATCACTGCTGTAACATACACAGTTAATTCAGTGTATTATGGTTCACTCTCTATTGACGAAGCTGATGTTGTCCTGTACATGACTGTGGTTCACCGTCAACATCCCTCAAGAGAGGTTCCTTGATGATGCTGAGGGATCCAGGGATCCGTGCTCCAACTACCTGAATTAAACCTTCCATCTTCGCCTTAAAGGCCCTATATAATCCCTACGGATATAGAGCTCCACCACCAATAATAATAATAAAATAATAATAATAATAATAATAATAATAATAATAATAATAATAATAATAATAATAATAATAATCAACGCCAACTAAGCGCTAACTCAAACACCGTTCTTAAAAACTGACATAATGTCTCCATTTAGCATTCTGCATGACCCATACGGGTTTAGCGAGCGTTTCTGAGCACAGCACCCGCCGTGTGTTATAGACATTACCTTCATTGTAACACGCACGAAGCGCGATCGTTATATCACGGAGCGCAAGACTAATCCAGTAGGGAGTTACTCATCACCTGGGGCATGAGAAGTAACCAGGGTTGTTGTGAGTACGACAGTTTTGTCTTCGATTGTTTCAGAGATTAATTTAATGGCATTTATATTTTAGGTTGTCTTAAAGTATTATAAATTTCCTGTACATATCATATCTGTCCTTTGTATTATATATTGTCTTGATTACGACGATACATTCAAGTATACATAACTCTTGCATGGTGTCCTGACTACGACGATACATTCAAGTATACATAACTCTTGCATGGTGTCCTGGCTACGACGATACACTGAACATTGAACAAACAATAAATAGCCTGTATAATGAATATTGCCTTAATTACGACACTTCATCGAAGTACAAATGACTTTTATATTGTACGTGGTGTTAATTACGACGATCTGCTCACCGCTTTACAAAAAATTTAAAATTTTTTTGAACCATTTATTCGCCTTCAAGAGAAGTACCTCAGTGCTGGTGAAGGTCTCTAGGTGTTGTGAACTGCAGCAACCCATCCTCTCCGATCGAATCTGATTACTTTCTGCTGGTTTACCGCTCTCCTATGAATGTAATAATAATTTGACCTTGTTATATATATATATATATATATATATATATATATATATATATATATATATATATATATATATATATATATATATATATATATATATATATATATATATATGCAATAAGATCACAGTAAACAGGTGATTTCAGAATATGCAAAACAACCACTCTGAAAGAATAGAGAAATTCCAAGCGCTTTCGTGACTACTCACATTATCAAGGAACTATGAAAGTAAAGCATCCAAGGAAGCTATATAAGGGGTCTGGCCAACACCTCACTATCAGATCCCACAACGGTTAAACACCTGACGCGCGCCGACCCAACTCGATAGGTCCTTTGCACAACTCACCCACAAACTATTCTACCCAAGAAAATTTAAAAATTATTATTTGTCCAGTGTATTATTAAATTCTTCCCAAATTCTATTAATTATAAATGGATCTAATTTATATAAACCAAAGGAAATATTCATATTATTGTCAAAACTGCTTTTTATGAAACAAAATTCAATTATATTCCTGTCGACCATGAACTTGCTTGATACTACCTTCTCAACTTTTTGAAAATCAATTGGATGGTTATTCATGTAAGAGATTTTAACCATCCAATTGATTTTCAAAAAGTTGAGAAGGTAGTATCAAGCAAGTCCATGGTCGACAGGAATATAATTGAATCTTGTTTCATAAAAAGCAGTTTTGACAATAATATGAATATTTCCTTTGGTTTATATAAATTAGATCCATTTATAATTAATAGAATTTGGGAAGAATTTAATAATACACTGGACAAATAATAATTTTTAAATTTTCTTGGGTAGAATAGTTTGTGGGTGAGTTGTGCAAAGGACCTTTCGAGTTGGGTCGGCGCGCGTCAGGTGTTTAACCGTTGTGGGATCTGATAGTGAGGTGTTGGCCAGACCCCATATATAGCTTCCTTGGATGCTTTACTTTCATAGTTCCTTGATAATGTGAGTAGTCACGAAAGTGCTTGGAATTTCTCTGTTCTTTCAGAGTGGTTGTTTTGCATATATATATATATATATATATATATATATATATATATATATATATATATATATATATATATATATATATATATATATATATATATATATCGGTCGTCTCCCACCGAGGCAGAGTGACCCAATGAGAAAGTCCCAAATAAGAAATACTTTCATCATCATTCAACACTTTCACCTCATACATAATTACTGTCTTTGCAGAGGCGCCCAGATATGACAGTTTAAAGTCAACCTCCAAACTGCCAATATCCCAAACCCCTCCTCTAAAGTGCAGGCATTGTACTTCCCATTTCCAGGACTCAAGTCCGGCTAACTGGTTTTCCTGAATCTCTTCACAAAATATTACCCTGCTCACACTCCAAACGATCGTCAGATCTCAAAAACCATTCGTCTCCATTCACTCCTATCTAACACGCTCACACATGCTTACTGGAAATCCAAGCCCCTCGCCCACAAAAACCTTTACCCCCTCCCTCCAACCTTTTCGAGGACGACCGCTACCCCGCCTTCCATCCTCTAGAGATTTATACGCTCTCCGGGTCATTCTACCTTCATCCATTCTTTCTAAATGACCAAACCACCTCAACAACCCCTCTTCAGCCCTCTGACTAATACTTTTATTAACTCCGCACCTTCTCCTAATTTCCACACTCCGAATTCTCTGCATAATATTTACACCACACATTGCCCTTAGACAGGACATCTCCACTGCCTCCAGCCACCTCCTCGCTGCAACATTTATAGCCCAAGCTTCACACCCATATAAGAGTGTTGGTACCACTATACTTTCGTACATGTAGTGCCGAATAGGTAAATCTGGCAAATTAGCAAGAACTTATGTAAAATTAAGTCCTTACTAAAATTTTCTCTTAAACGTTTAAAGAAATATATATTTTTTCATGTATGTTAATGTAAAAATTAATAATTTTTTTGGCCAAAAGTATCTTAGAAAACTTACCTGACCTTATTATATCAATCGAAATTTAATTTAGCTTAATCCGACTAAATATATGTATTTTAGATAAGTTTACAATAATTTAATTATAAACAAACACAATGAAATATATTTTTTTTCGTTAGGTTCAGAATGATTTTTTTGCGAAATTATTGCATACATAAATTTTCACTTGCCTTATTCAGCAAGAAGAGAGTTGCTATTTAAGCCAAAATAGCAAATTTTACTTATTCGGTATATATATATATATATATATATATATATATATATATATATATATATATATATATATATATATATATATATATATATATATATATATATATATA
>NC_091300.1:29724334-29756834 GCF_038502225.1 Cherax quadricarinatus | reverse complement strand
AGTCTTGTCCACAACTCTCTCCATAAATGAAGAATTTAAAGAGTGGCTGACTTATTTTTATTAAGCCTGGGGACTGATGCATGTTTGATTTCGGTGTAAATTTGACAGTAGAAACTGGTTTCCATTGTTCATTCGATAAATCATTTTTTCTTTTTGTGGAATCAATCAATGCTGGCTCTATTATTTTCCTTTTAAATTCTGTAAATTCTTTCGAGGAGGAACCCAAGTAGGAGTCGAAATATTTTACCGTCAACAAGTGGGTTTCCTACCAACACGAAAGTGTTCATTACACTCTAACTACCCTCACATAGTTATATTGTCTCTCCTGTTTCCTCTCTTCCAATGAAAACATTCCCAATGTCTTTTAGTCTATCATCATGGCTCCCATTTCTCATTTCTGCAGTCATTTAGTCACGTCTCGAATTTTTCTCAAAATTATTATTTTTTTAGTTCTAGATACTGTAGTACTTCCGCATAGTCCAATTTGATCTTATTTACATTAATGGAAAAAACATTTCATCATCGACGTAGTTGAAGGTTACGCTACAGTGGCCCCTCAAGACGGCAGTAGACCTCGTGATGTTTCTGAAGGAATTATCTATGGAGTTGAAGTTACTCTTCTCTTTCCTGAGGTCAGATTTGATTACCTTTGATTTCCTGGGTGTTGTTTGAGTTCTACGGGCTTAGTTTTTTCCCAGAATGCAATAATTAAATGCAATTTTACGAAAAAAAATACATTAATATTTTTCCCCAACCGCTACAGAAACAAAAAAAACCGCTCTTTTGTGCTTTTAAATTACCCGAGTTAGTGTGCAGACACTGTCTTTTCCTCCTCCATAACGTTAAGAGCAGCTAACCAGTTATTCATAAATGACATGGTACTCGCACTCCAACAGCAGCACAGCTCTGAACCACCATTTAATTCCACTCACTTCGATCTAAAACACATACATATATCATATGATTCTATCTCTCAATATCCCTTTCATACACTAAGTCCAACCTTTCGGAGACCCTCGATCATCCACCTCAGACTTACACCTCTCCTCTTAACCTACCTATCTTCCTCCTCTTTATATACCATTTTTATAATTTAAAAAAATGAGAAGAACCTGTCAGGTACGGGCCAGCAAGCTTGTTGCAGTGTTCCTCTATTCTCATGATTTTTATGCTCATATTTTTGCATAATATGTAAAATCCACATTCATCTCACACAGGACATAACCTCTACCTCCAGTCTTCTCTCTCCAATATTCCCGTCTCCAGCCTCCTCGCTGGACCATTGTATTATTATTATTATTATTATTATTATTATTATTATTATTATTATTATTGTTGTTTCATATACAAGATCTTAGCATGTCATATATAAAAACTACGATGAGTTTTTTGCTTTTTTTTCAAAAAAATAATTGGCTTTACAGTTGAGATTTTTAATATAGACCAAAAAAATGGAGAGATCTGTGTTGTAAAGTATAATAAAAACCACGTGACGTAATTTAAGAGAGAGAGAGAGAGAGAGAGAGAGAGAGAGAGAGAGAGAGAGAGAGAGAGAGAGAGAGAGAGAGAGAGAGAGAGAGAGAGAGGAGGGGAGGAAACTGAATAACTATTCTTAAAATAAACAGGAAATACAACAGATCAGCAGCTTAACAGGCACACGAGTGTTAGGTAAGACACATATGCAACAGTTAGGTATCTTTGTTTCGAAACGTTTCGCCTACACAGTAGGCTTCTTCAGTCGAGTACAGAAAAGTTGATAGAAGCAGAAGAGACTTGAAGACGATGTAATCAGTCCATCACCCTTAAAGTTATGAGGTGGTCAGTCCCTCATACCTAACTGTTGCATATGTGTCTTACCTAACAACCTGTCGGTATTTTATACCATTTTAATGTTCAATCTGTCAGACACTGCACCACAATGGTATCTTGGTACAGACCTGAAACCAACTTCGACAACCTCTACTAGTGAGAACGGCTGGATTTGAGAGGGACCTGACCTTCCAAAGTGACCTACGTCTCACCTGGCGCTATATAAGGCTCCATCCTGTCACTTCAACTCCATATTGTTTCAGACTATGGAACAATGCTCTTCTCCAGACTGAGGGACTGACCACCTCAAAACTTCAAGGGTGATGGACTGATTACATCGTCTTCAAGTCTCTTCTGCTTCTATCAACTTTTCTGTACTCGACTGAAGAAGCCTACTGTGTAGGCGAAACGTTTCGAAACAAAGATACCTAACTGTTGCATATGTGTCTTACCTAACAACCTGTCGGTATTTTATACCATTTTAATGTTCATTCAGGTACACGAGTGTCGAAGAAGAAGAAGAAGAAAAAATATATTGATGAAGAGTTATTAAGAAGAATAGTAGACACGGGGTTCTAAATAATTTAACTCCCACTAATTTGACTCCCAGTTAGATTACCGGGAGTTCCATATAAAAAAAATCAACTTCAGTTTAAAACAATTATTAAAAGAACAAAAAAAGCATTAAACATATTAAAAAAAAACATTTTTTTAGGCAAACATTTCGTTTTGACCATCTTAAAATATCGAAGAACTGACGTAAATATTAATATTAAAACAAAAGTCAGTCTTGTACTCTGAATTATATCTATGAAGAAAAACTTACACCTGTTTGTTCACTTTTTTATATTTCTTTCAGTTCTCACTCTGTACAAACTGAACAGAGTAAGAGCGCAAAGTATTTTTTTTTTTAATTTCAAAATAAATTGCTAGTACTACTAGGTTTCTTCCATAATTCAAACGTGTTATTCTCATTTTTCTTTATTCATTATTTGGGGTTTAATTCATCACGTAGTTCTAGTGGATTTGTGAAGAGGCAAGTGTACGTTCGTAGTGTCTTGTTCGGAAGGGGTGTGAATGATCTTTCCGAACGAGGAATTTCCGTAACTGAACGTGGAGGCTGTTCAATTGACAGAATGTATCATTATTAATGGTATGGAACACCGAAAAGTTGACGAATAAGACTCATGTAGAATACTTGGACGTCTTAACTATAGAAACGTTTCGACTGTGTTCGAGTGCAGAAACTTGCTGTGTAGTCAAAAAGTTTCGGAAACGAACATACCGAAGCGTTGCTCACGTGTTCTGTTGATCAAATATTCTTGGGTAGTATTTCAAAGCGCCGTCACCTACCCAGTGTCTTACTGAGTCATGATAATAATTGTATGCAATACTGACGAGGTGACGAAGAATTAGATACGTGTGCAACACTGGATCATATAAAGATGATATACTAAGACAGTAGAAGGCGAGGTAATCAGTCCCTCAGCCTAGAAGCCGGCGTTCGGTGCCTTAGCCTTGTTGAATCTCTGGTTGTTGCACACCTGTCTACGTTCTCATTCGCAGAGTCCTCCAGACTCCAGTCCGTTGCAAGCAACAGTAATATATTTACGTCATTTTTACCACTATAAAAACTGCAGGAAAATTTCGCCAGTATCAAGCAATTTGTGTTCAAGAATTTGATAGCCAGACCGATTCATAGGAACTGGAGGGACACTCACTTTTTCCTAACAACATTTCCACTTAGCCTTAGACCCATCGTCATTGTATCTCGGTGTGGTGTCCCGTATTTCGATTGCACTAGCGCACTCACCTCATACACTGAGGTCCGTGGTTCAGTCCCCAGTACAGGTGGAAACATTTGGACATGTTTCCTTAAGACACCTGCTGTCCCTGTTCACCTATCACTAAAATAGGTATTTGGGTGTGGCTCGTATCTTGGGGACAAAATTGACCTAATTTGCCCGAAATGCTCTGCCTAACAAGGGGCTTTCTATATAGCAGTAAATGCGTTGTACATGAAGTTATAGAAATAAAGATTATTATTATTATTATTATTATTATTATTATTATTATTATTATTATTATTATTATTATTATTATTGTTATCATTATTATTATTATTATTATTAATCAGAGATCAAGCATGGTAGAATAAGATTTGCTTAACGTGCACTTGACTGGTTAGCTAATGAGGTATAAACAATGTCGACCACATTAGGGTCATTAAAGCTGCATGTAACCTGTTCAAAACCGGTCAGAAATACTTTAATTCCTGAAAAAAAAAAATATTAAAATAAACTCTCAGTTTAATATACACTGAGAAATACACACCTCTTGATTTATATACACAAAGACAGAGACACACACGTATGTATGCATAATGTTCGCCAAGACCGGAGTCCTGGCAAGGGTCTTAATCTTGCGATGACCCGTCTCTGGCTCCTGAAGGAGAAAGGGTTCTGCAATGTTGCAACGTATGCTGCTCAAGCACTGTTCTGGTCGTTCATCTGGTGCGTCTCATAACCGACAACACCGTATGTACTCCTAACTGTGGACACTAGCGAGGAGGAGGATATGTCGTTATTGCGGGCAACAGCTTGTCTGGTTCGTTGACTCCATGGTGCACTATGTAGCCGCAGTCATCTCTGGGTCTTTTTCGGGAGGGGATATCAGTGCTAGTTACCTGCAGAGTGTCTCAGCAACTTGGCACTCCAGAAGATAGTGTGTTAGGGGGCGCTGGACAACGTGCTGGCAGTACTGACACATTTCCTCCTCAGCCTTGTCTACAATCATCTTGGCTGTGGAAAAGCCCAAACGAAGCCGATGGATGGCGGTACACTGCGCTCTGGACCAGCTTCTATCAAATGGAGGGGGTTCTCCTTGAGTCGGTGCTCGGTACCACCTAAGACCTCCCCATAAGTTTCATTGCTCTGGCAGCCACCAGTTTGGTCTGGCGTAGGCTGATGGGAACAGTAATCCCAACATGTGGATACTCTGTGGCTGCCTTGGTTTCATCATCTGCCGCCTCATTTCCCCGGATGCCAGCATGGCTGGGGATCCAGTTCAATGTCGATCTGTTACCCTGAGCTTCTAAGGCTCGGAATCGATGTAATGAGGTGAACATTGTCCTGTGGTTGGGGATGGGAGAGAGCATTGATTGCAGAGGTGGAGTCAACATGTATGACAGGTCGGAGTCGATGTCGTAGGGCATGTGACAATGCCTGCTGAATCGCCACCAGCTCAGCTTGAAGGATCGTGCAGTGGTCAGGGAGTCGCCAGCCTTGTGTGTGACCATTGTGGTACAGTCCAGCTGCTGCTCTCTTCCTGTCAGGGTCGACAGAACCATCTGTGAAATACACTGCATATGTGCGTCCCTCTGCCAGTGCCATACTTGTCTCAGCATGATCGCTGAGGGTGTCTTGACTGCAGAGACACTTAGAGGTAGGTAGTCGCATGACACAAACATCGGCCGGATCTGGGCACCAGGGAAGTGGTGGATGATACTCAGCAACAGGAAGGTCACAACTCCTCTCAAGGAGTAGTTGTATTGGCAGCAGCTTCCGCCCAGCGGCATAAGACGAACGAATTCAGGAGTAGTCGACGAAGAGAGTTGGATCATGTGTCATGGTTGTCAATATCCCTCTTCTTAGTGGGGTACCTTGCTGCCGGTGCAGAATCGTGGCTACTTTGCAGGCGTTTATGTATCTTACTCTGTCAGCCAGGGAAGGAAGCCGGACCTCAGATCTGAGACATACTGTGTTGGTCCAGTTGGGGGCCCCAAGCATAGTTCTTATCGCCTGGTTTTGTACGACCTCCACCCTTTGCCTGCTCTGCGGGAAGAGATGAGCTAACGCCGGTGCATCTTAGTCAATGAGCGAGCTTATAGCTTGTATATAGTACAAGCGAAGTACATCTTTGTTCGCCCCTGCACGGTGCCTCGTCATGGCTCTAATGGCGTTGAGTCTGAGTAGAGCACGGGATCTGACATACTCGGCCTGTTTCTGAAAGGTCAGTTTTTTATCAATGTTGATTCCCAAGTATAGGTAGGAGCCTGTCCACTCAAGTTCTATATCCTGAATAGGTAATCTATTCACTGGATCTGGTCCTTTGAACATCATTGCAAGAGATTTCTCGGCAGAGATCTTGAGGCCTAGTTCCTTGCAAGACTGCGTTATTAGGTCCAAAGCTTTCTGGGCCTGTCGCTCCAAATTGCCTTTCCCATTCACTACGAGTGCAAGATCATCAGCATAGCTGAGGAGCTGTGTACCACTATGAAAGGGAAGGCTCACAAGTTCCTGCATAAGGACGTTAAACAGGGTAGGACTAAGCACAGCTCCTTGTGGCGTGCCGTTTTGCAGGGTTTTAAAGGAAGAGTAGTGTCCCTGAAAGCTGACACAGGCCTGTCTGTCCCTAAGGTAGGACTCTATCCAGGCCAGGAGGCGTCCTTTGATCCCCTTCCGAGCTAGTATTGCTAGAATTGCTGTGGGGCTGGCTAGCTCAAATGCCTTCTCAAGGTCGAGGTAGACGACGATACTAGGTTTCTTGTTACTATCAGCAATCTGGCTTAGTAGAGTGGTTATGCACTCTGCTGTACCCACTCCTTTGGTGAAGCCAAATATGTGATGATGAGGGGGTCCAAGTTTCCAAAGGAGGCGGTTTAACACCATCCTCTCAGTAGTCTTGGCTAAACAGCTGGTCTACGATATGGGTCTCATACTGCCTGGGTCCTTGGGCTTTGCATAAGAAGGCTACAATGGTAGCCTTCTTCCAAGCTGCTGGGAGTGTCCCGGCCCTCCACGACTTGTTTATGACGTCTAGTATGGCCTCCCATCCGCTCTGACCAGCCCGTGCGATCATGGAGTACGTAACACCATCGATGCCCGGGGCAGTGTCACCTGTGTTCTTAATGGCACGTCGGAGTTCCAAGTCCGTGAGGTCTTCATCAGTCACATGTTCCGACTCACATGCAGCTTGTATCGTTAACTGGCGTTGTGGCAGAAGATCTGTCTGTATATTCCGGATGTCCTGTGGGAGCTGAGTGGAGGCTCCCCTGGAAGTGAAGAGCTCCACTAGTTTCTCAGCTTCCTGGGATGGGTTTGGGTGTGCTGGTGGCCTTGGCTTGCTTTTGCCAGTTGCGATGTTAAGCTTGCCCCATATCTCAGATAAGGTAGTGTGATGCCCGAATGTTGAGCACCATTCCAGCCATTTCTCAGTTTTTACTCTAAGAGAGACTCTGCGGGCATGCTGCACAATGGCTCTCAGAGTATTCCTGTTCTCTGCCGTAGGTTACGCCTGTATAGCTTCCTAGAAGAGTTGATGCGGTGGTTCTGCTCCCGCACCTCGTCGTTGTAGAACCACCAGTCTCTTTTGTGAGTGCATCCTGCTGACTTCTTTGGGATTGCACACTCTGCTGCCTGGATGAGAACAGTGATTAGCTCCTGTTCAGCCGTATCACAGTCTTCAGATAGAGAGTATGTGGACTACCAATCATGAAGATAATCCTGGAACACCTTCCAGTTGGCCCTCTTTACGTCCCATCTAGGAGGCAGCACAACTGTGGGAGGCCTGTTGATGTTAAAGGTGGTGATCACAGCAAAGTGGTCATTGACAAGGTTTGGATGAGTTTCCTATGTGGCTCCCGCTGCGAGTTGTCTTGTCCCGAAGGTATGGTCGAAGCGGCCACCCAACAGGTGAGTAGGGTCTCCATTGTTTAGCAACTTTACCTCTGGAATATCGTGTAGGAGCATTGTTATGTGTCTGCCAGCAGCATTGGTTGCTGAGTGAGATTGCAGCACTGGGTGATGTGCGTTGAAGTCTTCACCCACAATAATACACTCAGCGCGTGCTAGCGCGAGGAGCTCTGCAATTTCGAGGGTGTGTCTTGGGTTCTTGTAGATGTTATAGATGGTAATGGGCGCCCCAGGTATGTGCACAAGGATGGCCTGTACCTCGACATCTTCCCCACAGTCCACAGGGTTGGCTATAACCTCGTGAGGTATAGTATCGGATACGAATACAGCTGTGCCTCTGCAGTGAACGCCCGCGTCCATGTGTTGAAAATACCCAGCAAAACCGGGTAGTTTTGGGCACATAGTCGAGACAGTCAGAGTTTCTTGAAGCAAGGCGATGTCAACCCGATCCCGAATTATTGTCTCCAGCAAGAGGTGCTGTTTGCCCCACAGGCCCTGAATGTTCCATTGTAGGACCTTGAGGGTGTGATTTGGCACGGAAGTTATTCCATCGCTGTTGTTTCCTGAGTCCTGAGCTGGGGACTGAGCCCTGCCCTCTCTGAGAATCTGCAAATTCATGGCGTCCACCGTCTCCTCCTCGGTCAGTAAGCACACTCTCAGGAGCGTACTGACCATCTGCCGGAATAAGCTCTGTAGTTCCGTGGAGTTGATTGTGTTGAAATAATATCCGTGAACGCCTTGATGAGCGCAACGAGATCCTCCTTGGTGAGGGCCTGCATTGGGATTGGGCTCGAAGCAGTGAATATTACCTGGGCTGTTGTGGTCTGTAGGGACTGCTGAGGGTTGGATTTCTTCATTGTGCGCACCGTGGTCTGTTGCTGTATACCAGGTTGGGTAGCCGGCAACTGCTGATGAGGTGCCAGGGGAGCCTGCAAAGCGGCTGTGCCGGGTAGAACATAAGAACTGTGGAAAATACTGTATATATTTTCCAGAAATACAGTAGTTATATGTAAATAGATGGCCATACTGTATTTAATAAAATTTATGTTATCGAAAACGGGAAGCTGCGCCTGAGCAGGAGACTCGCCATCGTTGTTTTGAATTGAGAGTAACAGACGTTAATAATGTGAAGAATTTTCGTGCTCTAGAGGTTAAAATTGGGTTGACACCTCTCAAATAGGAGGCGAAATTGCTGGATGTGCATTCCTGCATAACTTGAGATATCAGGCAACTGGACAAGACAGCTCCAGGAACCTCAAATTAGTCTTATGTTGTAACTCTGGCCAGTGTTATTTTCATAGATAGACAGTGAGGTTTTCTGAGTATGATACACATTAATCTCCAGTCAAATTGGTGAGTGTTATGATTATGATATATTCTCCTTCTGTTGTATAAATGTGTGTATATATATATATATATATATATATATATATATATATATATATAGATATATATATATATATATATATATATGTCGTGCCGAATAGGCAGAACTTGCGATCTTGGCTTAAATAGCAACGCTCATCTTGCCATATAGGACAAGTAAAAATTTGTGTATGCAATAATTTCGCCAAAATCATTCTGAACCTAACGAAAAAAATATATTTGATTGTGTTTGTTTAGTATTAAATTATTGTAAACGTATTTAAAATATATTTAGCTGGGTTAGGCTAGAATAAATTGCTCTTGTTATAATAAGGTTAGGTAAGTTTTCTAAGATACTTTTGGTGCAAAATTAAAAATTTTTACATTAACACTAATGAAAAAAATATACCTTTAAACGTACAAGAGAAAATTCTAGAAAGGACTTAATTTTAAATGAGTTCTTGCTAATTGACCAGTTTTACATATTCGGCACGACATATAAGTAGTGAAGTTTTCTACAGGGGGGTGTATCCGGTTTAGGGGCCTTCTACAGGGCGGTGTATCCGGAAAAGGCCTTCTACAGGGCGGTGTATCCGGTTTAGGCCTTCTACAGGGCGGTGTATCCGGTCTAGGACCAGCCGCTGGAGGGTCACCTTTTCACACCTAGGTGTTACTTCCGGTTTTGACCATGACCTCACCCTCGAGACTACCTCACCCTTGACCCCCCAACCACTACCCCCACCCCCCACGACCCCCGCCTCGCGACCCCCCCAGCGCGCCGCGCGCCCGCCCGCGCGCCCGCCCGCGCGCCGCGCCCGCGCGCCGCGCCCGCGCGCCCCGCCCGCGCGCCCGCCCGCGCGCCCGCCCGCGCCCTTCGCGACCCCGCGCCCGCGCCTTCTGCTGCGTCATCCGGATCGCCCCCACGCCTCGAATTTTTTTCCGATTTTTTTCGAATTTTTTTTGAATTTCATTTTCTTGTGCTCTCCATCTCCTCGGATCAAATTTTTGAGGTTCCCCCTCCCACTTTCACCCCCACCCCAAAATTTCTCGATATTACCAAGTTTTTGGATTCCCCCCTATGGGGGTTTCGAAAGTCTCCATCTCCTCGGATCAAGTTTTTTTGGATTCCCCCCTATGGGGTTTTCGAAATTCTCCATCTCCTTGGATCAAGGTTTTCTCGAAATCAAAGTCTCCATCTCCTTGGATCAAATTTTTGGATTACCCCTCTCACTTTCACTCCCACCCCAAAATTTCTCGATAATACCAAGTTTTTGGATTCCACCCTATGGGGGTTTCGAAAGTCTCCATCTCCTCGGATCAAGTTTTTCGAAATTCTCCAATTCCTCGGATCAAGTTTTTTGGGTACCCCTCCTTTCACCCCCCATCCCCCAAAAATTTCTCAATATCAAAGTCTCCACTTCCTCGGATCCCCCTCCCACTTTCACCCCCCAACCCCAAAAAATTTCTCGACAATACCATGACTCCATCTCCTCGGATCAAGTTTTTTGGATTCCTCCCTATGGGGTTTTCGAAATTCTCCATCTCCTTGGATCAAGGTTTTCTCGAAATCAAAGTCTCCATCTCCTTGGATCAAATTTTTGGATTACCCCTCTCACTTTCACTCCCACCCCAAAATTTCTCGATAATACCAAGTTTTTGGATTCCACCCTATGGGGGTTTCGAAAGTCTCCATCTCCTCGGATCAATTTTTTCGAAATTCTCCAATTCCTCGGATCAAGTTTTTTGGGTACCCCTCCTTTCACCCCCCATCCCCCAAAAATTTCTCAATATCAAAGTCTCCACTTCCTCGGATCCCCCACCCACTTTCACCCCCCAACCCCAAAAAAATTCTCGACAAAACAAATTTTTGGATCCCACCCTCCCAAACCCTCACACTCCAACCAACACCTCACAATTTTCACTCATAACCCCCAATTTTTCTCGTTTTAACCCTTTTAGTTCATTAAAGTGGGACACATGCATCAGAAAGTCACCACATCGCTTACATCCACTTTCGTTAAATTCACTACTCACAATTTTACATATTACGAAGTTAAATACGCACTTTTACTTTGAACATCTTCAAAACACTCATAAATCATTTGAATACTCACAAAAAAATACCTTTATACATTTCCAAACAACACTGAAATACTCCAAAAACATCATTCGAACACCCCCAAATCACCTCTGAATACTCCCAGAACACCTTCATAAGTACTCTTGCACATCATTTGAACACCTTCAAAACACCCTTGAACACCTTCAAAACACCCTTCAACACCTTCAAACACCCTTGAACACCTTCAAAACACCCTTGATCACCTTCAAAACACTCTTGAACACACTCAAATCACCTTTGAACACCTTTGAACATCACCAAAACACTCTCATAAATCATTTGAATACTCACATAAACACCCTTGAACACCTTCAAAACACCCTTGAACACCTTCAAAACACCCTTGAACACCTTCAAAACACTCTTGAACACCTTTGAACATCACCAAAACACTCTCATAAATCATTTGAATGCTCACATAAACACCCTTGAACACCTTCAAAACACTCTTGAACACCTTCAAAAAACACCTTTGAACATTTTCAATCAACACCGAAACACTTCCAAAAAAAAAACACAATTTGAGTACTCCCAATTACACCACTGAATACTACTAAAACACCTCTGAATTCAATCAAAACACCCTTCAACACCTTCAAAACACCTTTGAACACCTACAAAACACCTTTGAACACATTCAAAACACTCTCATAATCATTTGAACACACTCAAAACACCTTTGAATAACCTCAAAACACCTTTGAACACCTTCAAAACACCCTTGAACACCCTTGATCACCTTCAAAAAAAACAACATTTGAACACACTCAAAACACCTTTGAACACTTCCAAAAAAAAAAACACAATTTGAGTACTCCCAATTACACCGCTGAATACTACTAAAACACCGCTGAATTCAATCAAAACACCCTTCAACACCTTCAAAACACCTTTGAACACTTCCAAAAAACACAATTTGAGTACTCCCAATTACACCACTGAATACTACTAAAACACCGCTGAATTCAAATCAAAACACCCTTCAACACCTTCAAAACACCTTTGAACACCTTTGAACATTTCCAAAACACTATTTGAGTACTCCCAATTACACCACTGATTACTACTAAAAACACCGCTGAATTCAATCAAAACACCCTTCAACACCTTCAAACACCCTTGAACACACTCAAAACACCCTTCAACACCTTCAAAACACCTTTGAACACCTTCAAAACACCTTTGAACACATTCAAAACACTCTCATAATCATTTGAACACCTTCATAAGTACTCTCATAATCATTTGTACACCTTCAAAAAACACCTTTGAATACTCACATAAACACCCTTGAACACCTTCAAAACACCTTTGAATAACCTCAAAACACCTTTCAACACCTTCAAAACACCTTTGAACACCTTCAAAACACCTTTGAACACATTCAAAACACTCTCATAATCATTTGAACACCCTCAAAACACCTTTGAACACTTTCAAAACACCCTTGAACACCCTTGATCACCTTCAAAAAAACAACATTTGAACACACTCAAAACACCTTTGAACACCTTTGAACATTTCCAAACAACACTGAAACACTTCCAAAAACACCATTTGAGTACTCCCAATTACACCACTGATTACTACTAAAACACCGCTGAATTCAATCAAAACACCCTTCAACACCTTCAAACACCCTTGAACACACTCAAAACACCCTTCAACACCTTCAAAATACCTTTGAACACCTTCAAAACACCTTTGAACACATCCAAACAACACTGAAACACTTCCAAAAACACCATTTGAGTACTCCCAATTACACCACTGATTACTACTAAAACACCGCTGAATTCAATCAAAACACCCTTCAACACCTTCAAACACCCTTGAACACACTCAAAACACCCTTCAACACCTTCAAAATACCTTTGAACACCTTCAAAACACCTTTGAACACATCCAAAACACTCTCATAATCATTTGAACACACTCAAAACACCTTTGAATAACCTCAAAACACCTTTGAACACTTTCAAAAACACCCTTGAACACCCTTGATCACCTTCAAAAAAACAACATTTGAACACACTCAAAACACCTTTGAACACCTTTGAACATTTCCAAACAACACTGAAACACTTCCAAAAACACCATTTGAGTACTCCCAAATACACCACTGAATACTAAAACACCACTGAATACACTCAAAAACACCACCAAAATCACCATAAACTAAGATCAACACCCACATCCCACAACACCTACAACCCACAACACCCACAATTTTTTCTCGTTTTATCTAATTTCATCAGAAAGTCACAACACCCACACCTCCCATTTTTTTTTCTCGTTTTAACCCTTTTAGTTCATTAAAGTTAATAAGGGGACACACTACATCAGAAAAAGTCACATCAACAACCCACTTATAACGTCTTTTCGGTATCTCTAGTTCGACAACAACACCCACATCCCACAACACCCACATCCCACATCCCACACACACACAGACACACACACACACACCCTAACCTAGCCTAACCTAACCTAACTTATCCTAACCTAACCTAACCTAACCTAACCTAACCTAACCTAACCTAACCTAACTTATCCTAACCTAGCCTAACCTTAACCTAACCTAACCTTACCTAACTTATCCTAACCTAACCTAACCTAGCCTAACCTAACCTAACTTAACCTAACCTAACCTAACCTAACCTAACCTAACTGAACCTAACCTAACCTAACCTAACCTAACCTAACCTAACCTAACCGAACCTAACCTAACCTAGCCTAACCTAACCTAACTTAACCAAACCTAACCTAACCTAGCCGAACCTAACCTTACCTAACATAACCTAACCTAACCTTACCTAACATAACCTAACCTAACCTTACCACTTAACCCAACCTAACCTTACCGAACCTACCCTAACCTAACTTAACCTAACCTAACCTAACCTAACCTAACCTTACCTAACACAACCTAACCTAACCTTACCTAACCTAACCTAACCTAACCGAACCTAACCTAACCTAACCTTACCTAACATAACCTAGCCTAACCTAACCGAACCTACCCTAACCTAACTTAACCTAACCTAACCTATCCTAACCTTACCAAACTTATCCTAACCTAACCTAACCTAACCTTACCTAACATAACCTAACCTATCTTAACCTAACCCAACCTAGCCGAACCTATCCTAACCTAACCTAAAATATATTGGAACACCCCCAAAATACATTAGAGTACTCCAGAATTACTTTGAACGACTCCATTTTGGATATTTCCAAATTAGTTTTGAAAACTTTATCGTAAAATCGAACATTATTTTCTTGTGGGTAAACACACTCAATGGTAGAAATATTTACTCGATTTCCGAATAGAAGCACTGTCCTCGCTCTGAGTGTCTCATTGTGGGTCACCCCCTCCCCAACACATGGTGTAATGCGGTTCACACCTAAGGTAGATTTAAGATAATCATCGCCTTACCGAACACCTGCGCCAACACAGGTCAGACAGACGCCATGAAATGCGGGTAACATCCAAGGTAGAAAATCATCTCTTTCCAGACCAACTGTCTATCCTAACCTAACCTAACCTAACCTAACCTAACTTATCCTAATCTAACCTATCCTAACCTAACCTAACCTAACCTTACCTAACTCCATTAAACACCTCGAATACTACCTAACTTAACCTAACCTAACCTTACCTAACCTACTGAACCTAACCTAACCTAACCTAAATCAAACACCTCTATCCTAACCTAACCTAACCTAACCTTACCTAACCTAACTCCATCAAATACCTCGAATACTACCTAACTTAACCTTAACCTAACCTTACCTAACCTACCGAACCTAACCTAACCTAACCTAACCTATCCTAACCTAACCTAACCTAACCTAACCTAACCTAACTTATCCTAATCTAACCTATCCTCACCTAACCTAACCTAACCTAACCTAACCTAACCTTACCTAACCTAACCTAACTCACTCACAAACACCTTTGAACATTTCCAAACAACACTGAAGCACTTCCAAAATATCATTTTGATTACTCTCAAATAAGATTTGACAGCTCTAATTTATCTACACTTACACATTTCATTAAATTACAACTCATCCCCCCAAACTCCTCCCTCATTCTCCAGACTTTACAACATTAGCACAAAAAAAAACTAACTCACACACTTATGACATGAGACATTACCATATCTAACACACTGACTAACTTTGAACCAACTCTGAACACCACTGATCTTCTTCAAAAATACTCTGCACATCATTTGAACACCTTCAAAAAACACCATCAAACACCTCCGAATACTCCCAAAAAAACACTACTGATTACTACCAAATCACCACTGATTACTACCAAATCACCGTCAAAATCACCAGAAACTAAGTTTAACATCAGCATCTAACATCCTTTTTATAGAAATCCCCTCAAATCACTATAACCAAGAACTCCCTCCCCATTTGGCGCATAAAAAAAAAAAAAAGCATGAACACAAACCTAATACGCAAACACTTAGTACATGATCACCATCAACTGAAAACATATCTTGTACACACACATAATCTAAGACAACCACCAACTACATTCACCCATGTTCACTTACCTCAAAATCACTAATATCACAAAAAACATTCATTTTTATAAACATTTCACACACACACACAAAAAAAAAAAATCATATTTGACAATATCTAAGCGCACTCACCTCACTACCACCAACACACGATGTCTCACCTCACAGGACCGACGAGCTCACCTCCAGTGACGTCACACTCCCATTGTGTTACTTGGTGGTTGGTAACATCACACCTAACCCCCCCCCCCTTGTTTCAACCTGTTGTACCCTACATTATCTAAGAACACTATATCCAAGACGATTACCAGATTTTATGATCCCCAACACCAAGATCACAGAAAAACACACATTTTTATAATTATTCACACAAAAATCACGATCACCAATTCCATATCATGTTTACCGTCATCTATCAACACTAATCACCAAGATCACCAAAAAATCTAAGATCATGCATCTGAAAACTACTATGATCACTGAAAACACTTATTTTTTAAACATTCGCACAAAAATAAGACATACACAAAAATACCACAACACTTCCACCAACATCTATAACATAACATGAGCACTATAACATATCACTATCACAAAAAAAAATAATACACAGCAAGACGATTACCAGATTTTATGATCCCCAACACCAAGATCACAGAAAAACACACATTTTTATAATTATTCACACAAAAATCACGATCACCAATTCCATATCATGTTTACCGTCATCTATCAACACTAATCACCAAGATCACCAAAAAATCTAAGATCATGCATCTCAAAACTACTATGATCACTGAAAACACTTATTTTTTAAACATTCGCACAAAAATAAGACATACACAAAAATACCACAACACTTCCACCAACATCTATAACATAACATGAGCACTATAACATATCACTATCACAAAAATAAATAATACACAGACACCCACATATTATACATTTCATTTGCAAATTTAAGACATGAGACATACACACCAAATCTAAGACATTCACCTCCAACTAAGACATACACATCACCCCTAAAACTTCCTTCCTTATTCATTCCGTATATCTCCTAGAGCTGTTTTAACCCCGACGGATCCATCACGACGTAGGAGCCAGAGTGTAGTAGGTGGTGTTGGAGTGGTGATGGTTCCTCTGGCTCCTACGTCGTGATGGATCCGTCGGGGTTAAAACAGCTCTAGGAGATATACGGAATGAATAAGGAAGGAAGTTTTAGGGGTGATGTGTATGTCTTAGTTGGAGGTGAATGTCTTAGATTTGGTGTGTATGTCTCATGTCTTAAATTTGCAAATGAAATGTATAATATGTGGGTGTCTGTGTATTATTTTTTTTTGTGATAGTGATATGTTATAGTGCTCATGTTATGTTATAGATGTTGGTGGAAGTGTTGTGGTATTTTTGTGTATGTCTTATTTTTGTGCGAATGTTTAAAAAATAAGTGTTTTCAGTGATCATAGTAGTTTTGAGATGCATGATCTTAGATTTTTTGGTGATCTTGGTGATTAGTGTTGATAGATGACGGTAAACATGATATGGAATTGGTGATCGTGATTTTTGTGTGAATAATTATAAAAATGTGTGTTTTTCTGTGATCTTGGTGTTGGGGATCATAAAATCTGGTAATCGTCTTGCTGTGTATTATTTTTTTTTGTGATAGTGATATGTTATAGTGCTCATGTTATGTTATAGATGTTGGTGGAAGTGTTGTGGTATTTTTGTGTATGTCTTATTTTTGTGCGAATGTTTAAAAAATAAGTGTTTTCAGTGACCATAGTAGTTTTGAGATGCATGATCTTAGATTTTTTGGTGATCTTGGTGATTAGTGTTGATAGATGACGGTAAACATGATATGGAATTGGTGATCGTGATTTTTGTGTGAATAATTATAAAAATGTGTGTTTTTCTGTGATCTTGGTGTTGGGGATCATAAAATCTGGTAATCGTCTTGGATATAGTGTTCTTAGATAATGTAGGGTACAACAGGTTGAAACAAGGGGGGGGGGGTTAGGTGTGATGTTACCAACCACCAAGTAACACAATGGGAGTGTGACGTCACTGGAGGTGAGCTCGTCGGTCCTGTGAGGTGAGACATCGTGTGTTGGTGGTAGTGAGGTGAGTGCGCTTAGATATTGTCAAATATGATTTTTTTTTGTGTGTGTGTGTGTGAAATGTTTATAAAAATGAATGTTTTTTGTGATATTAGTGATTTTGAGGTAAGTGAACATGGGTGAATGTAGTTGGTGGTTGTCTTAGATTATGTGTGTGTACAAGATATGTTTTCAGTTGATGGTGATCATGTACTAAGTGTTTGCGTATTAGGTTTGTGTTCATGCTTTTTTTTTATGCGCCAAATGGGGAGGGAGTTCTTGGTTATAGTGATTTGAGGGGATTTCTATAAAAAGGATGTTAGATGCTGATGTTAAACTTAGTTTCTGGTGATTTTGACGGTGATTTGGTAGTAATCAGTGGTGATTTGGTAGTAATCAGTAGTGTTTTTTTGGGAGTATTCGGAGGTGTTTGATGGTGTTTTTTGAAGGTGTTCAAATGATGTGCAGAGTATTTTTGAAGAAGATCAGTGGTGTTCAGAGTTGGTTCAAAGTTAGTCAGTGTGTTAGATATGGTAATGTCTCATGTCATAAGTGTGTGAGTTAGTTTTTTTTTGTGCTAATGTTGTAAAGTCTGGAGAATGAGGGAGGAGTTTGGGGGGATGAGTTGTAATTTAATGAAATGTGTAAGTGTAGATAAATTAGAGCTGTCAAATCTTATTTGAGAGTAATCAAAATGATATTTTGGAAGTGCTTCAGTGTTGTTTGGAAATGTTCAAAGGTGTTTGTGAGTGAGTTAGGTTAGGTTAGGTAAGGTTAGGTTAGGTTAGGTTAGGTTAGGTGAGGATAGGTTAGATTAGGATAAGTTAGGTTAGGTTAGGTTAGGTTAGGTTAGGTTAGGATAGGTTAGGTTAGGTTAGGTTAGGTTCGGTAGGTTAGGTAAGGTTAGGTTAAGGTTAAGTTAGGTAGTATTCGAGGTATTTGATGGAGTTAGGTTAGGTAAGGTTAGGTTAGGTTAGGTTAGGATAGAGGTGTTTGATTTAGGTTAGGTTAGGTTAGGTTCAGTAGGTTAGGTAAGGTTAGGTTAGGTTAAGTTAGGTAGTATTCGAGGTGTTTAATGGAGTTAGGTAAGGTTAGGTTAGGTTAGGTTAGGATAGGTTAGATTAGGATAAGTTAGGTTAGGTTAGGTTAGGTTAGGTTAGGATAGACAGTTGGTCTGGAAAGAGATGATTTTCTACCTTGGATGTTACCCGCATTTCATGGCGTCTGTCTGACCTGTGTTGGCGCAGGTGTTCGGTAAGGCGATGATTATCTTAAATCTACCTTAGGTGTGAACCGCATTACACCATGTGTTGGGGAGGGGGTGACCCACAATGAGACACTCAGAGCGAGGACAGTGCTTCTATTCGGAAATCGAGTAAATATTTCTACCATTGAGTGTGTTTACCCACAAGAAAATAATGTTCGATTTTACGATAAAGTTTTCAAAACTAATTTGGAAATATCCAAAATGGAGTCGTTCAAAGTAATTCTGGAGTACTCTAATGTATTTTGGGGGTGTTCCAATATATTTTAGGTTAGGTTAGGATAGGTTCGGCTAGGTTGGGTTAGGTTAAGATAGGTTAGGTTATGTTAGGTAAGGTTAGGTTAGGTTAGGTTAGGATAAGTTTGGTAAGGTTAGGATAGGTTAGGTTAGGTTAAGTTAGGTTAGGGTAGGTTCGGTTAGGTTAGGCTAGGTTATGTTAGGTAAGGTTAGGTTAGGTTAGGTTCGGTTAGGTTAGGTTAGGTTAGGTAAGGTTAGGTTAGGTTGTGTTAGGTAAGGTTAGGTTAGGTTAGGTTAGGTTAGGTTAAGTTAGGTTAGGGTAGGTTCGGTAAGGTTAGGTTGGGTTAAGTGGTAAGGTTAGGTTAGGTTATGTTAGGTAAGGTTAGGTTAGGTTATGTTAGGTAAGGTTAGGTTCGGCTAGGTTAGGTTAGGTTTGGTTAAGTTAGGTTAGGTTAGGCTAGGTTAGGTTAGGTTCGGTTAGGTTAGGTTAGGTTAGGTTAGGTTAGGTTAGGTTAGGTTCGGTTAGGTTAGGTTAGGTTAGGTTAGGTTAGGTTAAGTTAGGTTAGGTTAGGCTAGGTTAGGTTAGGTTAGGATAAGTTAGGTAAGGTTAGGTTAGGTTAAGGTTAGGCTAGGTTAGGATAAGTTAGGTTAGGTTAGGTTAGGTTAGGTTAGGTTAGGTTAGGTTAGGTTAGGATAAGTTAGGTTAGGTTAGGCTAGGTTAGGGTGTGTGTGTGTGTGTGTCTGTGTGTGTGTGTGGGATGTGGGATGTGGGTGTTGTGGGATGTGGGTGTTGTTGTCGAACTAGAGATACCGAAAAGACGTTATAAGTGGGTTGTTGATGTGACTTTTTCTGATGTAGTGTGTCCCCTTATTAACTTTAATGAACTAAAAGGGTTAAAACGAGAAAAAAAAAATGGGAGGTGTGGGTGTTGTGACTTTCTGATGAAATTAGATAAAACGAGAAAAAATTGTGGGTGTTGTGGGTTGTAGGTGTTGTGGGATGTGGGTGTTGATCTTAGTTTATGGTGATTTTGGTGGTGTTTTTGAGTGTATTCAGTGGTGTTTTAGTATTCAGTGGTGTATTTGGGAGTACTCAAATGGTGTTTTTGGAAGTGTTTCAGTGTTGTTTGGAAATGTTCAAAGGTGTTCAAAAGGTGTTTTGAGTGTGTTCAAATGTTGTTTTTTGAAGGTGATCAAGGGTGTTCAAGGGTGTTTTTGAAAGTGTTCAAAGGTGTTTTGAGGTTATTCAAAGGTGTTTTGAGTGTGTTCAAATGATTATGAGAGTGTTTTGGATGTGTTCAAAGGTGTTTTGAAGGTGTTCAAAGGTATTTTGAAGGTGTTGAAGGGTGTTTTGAGTGTGTTCAAGGGTGTTTGAAGGTGTTGAAGGGTGTTTTGATTGAATTCAGCGGTGTTTTAGTAGTAATCAGTGGTGTAATTGGGAGTACTCAAATGGTGTTTTTGGAAGTGTTTCAGTGTTGTTTGGATGTGTTCAAAGGTGTTTTGAAGGTGTTCAAAGGTATTTTGAAGGTGTTGAAGGGTGTTTTGAGTGTGTTCAAGGGTGTTTGAAGGTGTTGAAGGGTGTTTTGATTGAATTCAGCGGTGTTTTAGTAGTAATCAGTGGTGTAATTGGGAGTACTCAAATGGTGTTTTTGGAAGTGTTTCAGTGTTGTTTGGAAATGTTCAAAGGTGTTCAAAGGTGTTTTGAGTGTGTTCAAATGTTGTTTTTTTGAAGGTGATCAAGGGTGTTCAAGGGTGTTTTGAAAGTGTTCAAAGGTGTTTTGAGGGTGTTCAAATGATTATGAGAGTGTTTTGAATGTGTTCAAAGGTGTTTTGAAGGTGTTCAAAGGTGTTTTGAAGGTGTTGAAAGGTGTTTTGAGGATATTCAAAGGTGTTTTGAAGGTGTTCAAGGGTGTTTATGTGAGTATTCAAAGGTGTTTTTTGAAGGTGTACAAATGATTATGAGAGTACTTATGAAGGTGTTCAAATGATGTTTTTTGAAGGTGTTCAAGGGTGTTTTGAAGGTGTTAAAGGGTGTTTTGAAGGTGTTCAAAGGTGTTTTTGTTCAAGGGTGTTTATGTGAGTATTCAAAGGTGTTTTTTGAAGGTGTACAAATGATTATGAGAGTACTTATGAAGGTGTTCAAATGATGTGCAAGAGTACTTATGAAGGTGTTCTGGGAGTATTCAGAGGTGATTTTGGGAGTGTTCGAATGATGTTTTGGAGTATTTCAGTGTTGTTTGTAAATGTATAAAGGTATTTTTGTGAGTATTCAAATGATTTAAGAGAGTGTTTTGAAGGTGTTCAAAGTAAAAGTGCGTATTAACTTCGTAATATGTAAAATTGTGACTAGTGAATTTATCGAAAAGTGGTTATAAGTGTTGTGGTGACTTTCTGATGTACTGTGTCCCCTTATTAACTTTAATGAACTAAAAGGGTTAAAACGAGAAAAATTGGGGGTTATGAGTGAAAATTGTGAGGTGTTGGTTGGAGTGTGAGGGTTCGGGAGGGTGGGGAGGAGGTTACTTCGTGGGGGAGTGACCTGAGATGAAATAGTTAAAAAAATGACTAGACTTGTGTTGTAAAGAAATTGTTGGATTGTTGTGGGTATTAACGAAAAAATGTGCCTTTCTGATGTATTGTGTCCCCTTATTAACTTGAATGAACTAAAAGGATCGACAAGATTCAGCCTGTGTGCGCGTGACGTCACTGACATAGGGGGTGACCTGATTCAACCTGTGTGCGCGTGACGTCACTGACATAGGGGGCGACCTGATTCAACCTGTGTGCGCGTGGTCCTTTTTAGTTCATTTAACTTAATGAGAGGAAGGTTTTAGTTCATTTTAAAATAATAAGGGGAAGATGTTTAGACCTGTAGTAAGCATGCCCCCATAGGAGGAGTTCATTTGAATGCTTTACCCCCAGAGGGGGGGAATCCAAAAAACCTTGATCCAAGGAGATGGAGTCTTGGTATTATCGAGAAATTTTGGGGTGGGAGTGAAAGTGAGAGGGGTACCCAAAAATTTGATCCAAGGAGATGGAGAATTTCGAAAACCCCATAGGGGGGAATCCAAAAAGAAACTTGATCCAAGGAGATGGAGAATTTCGAAAACCCCATAGGGGGGAATCCAAAAAACTTGATCCGAGGAGATGGAGTCATGGTATTGTCTGAAAGTGATCCGAGGAAGTGGAGACTTTGATATTGAGAAATTTTTTGGGGATGGGGGGTGAAAGGAGGGGTACCCAAAAAAACCTTGATCCAAGAGATGGAGAATTTCGAAAACCCCATAGGGGGGAATACTTGTATTATCGAGAAATTTTTGGGGTTGGGGGGTGAAAGTGGGAGGGGGATCCGAGGAGATGGAGACTTTGATTTCGAGAAATTTTGGGATGGGGGTGAAAGTGAGAGGGGGATCCGAGGAAGTGGAGACTTTGATATTGAGAAATTTTTGGGATTGGGGGGTGAAAGTGGGAGGGGGAACCTTAAAAATTTGATCTGAGGAGATGGAGTCTTGGTATTATCGAGAAAATTTGATCCGAGGAGATGGAGAATTTCGAAAACCCCATAGGGGAGAATCCAAAAACCTTGATCCAAGGAGATGGAGAATTTTGAAAACCCCATAGGGGGGATCCAAAAAACTTGTTCCGAGGAGATGGAGAATTTCGAAAACCCCATAGGGGGGGAATCCAAAAACTTGTATTATCGAGAAATTTTTTGGGTTGGGGGGTGAAAGTGGGAGGGGGATCCGAGGAAGTGGAGACTTTGATATTGAGAACCCCATAGGGGGGAGTATCCAAAACTTGTATTATCGAGAAAATTTGGGGATGGGGGGTGAAAGTGGGAGGGGGAACCTCAAAAATTTGATCCGAGGAGATGGAGAGCACAAGAAAATGAAATTCAAAAAAAAATTCGAAAAAAATCGGAAAAAAATTCGAGGCGCGGGGGCGATCCGGATGACGCTGCAGAAGGCGCAGCAGAAGGCGCGGGCGGGGGTCGCGAAGGGCGCGGGCGGGCGCGCGGGCGGGCGCGCGGCGGGGGGTCGCGAAGGGCGCGGGCGGGTGCGCGGGCGCGCGGGGCGGGGGTCGCGAAGGGCGCGGGCGGGCGCGCGGGCGGGCGCGCGACGCGACGGCGGGGTCGCGGAGGGGGGTCGTGGGCGGGGGTCTTGGTTGGGGGGGTCCAGGGTGAGGTAGTCTCGAGGGCGAGGTCAAGGTCAAAACCGGAAGTAACACCTAGGTGTGAAAAGGTGACCCTCCAGCTGCTGGTCCTAGACCGGATACACCGCCCTGTAGAAGGCCTAAACCGGATACACCGCCCTGTAGAAGGCCTTTTCCGGATACACCGCCCTGTAGAAGGCCCCTAAACTGGATACACCCCCCTGTAGAAAACTTCACTACTCATATATATATATATATATATATATATATATATATATATATATATATATATATATATATATATATATATATATATATATATATATATATATATATATATATATATAATCATTTTTTAATTTTAATATACAGTTCACAAATTTATATATTTACCAGCATTCCTGGTGATACATATTTTATTTGTAATTAATGGGTCCAGAGCAACTTGTGGATATGACAGTGGTAGGTATCGAAGGGGGACATTTTTTGCGACCTAGGTGTCCCAAATTCCTACTTGTCTAACTGATAAATAATAATTATCTTTGTTCATTTACTGTTATGTATTTAATGATACATTCAGATAAATGTAATTTTCCACATTTAATTAGCCAGTTGGTCCTTCGAACCGGATGTAATTAGTGAAGTCATTAATTAGCTAATTACTTAATAATTATATGTGAAATGTCAGAAGGAGGTGGATGTTAAATTCACAAATTTACTTAATGTGTAGTGGATTATAATTATTACAATATTAATTTGATAGACAATTCTGGCCAAGATTTATATCAGTGTATGTGTAATTGATAAGACAAGTGTGGCTAAAGATTATATTGTGTATAATATTAATTTTGCTATGCCAAATTTTGGCAAGGCTTTATGTTAATTTTTATAATATTAACTTTGATAAGCCGAGTCTGGCTAAAGGTTTGTATTAATGTACATTTGAAGTTTACATTATTTTCTTACATGTAATTGCAGAGCTCAAGTAGCTAGGATTTATTCAAAGGTAAGTTGTACTATTTACCTTTATAAAGTGCATAATTTAGTACATAATCAGTGTTATTAATTAAGTTTAATTTAATACATTGCATCATGGCTGAAAATGATGAAATTAATATAGAAGACAAACATATGGAATATAGAGCAATAAAAGCATCACTGCAAGCTAGAAAAGGGCATGTAACAAAAGCATACAATAAATGCTTGGATTTAATGAATCAAGAAACTGTGAATACTGATGATTTAAAATTGTATTTAGATGCTTTAGGTAATAGATATGATTCATACAAATTATATTACAACAAATATGAAGGAGATTTGTTAGTAAACTGTGTAGATGAGATTGAAGTAGATCTTATGATTAATCAGTATTATGAATTAGAGGAAAAGATTCTTTCTTGTGAAAGTCAGGCCTTGAATACATTAAAATTTGTAAACCAGGGAGTTAATCAGTCTGCTCCAACAAATAAGATGTCTTTGCCGAAACTCCCAGAATTATGTTTACCTGTATTTAATCCTGGAAAAAAATGGGAGGAATTTTGGTCAATTTTTAAAGCAGCTGTGCATGACAGGAGTGACCTAGCCTGTGTAACTAAATTATTTTACCTCAAAGGACAGGTAAGAGGAGATGCTTACATACTCATACAAGCCTTTCCCAATGAAGATGACTCTTACAAAGAAGCAGTTGACTTGTTGAAGGTCACTTATGGTAATATAGAACAAAGTAGGTTGGATCTAGTGAATATCATTGTTAATTTAAAATCTCCAGATCACACTTACAAAGGTTTACAGCAGTTTAGAGTTAAACTGGAGAGCACTCTCAAAAATTTAAGTAATAAATATAATCTGAAGGAATCAGACTGGTTATTGAGTGCCATGGTACAGAATAAATTAAGTTGTAAAACACTTGAATGGATCTCGAATAAATATCACAAAGGTTATTTTGGACTGGAGGAAATAAGACTAGGTCTACAAGAATTAATTGTACAGTTGCAGACCCGCCAACCAACTCATTTTAAAGATGCAACACATGATAACTCTGAGGTATCTGTCAAGTTTCACAAAGGGAAAAATTATCCCAATGTTAATAATAAAAATTCATTTCCTAAAAGGAGTTGCATAGGTGCATATCAAGTAGCAGGAATCAGAAATAATGATTCTCCACAAGGTAAGAAGAATAAGTACCCTCCTAAGAGTAGCCCAGTTAATAAGAAACCAGTCAAAGAAAGGAGAGATTGTCTCTTCTGTTAGGGTACTCATTTTTCTAAGAATTGCAATGCATACAATTCATGGAATGATAAAGTTGAAAGATTGGAGGAACTTGACAGATGTATCAGGTGTTTAGGTAATCACAATGTAAAGGATTGTCATGCCAAATTAAACAACTGTTATCAATGTCACAAAGGAAGACACCATATAATCATGTGTAAGGGTCTGTATGGCAATGTTGATAATAATGATAATGTTGACAATCCTGACACAACAGTGGCTAATGTAAAAATTGCTGCTAATGTTAATAATGATGGTTTTGCTGAAGTAGCCTTACCTGTGTTACAGGTAAAAATTGATGATAATAGGCATAAATAAAAAATGTAACTGCATTATTAGACCAGGGATCCCAACGTACTTTCATAAAACGTAAATGTCTTGATGGTATGAAAGTACAGATGGGAGATCCCACAACTTTAAAATTATCTGGTTTTCTCTCGGATAAAAGGGCTCAATTGTATGACACTGTTTATGTAACTGTCAGGTTGGGCAATGAGAAAAAACGTGTTAATGCAGTAATTGTAGATAGACTTCCAGAGAAAATATCTACAGTAGGGCTTAGTAAAGCTACAGAAAGACTCTCACATAATGTAAATTTAGCACCTTCTGGTGTAAGTGATGATTCTGTAGGCCCAATAAATATTTTGATAGGTAGTGACTATTATGCCTCCTTTGTAAAGGGTATGGTAAAGAAATGTGGTGTCACCCTTTTGAAGACTGCAGGAGGCCATGTAATGTATGGTAGGATTCCTCGTAATAATAATTCATGACTAGAGGAAACTACAAATACCATAACTGTGCGTCTTACTCATGAAATCGTGCCCCAATATAATTCTTCCATAGAGGATGGTGTTGAGCCAGTGCATAAATTGTGGGAATTAGACAGCATTGGAATAAATGTAAATGAAGAAAGTCCAGACGATTCTTTTACTCAAGAACAGTACCTGAGAGATGTAAAATTTGAATCTGGACAATACTGGGTACGACTTCCGTGGAGACTGAACCATCCAGAATTGCCCACTAATTACAGAATGGCATATGGACAGTTAAAGGCTCAGCTCCGCGAACTGAGTAAGACACCAGAATTGTTAACTGCCTATAATGATATAATTGCTGAACAATTAATTAATAAATTTATAGAAGAGGTACCTCTTGAGCAAGCCAAAATTAATGGTCACTATTTGCCACATCACGAAGTGAAGAAGGATTCTAAGACCACTCCTCAGAGAATTGTGTTTAATTGTAGTGCCAGGAGTAACAAAAATGTACCTAGTTTAAATGATTGTTTGATGACAGGTCCGTCGTTGACGGAAAAAATAGGAGATATCTTATTAAATTTCAGGATGAAGAATTATGCCTTTACGGCTGACATAAGTAAAGCTTTCCTAAGAGTGGGTTTACAAGAGGCTAACCGGGATTGTACCCGCTTCTTATGGCCTGAGAATCCTATTAACCCACTTAGCCCTCTGAAAACCTTTCGCTTTAGGAGCGTATTATTTGGTGCTACATCCAGTCCGTTTCTACTTCAAGCGACAATAAATGCACACCTTAAACGTATGGGAAGTCCATTGAGTAAAGTAATGAGCAAACAATTTTATGTGAACAATTTCCTGGGTGTGACGTCAACTGAAGAGGAACTGTTAATGACTTATGGAGAGGCTAATAAAATAATGCAAAGTGCAAATATGCCTCTGAGTGAATGGAATAGTAATTCGTCCAAATTAAAGGACAAAATAAGTAAAGATTACCCTGGAGATGAAGTGCCAAAATGTAGTAATGTATTGGGTTTAACTTGGGATACTGAGAGAGATTTGTTAATGTTAAAACCTAATAATTACAGTATACCCAGTAAATTAACTAAGAGAGTTTTGCTTGCTGAAGTTTCCAAATGTTTTGATCCACTAGGTTTAGTGTCACCCCTTACTATAAGAGGGAAATTATTAATACAGGAAGCATGGAAACTTAAATGTGCTTAGGATGAAACTCTACCTGAGGAATTCATTAACAGGTGGGATGAATTAATTGGTGATTATGAGAAAATTCCAGTGTTGGAGCTCTCACGCCAGGTGGCCAATTCAAATGGGAAAAATGTACTCCACATTTTTTGTGATGCTTCAAAATTGGCATATGGAGCAGTTGCTTACCTTCAATGTAGTAGTGTTATTTCTTTGGTTATGTCTAAGGCTAAAGTGTCTCCAATTAAATCACGTACCTTACCTCAGTTGGAATTAACAGCCATTTATGTAGATGTCAAATTAGCTAATTATATAAGAAATAAGTTGCAGGAGATAAATATTAGCGACACTGTAATTTGGTCTGATAGTGAGGTATCCTTACAATGGATTAGTAATGGAAACAGTAAAATTGTGTACGTACAAAACAGAGTCGCTGAAATTAATCAGATGCAAGAGAAGTATAATAGTTTGGGTCAGCATATGTTAACATTTAATCATATACCAGGTGAGGAGAATCCAGCTGATTTCTTGTCTCGAGGTTTACCTTATCCTAAATTTGTAAATGCTGTATCATGGTTTAAAGGACCGAGCTGGTTGGTAAATAAAGCTAATTGGCCTGTACAAAAGGTGTATATTACTCCTGTTGAAATTACTGTGACTACCGCTCCAATAGTTTGTCCTTCCTTAGCCATTGATATAAATAGGTATTCTTCTTTACCCAAACTAATCAATGTAACTAAGTTGGTGTTTAAATTTCTAAACAAGATGAATATTTCATTTAAGTTTTCACATCCTCTTAAATATTGGATAAAGAGGTTACAGGAGGAAATCTGTGGAAATGAGATTAAATTGATGATGGAAAGAAAAATTGTGAAAGGTTCCATAACAGAGAAATTGGGGCTGTATTTAGAGAACAATGTAATTAGGTGCAGAGGTAGGTTACAAAATGCTGAATTGGGTGATTATGCTAAACACCCTATCTTACTGCCGAAAACTCATCATCTAACAAATTTAATTGTTCTAAATGCCCATAAAAATGTAATGAATGGTGGGGTACAAGATACCTTAAATTGTATTAGGGAAACTTTCTGGATTCCACAAGGACGGCAAAGTGTAAAAAGGGAGATTAAATCTTGTGTAATATGTCACTGTGTGGATGCCAGATCCTATATGTACCCAGGTCCTCCACCATTGCCAAATGAGCAATTTGAGACGTTTAGCAACGAACTCCGCCCGTCCACAGTGTGGTTTTAAAATACTGTATATATTTTCCAGAAATACAGTAGTTATATGTAAATAGATGGCCATACTGTATTTAATAAAATTTTTGTTATCGAAAACGGGAAGCTGCGCCTCCACAGAAGGAGACTCGCCATCACTGTTTTGAATTGAGAGTAACAGACGTTAATAAAGTGAAGAATTTTCGTGCTCTAGAGGTTAAAATTGGGTTGACACCTCTCAAATAGGAGGCGAAATTGTTGGATGTGCATTCCTGCATAACTTGAGATATCAGGCGACTGGACAAGACAGCTCCAGGAACCTCAGATAAGTTTTATGTTGTAAAATGGCCAGTGTTATTTTCATAGATAGACAGTGAGGTTTTCTAAGTATGATACACATTAATCTCCAGTCAAATTGGTGAGTGTTATGATTAAGATATATTCTCCTTCAGTTATATAAATATGTATATATATATATATATATATATATATATATATATATATATATATATATATATATATATATATATATATATATATATATATATATATTTATATATATATATATATATATATATATATATATATATATATATATATATATATATATATATATATAATCCTTTTTTTACTTTTAATATACAGTCAACAAATTTATATATTTACCAGCATTCGTGGTGATACATATTTTATTTGTAATTAATAGGTCCAGAGCAACTTGTGGATATGACAGTGGTAGGTACCGAAGGGGGACATTTTTTGCGACCTAGGTGTCCCAAATTCCTACTTGTCTAACTGATAAATAATAATTATCTTTGTTCATTTACTGTTATGTATTTAATGATACATTCAGATAAATGTAATTTTCCACAAGAACATAAGAAAGAAGGAATACTGCAACAGGCCTACTGACCCACGCGGAGCAGGTTCATGCCCTCCCCTCGAATTAGACCAATGACCCACCCCCCGGATTAGCCCAATAACCCACCCAGTCTGGTCATCTCCACTCAAGGATGGAGCACTGCACCAGACCCAGCAGCATAAGCTAGTCAGGTTCAACTCACACCCACCCACACCCACTCATGTATTTATCTAACCTGTTTTTAAAACTACACAACGTTTTAGCCTCAATAACTGTACTCGGGAGTTTGTTCCACTCATCCACAACTCTATTACCAAACCAGTCCTTTCCTATATCCTTCCTGAATCTGAATTTTTCCAACTTGAAACCATTGCTGCGAGTCCTGTCTTGGCTGGAAATTTTCAGCACACTATTTACATCCCCTTTATTTATTCCTGTTTTCTATCTATACACCTCGATCATATCCCCCCTAATTCTACGCCTTTCGAGAGAGTACAGATTCAGGGCCTTCAGTCTATCCTCATAGGGAAGATTTCTGATACATGAGATCATCTTTGTCATCCTCCTCTGTACGTTTTCCAGAGCATTTATATCCATTCTGTAATACGGTGACCAGAACTGAGCAGCATAGTCTAAATGAGGCCTAACCAAGGATATATAGAGTTGAAGAACAACCTGAGGACTTCTATTATTTATACTTCTAGATATGAAGCCAAGAATTCTGTTAGCTTTATTGCGAACATTAATGCACTGTTGTCTTTGTTTTAGATTAATGCTAATCAGAACTCCTAAATCCTTTTCGCAATCAGTAGTATTAAGATCTACATTATTTAGTTTATATGTGGCATGGTTATTTTCCTGTCCAACATTTAGAACTTTGCATTTGTCAATATTAAACTACATCTGCCACTTCTCCGACCATTGCATCAGTCTATTCAAATCATCCTGGAGTGCTCTAGTGTCCTCATTAGAATGAATTGGACGGCCTATTTTGGTGTCATCAGCAAATTTGCTTATGTCGCTATTTATTCCCTCATCTATGTCGTTTATGTAAATTGTGAACAACAACGGGCCAAACGCTGACCCCTGAGGAACACCGCTTGTGACGTGCCCCCATTCTGATTTCTCCCCAGATTGATGAACCCCATCCCTTGCATACATATCACGTTTGTCAAGGAATAGGTCCCAGTTATCAATGAATGGGATTGCAAGTTCCTTGTAGTACCTGTCTAGCCAGCAGTTTATACCAGTTGCCCTAGACATCAATTTATTGCCCACTCCCTTTCTAGGCAAGATGCTACATATGACTGGGATCCCTCCCTTAGACCTAACTACTTCTATGGCTGACCTGTACTTATCCAGCAGCTCCTCTCTCCTGCCCTTCCCAATGTCATTACCCCCAGCACTAAGACAGATAATGGTCTTGTTCCTATTACCTGCCATAATATTATCCAACCTGCTGACTATGCTATGTCACCAACACCAGCTCCAGGAAGACACACTCTCTGTCTGACCTTTCTGTCTCTGTTACAAAATGCACGGTCCATATATCTTACCTGAGAATCGCCTACTATTAAAATATTCTTACCTTGATTAGCAGGGGAATCAGTGGTACCTTCACCCTCACTAACCACTGAAGTATACTCGTCCTGGAGAACAGAGAATCGATTTCCTACCTTCACATCTTCTCTATTAACTCTCCTCATCTTCCTTCTTCCTGAACTGTGAACCACTTGCCACTTAAAGCGGCTGCCACTATCACTGCTAGTGACCATTCCTTCCTTACCAGCTAAATCCTTCTCACACTCGCTCCCAAACTCATCTATGCGAAGCTTCAGCCTCCTATTTTCCTCCTGAAGAAGTAGAATCTCCTTCTTCAACACTTTAACCTGAGATTCTAAAACATTACAACAAGCCATGGTGCTTGGTAACACCCCACGCTAACTCCCAAGAGCTTAGGCAGGTATGACCGCAGGTGACCACTGCCCTCAGCGTGAGTGCCTGCGTTGTCGTGTTATGGCCGGTGGGGGCTCGTTTAGTGCCGTCTGCTGATCGCGTTGACCAGATGTTCCCTGTTGGCGCCTCTTGTTCCTCTTGTTTTTGTTTCTTCGTTGAGGTAGGGGGGCAGGAGCCTCCTGTCCATGACGCCTGGTTGAGGCTTCGAAGGTTGGGAATTCCTGGGCATTGAGTTGGGTGACCTGATGAGAGGTCTGCGGTATGGCAGAGATCTCTGCACCAATCGTCTGCTGAAAGTGATGATCTGTCGTGGCCTGCTGCCGAGTTTTTGGCGTCTTCCAGTCTCCTCGAATTCTGGTGAGCCTCTCGGGGCATCGAGGATTCTAGGCATGGTGTTTCTACCTGCAGTTCGGGCATTGTGGAGTGGGTGGCAATGCATTTTTCAGCTTGGTGATGCATTCCTCGGTAGGGTGGCGCTGGACAGAGTACACCCAGGTGTCCGTAACGCTGGCACTTGAAACAACAAATTGGCTCTGCCATGAAGGTCCTGATGTCGTATCTGCCCCAAGAACTGAGGTCCAGCTGAGATGGCAGCGGTCCTACATGCTGTACGAGGACCTGTCGGGTTGGTGCATTGCCTGCTGTCTTTGCCTCGAGATGTTGAGCCGACACCACACTGTGGTGAGCTGCTACTGCCTCGATGAGCATTATCAGCGGGTATCGCTGGGGGTCTTCTTCCGAGAGTCCAGTTCCTCCAGGGTGAAGGAGCGATCTGTCTCCACGACTCTCTTCAAGGTGGTGTACGTTTCCTTGTTGAGAGGAGTCAGAATTGGTTGTCCCCTCAAGTTGAACCATATCTTGAACTTCAGGTTGTGTCGTGATTCCAGGTATGAAACAACGCCATAGTGGGTTCTGTGCTCCCCGTAAGACTTCACCTTGAATTTGCCAGGT
>NC_091300.1:29691834-29719334 GCF_038502225.1 Cherax quadricarinatus | reverse complement strand
TCACACCATTACACAACCACACCCTTAACACCATTACACAACCACACCCTTCACACCATTACACAACCTCATCCTTCACACCATTACACAACCACAACCACACCCTCCACACCAGCCCACAACCACACCCTTCACACCAGCCCACAACCACACCCTTCTCATCAGCCCTCAACCACAAGCTTCACACCAGCCGACAACCACACCCTTCACACCAGCCCTCAACCATACCCTTCACACCAGCCCTCAACCACACCCCTCACATAAGCCCTCAATGAAACCCTTCATACAAGCCCTCAACCACACCCTTTACACAAGCCCACAACCACACCTTTCACACCAGCCCTCAATCACACCCTTCACACCAGCCCTCAACCACACCCTTCACACTAGCCCTCAATCACACCCTTCACATTAGCCCTCAATCACACCCTTCACACCAGCCCTCAACCACACCCTTCACATTAGCCCTCAACCACACCCTTCACACCACCCCTCAATCACGCATAATACACCAGCCCTCAAGCACACCATTCACACCAGCCTACAACCACACCCTTTATACCAGCGGACAACCACACCCTTCACTTCAGAACTCAACCACACCCTTCACACAAGCCCTCAACCACACTCTTCATACCAGTCCTCAACCACACACTTAACACCAGCACTCAACCACACCTTTCACACCAGCCCACAACCACACCCTTCACATAAGACCTCAACCACACCCTTCACAAAAGCCGACAACCACACCCTTCACACCAGCACTCAACCATACTATTCACACCAGCCCTCAACCACACCCTTCGCACAAGCCCTCAATCACACCCTTCACACCAGCCCTCAACCACACCCTTCACACCAGCCCTCAACCACACCCTTCACACCAGCCCTCAACCACACCCTTCACACCAGCCCTCAACCACACCCTTCACACCAGCCCTCAACCACACCCTTCACACCAGCGGACAACCACATCCTTCACACCAGCCTTCAACCGTTCACACCCTTCACTCCAGCCCTCAACCACACCTTCACACCAGCCCTCAACCACACCCTTCACACCAGCATTCAACCACACCATTCACAACAGCCCACAACCACACCCTTCACACAAGCCCTCAACCACACCCTTCACACCAGCCCAAAACCACACCCTTTACATCAGAACTCAACCACACCCTTTACACCAGCCCACAACCAAACCCTTCACACCAGTCCTCAACCATGCCCTTCACACCGGCCCTCAACCACACCTTTAACACTAGCCAACAACCACACCCTTCACACCGTCCCTCAACCACACACTTCACACCAGCCATCAACCAAACTCTTCAAACAAGCCCTCAACGACACACTTCACACCACCCCACAACCACACCCTTCACACCAGCCCTCAATCACACCCTTCACACCAGTCCTCAACCACACCCTTCAAACCAGCCCTCAACCACACCCTTCACACCAGCCCTCAACCATACCCTTCACACCAGTCCTCAACCACAACCTTCACACCAGCCCTCAACCACACCCTTCACACCAGCCCTCAACCATATCCTTCACACCAGCGCTCAACCACACCCCTGACACAAGCCCTCAATCAAACCCTTCACACAAGCCCCCAACCTCACCCTTTACACAAGCCCACAGCCACACCCTTCACACCAGCTTTCAATCACACCCTTCACACCGGCCCTGAACAACACCCTTCACACCAGCTTTCAACCACAACCTTCACACCGGCCCTTAATCACATCCTTTACACCAGCTCTCAACTACACCCTTCACACCAGCCGACAGCCACACCCTTCACACCAGCCCTCAACCACACCCTTCACACCAGCGGACAACCACACCCTTCAAACAAGCCCACAACCACACCCTTCACCTCAAAACTCAACCACACCCTTCACACCAACCGACAACCACACCCTTCACACCAGCCGTCAACCATACCCTTCACACCAGCCCTCAACCACACCCTTCACACCAGTCAACAACCACACGCTTCACACCGTCCCTCAGCCACACCCTTCACACCAGCTCTCAACCAAAACCCTTCACACAAGCCCTCAACCACACCCTCCACACAAGCCCACAACCACACCCTTCACACCAGCCCTCAATCACACCCTTCACACCAGCCTTCAACCACATCCTTCATACCAGTCTTCAACCACACTATTCATACCAGTCTTCAACCACACACTTCACACAAGCACTCAACCACACCTTTCACACCAGCCAACAGCAACGCATTTCACATCAGCCCTCAACTACACCCTTCACACCCGCCGAAAACCACACACTTCACACCATCCCTCAACCATACCCTTGACACCAGCCCTCAACCACACCCTTCACACAAGCCCTCAATCAAACCCTTCACACAAGCCCTCAACCACACCCTTTACACAAGCCTACAACCACACCCTTCACACCAGCCCTCAATCGCACCCTTCACACCAGCACTCAACCACACCCATCACACCAGCCCTCAACCACACCCTTCACACTAGCCCTGAACCACACCCTTCACCCCAGCCCTCAACCACACCCTTCACACAAGTCCTCAACCACACCTTTCACACCAGCCCTCAATCACACCCTTCACACCAGTCCTAAACAACACCCTTCACACCTGCCCTCAACCACACCCTTCACATCTGCGGACAACCACACCGTTCACATCAGCCTTCAACCACACCCTTCAAACAAGCCCTCAATCACACCCTTCACACCAGTCCTCAACAACAACTTTCACACCAGCCTACAACCACACCATTCACAATAGCCCACAACCACACCCTTCACACAAGCCCTCAACCACACCCTTTACATGAGCCCACAACCAAACCCTTCACACTAGTCCTCTACCATACCCTTCACACCAGCCCTCAACCACACCCTTCACACCAGCCATCAACCAAACTCTTCACACAAGCCCTCAACGACACCATTCACACCTCCCCACAACCACACCCTTCACACCAGCCCTCAATCACACCCTTCACACTAGCCCTCAACCACACCCTTCACACCAGCCTTCAACCACACCCTTAACACTAGCTCTCAAGCACACCCTTCACACCAGCCCGCAACCACACCCTTCACACCAGCCCCCAACCACACCCTTCAAACTAGCGGACTACCACACCCTTCACACCAGCTTTCACCCACACCCTTCACACAAGCCCTCAACCGCACTCTTCACAACAGCTCTCAACCACACCCTTCACAACAGCCCTCAACCACACCCTTCGCACCGGCCCACAACCACACCCTTCATACCAGCTGACAACCACACCCTTCACACCAACCCTCAACCACACCCTTTACACCAGCCCTCAACCATACCCTTCACAATAGCCCTCAACCACACCCTTCACACCACCCCACAACCACACCCTTCACATCGGCCCTCAACCACACCATTCACACGAGCCGTCAACCACACCCTTCATATCAGCCCTAAACCACACCCTTCATACCAGCTGACAACCACACCCTTCACACCAACCCTCAACCACACCCTTCACACCAGCCCTCAACCACACCCTTCACTCAAGCCCTCAACCACACCCTCCACACCAGCCCACAACAACACCCTTCACACTAGCCCTCAATCACACCCTTCACACCAGCCCTCAACCACATCCTTCATACCAGCGCTCCACCACACCCTTCACACTAGCCCTCAACCACACCCTTCACACCAGCCCTCAACCACACTATTCATACCAGTCCTCAACCACACACTTCACACAAGCACTCAACCACACCTTTCACACCAGCCAACAACAACGCCCTTCACATCAGCCCTCAACTACACCCTTCACACCAGCCGACAACCACACACTTCACAGTATCCCTCAACCATACCCTTGACACCAGCCCTCAACCACACCCTTCACACAAGCCCTCAATCAAACCCTTCACACATGCCCTCAATAACACCCTTTACACAATCCTACAACCACACCCATCACACCAGGCCTCAATCACACCCTTCACTCCAGCACTCAACCACACCCATCACACCAGCCCTCAACCACACCTTTCACACTAGCCCTGAACCACACCCTTCACACAAGCCCTCAACCACATCCTTCACACAAGTCCTCAACCACACCTTTCACACCAGCCCTCAACCACACCCTTCACACCAGCCCTCAACAACACCCTTCACACCAGCCCTCAACCACACCCTTCACACCAGCGGACAACCACACCGTTCACACCAGCCTTCAACCACACCCTTCAAACAAGCCCTGAATTACACCCTTCACACAAGTCCTCAACCACACCCTTCACACCAGCCTACAACCACACCCTTCACACCAGCCTTCAACCACACCATTCACAACAGCCCACAACCACACCCTTCACACAAGCCCTCAACCACACCCTTCACACCAGCCCAAAACCACACCCTTCACATCAGAACTCAACCACACCCTTTACACCAGCCCACAACCAAACCCTTCACACCAGTCCTCTACCATACCCTTCACACCAGCCCTCAACCACACCCTTAACATTAGCCAACAACCGCACCCTTCACACCGTCCCTCAACCACTCCCTTCACACCAGCCATCAACCAAACTCTTCACACAAGCCCTCAACGACACCCTTCACACCACCCCACAACCACACCCTTCACACCAGCCCTCAATCACACCCTTCACACCAGCCCTCAACCACTCCCTTCACACCAGCCCTCAACCACACCCTTCACACTGGCTCTCAAGCACACCCTTCACACCAGCTCTCGAGCACACCCTTCACACCAGTCCTCAACCACACCCTTCACACCAGCCCAGAACCACACCCTTCATACCAGCTGACAACCACACCCTTCACACCAACCCTCAACCACACCCTTCACAACAGCCCTCAACCACAACCATCACACCAGCCCTCAACCACACCCTTCACACCAACCCATAGCCACACCCTTCACATCGGCCCTGAACCACACCATTCACACGAGCCGTCAACCACACCCTTCATATCAGCCCTAAACCACACCCTTCACATCACCCGACAACCACACCCTTCACTCCAGCCATCAACCACACCCTTCACACCAGCACTCGACCACTTCCTTCACCATAACCCTCAACCATACCCTTTACAACGGCCCTCAACCACACCCCTCACACAAGCCCTCAATCAAACCCTTCACACAACCCCTCAACCACACCCTTTACACAAGCCAACAACCACACCCTTCACACCAGCCCTCAATCACACACATCACACCAGCCCTCAACCACACCCTTCATACCAGCCCTCAACCACACCCTTCACACTCGCCCTAAATCACACCCTTCACACCAGCCTTCAACAACACCCTTCACACCAGCCCTCAACCACACCCTTCACACTAGCTCTAAATCACACCCTTCAAACCAGCCCTCAAACACACCCTTCTCAACAGTCCTCAATCACACCCTTCACACCAGCCCTCAACCACACCCTTCACACCAGCCCTCAATCACATCCTTTACACCAGCCCTCAACTACACCCTTCACACCAGCCGACAGCCACACCCTTCACACCAGCCCTCAACCACACCCTTCACACCAGCGGACAACTACACCCTTCACTTCAGAACTCAACCACACCCTTCACACAAGCCCTCAACCACACCCTTCACACCAGTCCTCAACCACACCCTTCACACTAGCCTACAACCAAACCCTTCACACCAGCCTTCAACCACACCCTTCTGAACAGCCCACAACCACACCCTTCACACCAGCCCTCAACCACACCCTTCACACCAGACAACAACCACACCCTTCACCTCAGAACTCAACCACACCCTTCGCACCAACCGACAACCACACCATTCACTGCAGCCGTCAACCATACCCATCACACCAGCCCCCAACCACACACTTCACTCCAGCCAGCGACCACACCCTTCACACCGTCCCTCAGCCACACCCTTCACACCAGCTCTCAACCAAAACCCTTCAAACAAGCCCTGAACCACACCCTTCACACAAGCCCACAACCACACTATTCACACCAGCCCTCAATCACACCTTTCAAACCAGCCCTCAACTACACCCTTCATACCAGCCCTCCACCACACCCTTCACACTAGCCCTCAACCACACCCTTCACACCAGCCCTGAACCACACTCTTCATACCAGTCCTCAACCACACACTTCGCACCAGCACTCAACCACACCTTTCACACCAGCCCACAACCACACCCTTCACATCAGCCCTCAACTACACCCTTCACACCAGCCGACAACCACACCCTTCACACCGGCCCTCGACCACACCCTTCACACAAGCCCTCAATCAAACCCTTCATAGAAGCCCTCAACCACACCCTTTATACAAGCCCACAACCACACCCATCTCATCAGCCGTCAACCACACCCTTCACACCAGCCCTCAACCACACTCTTCACACCAGCCCTCAACCACACCCTTCACACTAACCCTCAATCACACCCTTCTCACCAGTCCTCAATCACACCCTTCACACCAGCCCTCAACCACACCCTTCACACCAGCCCTCAATCACATCCTTTACACAAGCCCTCAACTTCACCCTTCACACCAGCCGACAGCCACACCCTTCACACAATCCCTCAACCACACCCTTCACACCAGTCCTCAACCACACCCTTCACACTAGACTACAACCAAAGCCTTCACACCAGCCTTCAACCACACCCTTCTCAACAGCCCACAACCACACCCTTCACACCAACCCTCAACCACACCCTTCACACCAGGCCACAACCACACCCTTCACCTCAGAACTCAACCACACCCTTCACATCAACAGAAAACCACACCCTTCACACCAGCCGTCAGTAATACCCTTCACACCAGCCCTCAACCACACTCTTCACACCAGCCAGCGACCACATCCTTCACATCGTCCCTCAGCCACACCCTTCACACCAGCTCTCAACCAAAACACTTCACTCAAGCCCTCAAACACACCCTTCACACCAACCCACAACCACACCCTTCACACAAGCCCTCAATCACACCCTTCACACAAGCCCTCAACCGCACCTTTCATACCAGCCCTCCACCACACCCTTCTCACTAGCCCTCACCAACACCCTTCACACCAAATCTCAACCACACTCTTCATACCAGTCCTCATCCACACACTTCACACCAGCACTCAACCACACCTTTCACACCAGCCCTCAACCACACACTTCATATCAGCCCTAAACTACACCCTTCACACCAGCCGACAACCACACCCTTCACACCAGCCCTCAACCATACCCTTCACACAGGCCCTGAACCACACCCTTCACACAAGTCCTCAATCAAACCCTTCACACAAGCACTCAACCACTCACTTTACACAAGCCCTCAACCACACCCTTCACGCCAGCCTTTAATCACACCCTTCACACGAGCACTCAACCACACCCTTTACACCGGCCCTCAACCACACCCTTCACACTAGCCCTCAACCACACCCTTCACCCCAGCCCTCACCCACACCCTTCACACCACTCCTCAACCACACCTTTCACACCAGCCTTCAACCACACCCTTCACACCAGCCCTCAACCACACCCTTCACACCAGCCCTCAACCATATCCTTCACACCAGCGGACAACCATACCGTTCACACCAGCCCTCAAAAACACCCTTCACACAAGCCCTCAGCCACACCCTTTACACCAGTCCTCACCCACACCCTTCACACCAGCCTACAACCACACCCTTCACACCAGCCTTCAACCACACCATTCACAACAACCCACAACCACACACTTCACACAAGCCCTCAACCAAACCCTTTACACCAGTCTAAAACCACACCCTTCACATCGGAACTCAACCACACCCTTTACTCCAGCCTTCAACCACACCCTTCACAACAGCCCTCAACCATACCCTTTACACAAGCAGCCAACCACACCCCTTACTCCAGCCCTCACATATAACCGTAACACCAGCCCTCAACCCCACCCTTCACACCAGCAGACAGACACACCCTTCACACCAGCCATCAACCACTCCCTTCACACTAGCAGACTACCACACCCTTCACACCAGCCTTCAACCACACACTTCGCACAAGCCCTCAACCACACCCTTCGCACTAGCCCTCAACCAAACCCTTCACACCAGCCATGAACCACACCCTTCACACCGGCCCACAACCACACCCTTCATACCAGCTGACAACCACACCCTTCACACCAGCTTTCAACCACACCCTTCGCACTAGCCCTCAACCAAACCCTTCACACCAGCCATGAACCACACCCTTCACACCAGCCCTCAACCACACTCTTCACACCAGCCCTCAACCACACCCTTCACACCAGCCCACAACCACACCCTTCACATCAGCCCTCAACCACACCATTCACACCAGCCTTCAGCCACACCCTTCGTATCAGCCCTCAACCACACTCTTCATATTACCCGACAACCACACCCTTCACACAAGCCCTCAACCACACCCTTCACACCAGCCCACAACCACACCTTTCATACCAGCTGACAACCACACCCTTCACACCAGCCCTCAACCACACCCTTCACACCAGCCCTCAACCACACCCTTCACACCAGCCCTCAACCACACCCTTCACACCAGCCCTCAACCACACCCTTCACATCAGCCCTCAACCACACCATTCACACCAGCCCTCAACCACACCCTTCACATCAGCCCTCAACCACACCCTTCATATCACCCGACAACCACACTTTTCACACCAGCCCTCAAACACACTCTTCACACCAGCCCTAAACCACACCCTTCACACCTGCCCTCAACCATACCCTTCACACCAGCCTTCAACCATACCCCTCACACAAGCCCTCAATCAAACCCTTCACACAAGTCCTCAACCACACCCTTTACACAAGCCCACAACCATACCCTTCACACCAGCCCTCATCACACCCTTCGCACCAGCCCTCAACCACACACTTCACGCCAGCCCTCAGCCACACACTTCACACTAGCCCTCAATCACACCCTTCACACCAGCCCTCAAACACACCCTTCTCACCAGTCCTCAATCACACCCTTCACACCAGTCCTCAACCACACCCTTCACACCAGCTTTCAATCACGCCCTTTACACCAGCATTAAAGCACACCCTTCACACCAGCCAACAACCACACCCTTCACACCAGTGCTCTACCACACCCTTCACACCAGTGGACAACCACACCCTTCAACTCAGAACTCAACCACACCCTTCACACAAGTCCTCAACCACACCCTTCACATCAGTCCTCAACCACACCCTTCACACTAACCTGCAACCAAACCCTTCACACCAGCCTTCAACCACACCCTTCTCAACAGCCCACAACCACACCCTTCACACCAGCCCTCAACCACACCCTTCACACCTGCCCAGAACCACACCTTTAACCTCAGAACTCAACCACACCCTTCACACCAACCGACAACCACACCCTTCACACCAGCCCTCAACAACACCCTTCACACCAGCCCTCAACCACACCCTTCACACCAAACCTCAACCAAAACCCTTCGCACAAGCTCTCAACCACACCCTTCACACCAGCCAACAACCACACCCTTCACACCAGCCCTCAATCACACCCTTCACACCAGCCCTAAACCACACCCTTCACACCAGCCCTCCACCACACCCTTCACACTAGCCCTCAACCACACCCTTCACACAAGCCCTCAACCACACTCTTCATACCAGTCCTCAACCACACACTTCACACCAGCACTCAACCACACCTTTCACAAGAGCCCACAACCACACCCTTCACATCTGCCCTCAACCACACCCTTCACTCCGGCCAACAACCACACCCTTCACACTAGCCCTCAACCATACCCTTCACACCGGCCTTCAACCACACCCTTCACACAAGCCCTCAACCAAACCCTTCACACAAGCCCTCAACCACACCCTTCACACCAGCCCTCAATCACACCCTTCACACCAGCACTCAACCACACCCTTCACCCCAGCCCTCAGCCACACACTTCACACTAGCCCTCAACCACACCCTTCACCCCAGCCCTCAACCACACCCTTCACACCAGTCCTCCTCCACACCCTTCACACCAGCCCTCAACCACACCCTTTACTCCAGCACTCAACTATAACCGTAACACCAGCCCTCAACCCCACCCTTCACTCCAGCCGACAGACACACCCTTAACACCATCCCTCAACCACAACCTTCACACTAGCGGACTACCACACCCTTCATACCAGCGATCAACCACACCCTTCATACAAGCCCTCAACCACACCCTTCACACCAGCCCTCAACCACACCCTTCACACAAGCCCTCATTCAAATCGTTCACACAAGCCCTCAACCACACCCTTTACACAAGCCCACAACCACACCCTTCACACCAGCCCTCAATCACACCCTTCACACCGGCCCTCAGCTACACCCTTCACACCAGCCTTCAACCACATCCTTCACACTAGCCCTCAACCACACCCTTCACACCGGCCTTCAACCACATTTTTAACACCAGCCCTCAACCACACCCTTTACACCAGCCCTCAACTACACCCTTCTCACCAGCCGACAGCAACACCCTTCACACCAGCCCTTAACGACACCTTCACACCAGCCCTCAAAGACACCCTTCACACCAGTCCTCAACCACACCCTTCACATCAGCCCTCAAACGCACCCTTCACACCAGCCCTCAACCACACCCTTCACTCCAGCTTTCCACCACATCCTTCACACAAGCCGTCAACCACTCTCTTCACACCAGCCCTCAACCACACCCTTCACACCAGCTCACAACCACACCCTTCACATCAGAGCTCAACCACACCCTTCACTCAAATCGACAACTTCACCCTTCACACCAGCCCTCAACCATACCCTTCACACCAGCCCTCGACCACACCCTTCACACCAGCCAACAACCAGACCCTTCACACCTCCCTCAACCACACCCTTCACACCAGCCAACAACCACACCCTTCACGCCGTCACTCAACCACACCCTTCACACCTGCCGACAACCTCATCCTTCACACCAGCCCATAATCATACCCTTCACACCAGCCCTCAACCACACCCTTCAAATCAGCCCACAACCACACCCTTCACACCATCCCTCAACCACACCCTTCACACTAGCCCTCAACCACATCCTTCACACCAGCCCTGAACCACACCCTTCACACCAGCTGTCATCCACACCCTTAACACCAGCCCACTACCACACCCATCACATCACCCCTCAACCACGCACTTCACACCAGCCGACAACCACACCTTTCTCACCAGCCCGCAACCACACCCTTCACACCAGCCGACAACCACACCCTTCACACCTGCCTACAGCCACACCCTTAACACCAGCCCTCAACCACACCCTTTACTCAAGCCCTCAACCTCACCCTTCACACTAGCCCACAACCACACCCTTCACACCAGCCGACAACCACACCCATCACTCCAGCCGTCAACAACACCCTTCACACCTGCCCTCAACCACACCTTTCACACCAGCCCTCACACACACCTGCCCTCAACCACACCTTTCACACCAGCCCTCAATCACACCCATCATACCAGCCCTCATCCACACCCTTCACATCAGCCTTCAACCACACACTTCACACCAGCCCTCAGCTATACCTTTCACACCAGCCCTCGACCACACCTTTTACACGAGCCCTCCACCCCACCCTTCACACCAGCTTTCAACCACACCCTTCACACCAGCCCTCAACTATACCTTTCACAACACCCCTCAACCACACCCTTCACACCAGCACTCCACCACACCCTTCACACCAGCCCTCAACCCCACCCTTCACACCAGCCGCTAACCACACCCTTCACACCTGCCCACAACCACACCCTTCACACCAGCCCACAATAAAACCCTTCACACAAGCCGACAACCACACCTTTCACACCATCCCTCAACCATACCCTTCACACCAGCCCACCAGAAAACCCTTCACTTGAGCCGACAACCACACCCTTCACACCAGCCGAAAACCACACCCTTCACACCAGCCGACAACCACATACTTCACACCGGCCGACAACCACACCCTTCACACCAGCTCTCAACCATGCCCTTCACACCAGCCCACAACAAAACCCTTCACACCAACTGACAACCACACCATTAACTCCAGCCGACAACCACACCCTTCACACCAGCCCTCTCCTATACCTTTCACACCAGCCCTCAACCACACCCTTCACACCTGCCCTCCACCACACCCTTCACACCAGCCCTCAACCCCACCCTTCACACCTGCCGCTAACCACACCCTTCACACCAGCCCACAACCACACCCTTCACACAGGCCCTCAATAAAACCCTTCACACCGGCCCTCAATAAAACCCTTCACACAAGCCGACAACCACACCCTTCATACCATAGCCCACATCCACACCCTTTGCACCAGCCTACAGGAAATCCCTTCTCACCAGCCGACAACAACACCCTTCACAGCAGCTCACAACCACACCCTTCAAGCCAGCCCACAACAAAACCCTTCTCACCAGCCCACGACCACACCCTTCACACAAACCCACAACCACACCCTTCACACCAGCCCAAAACATAGCCCTTCGCTCCAACCGACAACCACGCTCTTCACTCCAGCGCTCAACCACACCCTTCACACCAGCCCTCAACTACACCTTTCACACCAGCCTACAACCACACCCTTCACACCAGCCCTCAACCACACCCTTCACACCAGCCCTCAACTACACCTTTCACACCAGCCCTCAACCACACCCTTCACACCAGCCCACAACAAAACCCTTCACACCAGCGCTCAACCACTCTCTTCACACCTGCCCTCAACCACACCCTTCACACCAGCCATCAACTACACCCTTCACACCAGCCTACAACCACACCCTTCACACCAGCCCACAACAAAACCCTTCACACCAGCGCTCAACCACTCTCTTCACACCTGCCCTCAACCACACCCTTCACACCAGCCATCAACTACACCCTTCACACCAGCCTACAACCGCACCCTTCACACCAGCCCACAACAAAACCCTTCACACCAGCCGACAACCACACTTTTCACACCAGCCCTCCACGATGCCCTTCACACCAGTCCACAGCATAACCCTTCATATCAGCCGACAACCACACCCTTCACACCAGCCGAAAACCACACCCTTCACACCAGCGCACAACCACACCCTTCACACCAGACTGCAAGAAATCTCTTCACACCAGCCCACAACCACACCCTTCACACCAGCCGACAGCCACACCCTTTACACCAGCCGACAACCACACCCTTCACACCAGCAGACAACCTATCCCTTCACACCAGCCCACAACAAAACCCTTCACACCAGCCGACAACCACATACTTCACACCTGCCGACAACCACACCCTTCACACCAGCCCTCAACCATGCCCTTTACACCAGCCCACAACAAAACCCTTCACACCAGCCGACAACCACACCCTTCACACCAGCCGACAACCACACCCTTCACACCAGCCTACAACCACACCCTTCACACCAGCCCTCAACATAACCCTTCACACCAGCCGACAACCACACCCTTCACACCATGTCTCCCATACCCTTCACACCAGCCCACAACAAAACCCTTCACACCAGCCGACAACCACACCCTTCACACCAGCTGACAACCACACCCTTCACACCAGCCCTCAGCCACACCATTCACACCAGCCCTCAACCACACTCTTCACACCTGCCGACAAGCACACCCTTCACACCAGCCCTCAACCACACCCTTCACACCAGCCGACAAGCACACCCTTCACTCCAGCCCTCAACCACAGCCTTCACACTAGCCCAAAACCAAACCCTTCACACCAGCCCTGAACCACACCCTTCACACCAGCCTTCAACCATACTCTTCACACCAGCCCTCAACCACACCCTTCACACCAGCCCGAAACCAAACCCTTTACACCAGCCTTCACCCACACCCTTCCCACCATCCCACAACCACATCCTTCATACCAGCCCACAACCACACACTTCCCTCAGCCTACAACCACACTCTTCCCACCAGCGTAAAACCACACCCTTCCCACCAGTCCTCAATCACACCCTTCCCACCAGCCCTTAGCCACATCCTTCACACCAGCTCACAACCACACCCATCCCGCCAGCTTACAATCACACCCTTCCCACCGGCCCTCAACCACACCCTTCATACCAGCCCTCAACCAAACCCTTCACACCAGCCCTCAAGCACACCTTTCACACCAGCCCTCAATCACACCCTTCACATCAGCCCTCAACCACACTCTTCCCACCAGCCCTCAATCACACCCTTCACACCAGCCCTCAAGCACACCTTTCACACCAGCCCTCAATCACACCCTTCACACCAGCCTTCAACCACACCCTTCCCACCAGCTCACAATCATACCCTTCCAGTCCCCTCTTCCCATCAAACCAGGAACAACGTTCCCCTTCCTCGGATCAAACCTCGTTACTAATCATTCTCCATCCACTGCTTGACCCGTACCGATTTAGCGTTTTCAGATTACTACAGTTTTACAAATAATAGCTGTGCGTGTCGTTGCTAGGGCGCTGTGCTGGTAGTTGCTAGGGCGCTGTGTGGCTAGTTGCTAGGGCGCTGTATGTGTAGTTACTAGAAAGCTGTGTGGGGTGTGGCGGTGTGGGACGTGGCTAGGAGGTTGTCCGGGGGAAGGGCTGCCAGGAGGCTGTGAGGCTGGGACCTGATACTGGATGTGACTTTTACCCTGGATCCGGCATATGAGAAGCATTTTTGGACTTTCTTCTATTTTATTTACTTCTTTTAGCTCTCTCTCTCTCTCTTTCCTAAACTTTGATTCAGTTTCATAAGAACATAAGAACATAAGAAAGGAGGAGCACTGCAGCAGGCCTGTTGGCCCATACTAGGCAGGTCGTTAACAATCCTTCTCAGAAACAAAATATTTGCCCAACCCAGTTTACAATGCTACCCAAGAAATAAGTTTTGATGATTCTATTTACTCTTTATGCAAGTCTCACTCAAATCCAACCCCTCTCACTCATGTATTTATCATCTGTTTCTCTAGCCAGTGATTACTTCTGCACTTCATATAGTCCAGCGCCTTCGAAGTTCTGTGATTCTTCGTCTTAGACTGTAGAGGGAGAATCTCTCTCTCTCTCTCTCTCTCTCTCTCTCTCTCTCTCTCTCTCTCTCTCTCTCTCTCTCTCTCTCTCTCTCTCTCTCCCTAGCCTTTATTTCTTCTGCTACAAAACTGATACCTTGTACATGTACTTGTAGAAATAAAGATATTATTATTTTTATCATTATTATTATTATTATTATTATTATTATTATTATTATTATTATTATTATTATTATTATCATTATTTTTATTATTATTATTATTTGTATTACTGGTTTGGATCCATGTCATTTAAAATATCTTCCCAGCAAGTTTCATTAAGGACATGAGAGCGAAAACACACACACCGGTTGTTAGGTAAGACACATATGCAACAGTTAGACAACTTTATTCCGAAACGTTTAGCCTACACAGTAGGCTTCTTCAGTCGAATACAGAAAATAGGCAGGAACAGTAGAGATGTGAAGACGATGTAATCAGTCCATCACCCTTAAAGTCGTAGAATTTGGGGTTGTCAGTCCCTCGGCCTGGAGAAGTTCAGTTCCATAGTCAGGAACTATCTGAAGATCAAGCGACAGTGCGGAGACTTAAATACTGTCGGAAGGAGAGGTGCAGGGTAGTAGTAGTAGTAGTAGTAGTGAGAGGCCACTGCACCTCTCCTTCCGACAGTATTTAAGTCTCCGCACTGTCGCTTGATCTTCAGATAGTTCCTGACTATGGAACTGAACTTCTCCAGGCCGAGGGACTGACAACCCCAAATTCTACGACTTTAAGGGTGATGGACTGATTACATCGTCTTCACATCTCTACTGTTCCTGCCTATTTTCTGTATTCGACTGAAGAAGCCTACTGTGTAGGCGAAACGTTTCGGAATAAAGTTGTCTAACTGTTGCATATGTGTCTTACCTAACAACCTGTCGGTATTGTATACCATTTTGATGTTCACACACACCGGTGTTTATGTTTTGCTGGTCAGGACGCCTGTGCACGCAGAATTTACTGCCTACGACAACGTTATATTTCGCACCAGATCATCATTATTCGCGAATATAAGGTCAAGGGTGTTTTCTGGTCTTGTCTGCTCCACTATTTGCTGGCTTAAGGCGAACTTATTGCAGTTTCATTAGTTCATTTGTGTGGGAATGTTCGTCTGTGCTGTATGCCATATTCCTCCATTTTTTAATGTCTTAAATTGAAATCACAGTTGTTAGGAGACTGGGCAGAGAGTTGCTAGGAGGCTGGAAAGCTGTTTAGGACGTTGATAAATTAGACACATGTGCAACTCTTGGGTATCTTTGTTAAGGAAACGTTTCGCCACACAGTGGCTTCATCAGTCCATACACAGGAGAATCTTGAAGAACAGGAGGAGAATGAGGTAATCAGTCCCTCAACCTTGAATCGATGTGGTCAGTCCATCAATCTTGAATAGAATACGGCATATGAGCAGAGAAGCAGCTTATAAACCGTAGGCGGGAGAGGGGCAGCAGTTGTAGGTGGTGTCACATTTGTCCAATGTGGAAGTAGGTCGTGCCCAAGGGTTAGGCAAGCGAACACTTCCCAAGTATTAAGATCCCAAGAAGTTGCAGTGTCTGACAAGATTGTAGATGAATGGTTCACAGAACCGACACGTTGATAAATTAGACACATGTGCAACTCTTGGGTATCTTTATTAAAGAAACGTTTCGCCACCTACAACTGCTGCACCTCTCCTGCCTATGGTATATAAGCTGCTTCTCTGCTCATATGCCGTATTCTATTCAAGATTGATGGACTGACCACATCGATTCAAGGTTGAGGGACTGATTACCTCATTCTCCTCCTGTTCTTCAAGTTTCTCCTGTGTATGGACTGATGAAGCCACTGTGTGGCGAAACGTTTCCTTAATAAAGATTATACCATTCGTACACAAAGATACCCAAGTTGCACATGTGTCTAATTTATCAACGTGTCGGTTCTGTGAACCATTCATCTGTTTAGGACGTTGTTGGGAGGCTGTCACACAGGGTCTGGTAAAAAAAAAAATAGGCAATCAGGCTTGATCCATAGAAAGGGAGGATATATCCAACTCCTTGGATATATCCTCTATTATCTCTCCTGCTTCAAGGTTATGCCAGGAGAGATAAGCGTTTCAAGACATTCTTGTTAGTTTCTATAATGCTTTGAAGGAGGCTCGATCCTCCATCTAATAAGAGCGATCTGGTCTTTGATCAGTCAGGCTGTGTGGAGCTAAACGCGTGACGGTTATTTCATTTCTGGTAGGGGAGTGCGAGAGGCTCCATCCTCCGAGCACTAATCATGGCCCCTGTCTCTGACCAGTGAAACTGTTGGTACCCGCCGTTTAGGACATGTAAAGTGAGTTGTTGAGTGGACAGAGGTGAGGCAGAGGCACTACCGTTGCCCTGGTCACTTGCAGGGTAACCTAGTTTAGGGGCACCTGCAGGGCCGAGCCTTGTCACCGCTGGAGTTCCCCATCCATCGTATGGGGTATCATACCCAGCTGCAGTAGCTGCAATATTTCCTGGCGGCACCAGCTGACCTAAATATCAGCGACATGAGCTTCATCCGCCGCAGCCACTGTGTCACTGGGTTACCTGTTAGCTGAGCTCGAGTAACATACAAGGAATCTCGCCTTCAGTGACCTACATAGAGCGCCACACTCGCCACTGGGAACCCTCCATCATAACCTCTTTCACTAGATGCTTGCAAGGTTTGTCCACTCAGTCCTCACAACTTTATGCAGTGATCTTCACGGGAATGCGTGAGTGACTTCAGGCGCGGCCTTCCTTGAGGGCATCAGAAGGTTGGTTACAGCGGTGGGAGCTACAGCCTCCCTCAGGAGTTGATGGTCGTTGCGTAACCTAGTCAAACCCTTCGGGAGTATCGCTGGGTGACATGTGATTGGCCAGAGAGCTGTGACGTTCTCTGCTGCTCCTCCAGTCGGGAGTCGGAGTCAGGAGGTGATAGTGACGTTGGTTGAGATGCTCCAATGGCGAGTCAGAGATAGAAGATGGTGACGTCAGGTGAGATCGCCACTCTGGCCAACCAGTGTGTTTCCTGATGCATGAGTCACTTCTACGTATTTAGTGTTACAATGTGCAACGGGATCTAGCTAGAAACCCCGTTGCATCATGCGTATTAAAACTATCACACAAACAATTCTTAAGTAATGCCTAATCAGTGACTATTAATTCTAGGAAGGCAAGGGAAAGTGTGCCAGGTACTGCACTTCCAACCACAGCAACCTAGTACACTCCCATTAATCTATTTACATCTGATTTGCATAAGTTTCAACCAATCCAAAATATATAAAATGCAGTTTTCACTTTTGTAATGTCTTCGTAAGCTGCTTAACACTTTTATTTTCCTCCTACGTAAATCCGCAAAATGTCGTCCGAGGTATTACAAATGCTGAATCAGAGTTGCAAATTAGCACTGCTGACAAGGTGGAGAGAAAATACGGCGTGTTTGCAGGTCGCAGTGACTGGTGGAATCGTTCGCTGGCTCATGTTTGCGTTCAGAGACGGTCTTGCGGGACTTGTCTCTTGTGGCTGTGAAACTCGGAGCCCAAGGAAGAAAAACTCTCCCACGCGCACGTACATACACACACGTACACACGCGCACGTACACAACAGCAAGTACACACACACACACACACACACACACACACACACACACACACACACACACACACACACACACACACACACACACACACACACACACACACATTTAAAGAACAATTAGGTAATTAGGCTTGATCCATAGAAAGGGAAGATATATCCAACTCCTTGGATGAAAAGCCTGCATCAACGTTATGCCAAGAGAGACATTCTTGTTAGTTTTTATAGTGCTTTAAAGGAGGTTCGATCCTCCGTCGATCAATCAGGCTGTGTGGATCTGTAAAAATGTGTTGTTGCTTCTCAGGAACGGCTATACCCGTGATAGGGGAGTGCGAGAGGCTCAATCCTCCGAGCACTAACCATGGCCTTTGTCTCTGACCACTGAAACTGTTGATACACGCCAGGAGCTGTGAATCGACCCCTGCAACCACAACTAGGCGAGTACACCCCCCCCCCTCAACACACTATAGCCAAGAGACTAACCAAAAACTGTCTTGACGCTGAGTACACAACTCAATAAGTACCACTAGATGAGTACAAGCAGATGTCCACTCATAACATGGAGCTCGCACCTGATCATGTTCAGAAGTTCGAGAAAGTGAAGCTGCATGGATGCTAGAATGCGTTACTTCAGTCTCGATGCCGTAAGAAAGGAGGAATAAACAAAATGATGGAATCAAATTCCATTCACAGTCTCAAGAGTAGGTAGTAGGATCGGGTACACGAAGCAAGGAACCTATGATGCAAGTCGATTATAAATTGAGAGGTGAGGCCCAGGAGCTGAGAGACAATCTCCGGTTTAGTTAATGAAAATTTTGGAGTGATAGAGAAAATCAGAAATAGAAAAAAAAATGTATCCTGGGATGCTACTAGATAATGACCATCTGTTGTTTAAATGTATCCTGGGATGCTACTAGATAATGACCCTCTGTTGTTTAAATGTATCCTGGGATGCTACTAGATAATGACCCTCTGTTGTTTAAATGTATCCTGGGATGCTACTAGATAATGACCCTCTGTTGTTTAAATGTATCCTGGGATGCTACTAGATAATGATCCTCTGTTGTTTAAATGTATCCTGGGATGCTACTAGATAATGATCCTCTGTTGTTTAAATGTATCCTGGGATGCTACTAGATAATGACCCTCTGTTGTTTAAATGTATCCTGGGATGCTACTAGATAATGACCCTCTGTTGTTTAAATGTATCCTGGGATGCTACTAGATAATGACCCTCTGTTGTTTAAACGCATCTTAGAGCACTGCTGGGTGAAATTCCTCTGTTGTTTAAATGGAGTAAAATCCTATCTGGCGTAATCTAGCGGATACTTAACCAGTTAATAGATCATCTTTTGACAAAGTTCCGTATCGGGAAACACTTGTCTTGTTTCCTTGCCAACAATATACCTCCAGCACAAAGTGCTGGAGGTTAGAGGAGTGAGTTTGGAAGACCATCAAATCAATAAGACCCTCGTCAAATTTTTTTTCTGATGAAAATTAAAAGAAGGCATAATGCCAAGCATATCACTGGAGACGCACTTCAGCTGAACAATCTAGGTAGTATATGCGCGCGTACCGAACAATTGCATTCATCCTGCAACCGGCGTTGTTCACAGTGTCCTGTGAACAACGCCGGTCTAGCCTTTTGCGTCTGTCACCCGCTTGGAGAACTCATCTAATGAAGCCATGTCCAGAAACTGGAGAAAGTCCAGAGGTTTGCTACGAGACTGGTCCCGGATCTAAGGGGAATAAATAGTGTTAGTTATTAAGCACAAAGAGTGGTGGAGGCTCGATCCTTCATCGTCTGAGTGGCCTGGTCTCTGACCATTGAGAGGTCGGTCACAGGTTATGTAAGGGGCTGTGTGTGGATATTTAAAGACTCGTTAAAAAGTCCGTCTCATTTTGAATGTCACTGGAGTATTTCATTTTATCTTAGCTAAATTTCTAGTATTTACATTGGAGGACGCTCAACTGTACTCGAATTTACTACAAAAATTCCTATGAGTTTGTTAGATATATTACAGACTTTTATCTTTCAAGTTCTGCTATAATTTCGATTTAATCTATTCTCAAGTTAACTACTAGATGCAATAGATATTTCAATTAATAAGTCGATTACAAAGACGCATTAACCATTAATGTTTTTTTTTTTTTTGTTTTTGCATATAAATATTAAGATGTATACACATGTATACATCTTAATAATGTATACACATGTATACATGGTCTTTTCTGTGGGATCAACTCTGGCTAATTTACGTCAATGATCTTTCCTTTGGGATCAACGCTGACTAATTTATATCAATGTCATGATAAGAGAATCTGGCTTAATATTTGTCCAGTTGAGTTAAATCAATAGTATAGAATGCACGATCATGATATTTTCTTGTTTACTGATGATTCAATTCAGGTGGAATTATACAAGAACTTCTTATATTCTGGAAGTAAAAATATTTAAATACTGTCGAGAAAGAGAATAAGAAGCTAGCATTTATTAATATCAATATGGAACATTGTAATGTTGACCTGAGCAGAACAATATACTGAATTAGGTCTTAATATTGATATTTTGAATCTACTGCGTTAAAGTAAATGGAAATTTAAACTTCAATTAGTAGGCGACATAGTGTTCAATTTTGTCTTTATTTGATGACATTATACTGTTGACAAGGTTTTTCTTTTAAGTAATAGCTACTTACATTCAGTGTTTCAGAAAATGTTTAGATATTAATTAGAAATGAAAGCGTGACAATGTGTGCCTTTATTTTCAGTCATTAGTGATGCTCGTTACGTTAAACCTTCTTTCCATACTTATTGACATATTGTGTTAAGAAACAGTGTTCAGAAATATTATAAATCATTTTTTTTATTAACACATCGGCCGTTTCCCACCAAGGCAGGGTGGCCCGAAAAAGAAAAACTTTCACCATCATTCACTCCATTACTGTCTTGCCAGAGGTGTGCTTACACTACAGTTATAAAACTGCAACATTAACACCCCTCCTTCAGAGTGCAGGTACTGTACTTCCCATCTCCTGAAGATGGGAAGTACAATGAATTCCTTCATAAATGTTACCTTGCTCACACTCCAACAGTACTTCAAGTCCCTAAAATCATTTGTCTCTGCTCCTGTCTAATATGCTCATGCATGATTGCTGGAAGTCCAAGCCCCTCTCACACAAAACTTCTTTTACCCCCTCCCTCCACCCTTTCCTAGGCCGACCTCTACCCCACGTTCCCTCCACTACAGATTTATACACTCTAGAAGTCCTTCTATTAACCAGAGGGTTAATACCAAAGCTATTAACCCTCTGGTTAATAGCTTTGGTAATCCCACGCCTCCTAATTTCCAAATTATAAATTCTCTGCATTATATTCACACGACAAATTGCCCTCAGACACGACATCTCCACTACTTCCAGTCTTCTCCTTGTTGTAACATTCACCACCCATGCTTCGCACCCATATAAAAGGTTTGGTATAACTATACTCTCATATATTCCCCTCTTTGCTTCCATGGACAAAGTTCTTTGTCTTCAAAGACTCCTAAGTGCACCACTCACCTTTTTTCCCTCGTCAGTTTTATGATTCCCCTCATCTTTCATAGACCCATCTGCCGACACGTTCACTCCTAAACATCTGAATACATTCACCTCCTCAATGCTCTCTCCCTTCAATCTGATATCCAATCTTTGTTACCTAATTTTTTTGTTATCCTCATCACCTTACTCCTTCCTAGATTCACTTTTTATTTTCTTGTTTTACATACCCTACCAAACTCATCCACCAACCTCTGCAACTGCTCTTCAGAATCTCCCAAAAGCACAGTGTCATCAGCAAAGAACAACTCTGACAATTCCCTCTTTATGTAAGTTTTTTTTTATCTTTTAACACCACACCTCTTGCCAAGACCCTCGCATTTACTTCTCTTACAACCCCATCTATAAATATATTGAACAACCACGGTTACATCAAACATCCTTGTCTAAGGTCTACTTTTACTGGGAAATAATCTCCCTCTCTCCTACATACTCTAACCTGAGCCTCACTATCTTCGTAAAAACTTTTCACCGCTTTCAATAACCTACCTCCTATTTCATATATTTGCAACATCTGCCACATGAAGCCCCCATATCCACCCTGTCATACGCCTTTTCCAAATCCATAAATGCCACAAAAACCTCTTTAGCCTTATCTAAATACTGTTCACCTATATGTTTCACTATAAACACTTGGTCTACACACCCCCTACCTTTCCTAAAGCCTCCTTGTTCATCTGCTACCCTACTCTCCATCTTACTCTTAATTCTTTCAATAATTACTTTTCCATACATTTTAACAGGTATACTCAACAGACTTATTCCCTTATAATTTTTGCACTCTCTTTTGTCCCCTTTGCCTTTATACAAAGGAACTATGCATGCTCTCTTCCAATCCCTAGGTACCTTACCCTCTTCCAAACATTTATTAAATAAAAGCACCAACCACTCCAGAACTATATCCCCACCTGTTTTTAACATTTCTATTTTTATCCCATCAATCCCACCTGCCTTACCTCCTTTCATTTTACTCAACGCTTCACGAACTTTCCCCACACTCACAGCTCGCTCCTCCTCACTCCTACAAGATGTTATTCCTCCTTGCCCTATACACGAAATCACATCTTACTTATCTTTATCAGCATTTAACATTTCCTCAAAATGTTCCCTCCATCTTCCTGATACCTTTACTCTCCATTTAATAACTCTCCTCTCCTATTTTTAGCTAACAAATCCAGTCTTCCCCTATGCTTCCTCAACTTATTAATCTAACTCCAAAACTTTTTCTTATTTTCAACAAAATTTGTTGATAACATCTCACCCACTCTCTCATTTGCTCTCTTTTTACATTGCTTCACCACTCTCTTAACCTCTCTTTTCCTCTCTATACACTCCTCCCTCCTCATATTACTTCTACTTCGTAAAAAACCTCTCATATACCAACTTTTTCTCTCTTACTAATTTCTTTACAATATCATTCCACCAATCGCTCTTCTTCCCTCCCGCACCCACTTTCCTGTAACTACAAACTTCTGCCGAACACTCTAACACTACATTCTTAAACCTATCCCATACATCTTCAGCCCCATTGCCTATACTCTCACTAGCCCATCTTTCCTCCAATAGTTGTTTATATCTTAATCTAACTGCCTCCTCCTTTAGTTTATACACATTCACTTCTCTCTTACTTGCTGCTTCCATTTTCCTTGTATCCCATCTACCTCTTACCCTCACTGTAGCTACAACCAAAAAGTGATCTGATATATCTGTGGCCCCTCTATAAATATGTACATCTTGAAGTCTTCCCAACAGTTTTTTATCTACCAATATGTAGACCAACAAACTACTGTCATTACGCCCTACATAATTTCTTGTATATTTATCCTCCTTTTCTTAAAATATGTTTTACCTATAGCCAAACTCCTCTCTATACAAAGTTCAATCGAAGGCTCCCCATTATCATTTATACCTGACACCCCAAACTTACCCACCACACCCTCTTTAAATGCTTCTCCTACTTTAGCATTCAGGTCCCCTACCACAATTACTCTCGCACTTGGTTCAAAAGTTCCTACACACTCGCTTAACATCTCCCAAAATCTCTCTCTCTCTCTCCTCTACATTCCTCATTTATCTATAATTTAAATAACAGTTGATTTCAGTAAATTATGGAACTATCAGTTCTACTTTTAAGTACAAGGTTCCTGCTGTATCTTTTGTATGCTAAATCATTTATCAGTTTATATGCTATAATTGTTTAAATGTAATATTAGAAATAGTAGAAGCACTTTCGAAAATACAGAGAAATATAAGGCAAGACTTTTACTAGCCAAGGCAGGCCATTGTTTTCATTAATTAGAATTCATTCTGAGACTAATAATCATGCATAATTTCCAAATAATTAAAAAAAATATGGTTACAGCATAAAATACATTAGATATGAGAGTTTTTGAATGATTGTATATTAGACAAGTTACACCAGGACTTAATGGTAACGTTACTGCAGTCGGCTTCTTCAGTTTTTAAATAGAGAGATTGTGTTTTCCTAGTCTTATATTCACATTAGCTAACCTCTGATGTGGATCATTTTCTGCTCAACTCTGGTGACAGTAATGTGCCCCTTTGTACTATGCATTTTTCATACGCCTCTTAATTGCACGCACATGTAGATTATATATATATATATATATATATATATATATATATATATATATATATATATATATATATATATATATATATTTATATATGTATATATATATATATATATATATATATATATGGGGGGGGGGGTTCGGAGGAGCTGGAGGAAATTCATAATCTTTGATGTGTTGTACCAGTGTATTCATGTTTGTGTTTTTTTTTCATTGTATTTTGTCTATAAATAAAGTTCACATAGAATATAGAAAATAGGGCGTGGTAGAAGAAAATATTCAAACATCTCCGGGGAGAATCTTGAGTTTTCCCTGAAGTACGTTTATTCTCCTCTCTGAGGATGTGGATCCCCAGTACAGTTCTAGAGGTGGTACCTTCCTATATATATAAGAACAAAAGAAAGAAGGAACACTGCAGCAGGTCCATGTCTCCCCCCCCCCCGATTAGCCCAATGACCCACCTAGTCAGGTCACTTCCACTTAAGGAAGTAGCACAAGCTAGTCAGGTCGAACTCACACCCACCCACACCCACTCATGTATTGATCTAACCTATTTTTAAAACTACACAATGTTTTAGCTTCTATAACTGTACTCGGGAGTTTGTTCCACTCATCCAAAACTCTATTACGAAACCAGTGTTTTCCTATATCCTTCCTGAATCTGAATTTTTCCAACTTGAAACCATTGCTGCGAGTCCTGTCTTGGCTGGAAATTTTCAGCACACTATTTACATCCCCCTTTATTTATTCCTGTTTTCCATTTATAATCCTCGATCATATCCCCCTAATTCTACTTCTTTCTAGAGAGTGCAGATTCAGGGCCCTCAGTCTATCCTCATAGGGAAGATTTCTGATACATGGGATGAACTTTGTTATCCTCCTCTGTACGTTTTCCAGAGCATTTATATCCATTCTGTAATACGGTGACCAGAACTGAGTAGCATAATCTAAAAGTTCTAATCAAGGATATATAAAGTTGAAGAACAACCTGAGGACTTCTATTATTTATACTTCTAGATATGAAGCCAAGAATTGTTAGCTTTATTGCGAACATTAATGCACTGTTGTCTTGGTTTCAGATTACTGCTAATCAGAACTCCTAATTCCTTTTCGCAATCAGTAGTATTAAGATCTACATTATTTAGTTTATATGTGGCATGGTTATTTTCCTGTCCAACATTTAGAACTTTGCATTTTTCTATATTAAACTGCATCTGCCACTTCTCCGACCATTGCATCAGTCTATTCAAATCATCCTGGAGTGCTCTAGTGTCCTCATTAGAATGAATTGGCCGGCCTATTTTGGTGTCATCAGCAAATTTGCTTATGTCGCTATTTATTCCCTCATCTATGTCCTTTATTTAAATTGTGAACAACAACGGGCCCAACACTGACCCTTGTGGAACACCGCTTGTGATGTGCCCCCATTCTGATTTCTCCCCATTTATTCAAACTCTCTGCTGCCTATTTCTCAGCCATACCTCTACCCAGGAAAAAATTTCTCCTCCTATTCCGTGTGCCTTAAGTTTCCTCAATAGCCTTTGATTTGGAGCTCTATCAAAAGCCTTACTGAAGTCCATATACACAATATCATATTCATTACCATGATCTACCTCCTCGAACACCTTAGTGAAAAAAGTTAGTAAATTCGTAAGACAGGAACGCCCCTTTGTAAAACCGTGTTGAGATTCGTTAATCAATTTATGTCTATCAAGATGGCTACGAATTGCTTCGGCAATTATTGATTCCATAAATTTTCCCACTATGGAAATGAGGCTTATTGCTCTATAGTTCGAAGCTTAGAACCTGTCACCTGCCTTGTAAATAGGTATTACATTTGCCATTTTCCACTTATCAGGCACTATGCCAGTTTGTAATGATATGTCGAAAAGATTAGCCAAAGGTATGCTAATTTCCTCTTTACATTCCTTTAACACCCTTGCAAACAGTTCATCAGGGCCTGGGAATTTGTTAGGTTTTAGTTTCTCTATTTGTCTGAGGACCATGTCACTAGTTACCGCAATCGTGCATAGTTTATTATCATCCTGTTCTACATAATCTATCTATCTATCTATCTATCTCTCTCTCTCTCTATATATATATATATATATATATATATATATATATATATATATATATATATATATATATATATATATATATATATATATATATATATATATATATATATATATATATATATATATATATATATATATATATATATAAGGGAGGAGAGCAGCACTAGTGCTAACTGAGGACCTGCTGCCATCCTCGCAGAAAAGAATAATTGTACCTCAGAGTGAAATAAAGTTTTTAAAGACTAAATTTTAAATGAAACCTTGGGAATGAAGATAAGATGCATGACATCGTAAAACCTTTATTTCGTCCGGCTCCCCAAATGTAGGCCGTGTACCCAGGATGTTGCAGGCATTTCCTCTCTGGATCGCAACACTGACTTTCTAGAAAAGAAGCTGGTTGTTCTAGGGTCCTTTATTTTCCTAACACGTTTATCATATAACACTTAGGTATGCATGTTTCCGATGATCCAAG